>NC_051179.1:115928157-116287238 GCF_013339695.2 Rhipicephalus sanguineus
CGTTTCATCCGTAGCTGTTTCCCGCCGACGTTGCCGTTTGCGCTGGGCTTCCCTGGCCAGGAGCTCGGGGTCCGCTTGGCGACGTTTACGTTGCGCTTCGGCGCGTCGAGCCTTCCGCTGCTCCACCCGCTGCTCCACGATCTCGGCAGGCGTTAAGTGGAGAGGAGGTGTGTGGAGAGGGTTTGCGTATGCGCAGTAAGGCTGGTCACGCCGCACACCACCACCGCATTGAACTCTGCCGTAAGCTGCTTCGTATCTAATAAATAAATAAATAAATAAATAAATAAATAAATAAATAAATAAATAAATAATAAATAATAAATAAATAAATAAATCCGGCTTTAAGAACGCCATGCGCTGTCGCATCACATATCCTGCCGTGCTAGAGTTTCTTTCACTGCTTGCGCTAGCAGCAGGGGCGCACAAAAGTTGCCTTGCGAGTTGCGAAGGCGCCAGCACTCGTTACCCTTAGACTTCCACCACCGGAGCAAATTTCGGATGTCTTTGCGAACCTTTAAAGATTGAGCATAGTTTTTCAGTTCATGCCTTCATTTATCTCGTTCCCGAACTTCGTGCCACTCTTCATTATCATCCATAAAAGTGCTATTTGTGGTCCTTTCGTTGCAGGTTTGTGCAGTCTATGTTATGCACGGTCTGTGTCATGCTCTTCTTTTCTATATTATAATGGTGCTGCATGCCTTCCTAATGACGTTGTGCCGGTAGGAAGTGGCTGTTCGACTAAGAGGGCACGACTAGCAGGAGGCGGACGAAGATATTTCGATTTATTTTCGGGGTTCGTTCCAATTTGGTGATAAAGGCTTGAATGAGCTTCTCGACGCTTACTCATTGAGTGCATTTCGTTCGAGGTAAGAGGTCATCTCCCGGCACGGAATTAGTTATTGTCTTTTTCCAGCCAGGTATTTGGTTGCCGTCTTGTTTAATGCACCTTTACTATTCCTACACATTACAACGCTTTTGCTGCAGGATGATGTAGCTCTCGCACCATATAGCGGAATAAGACGAAAGCTTTCACGTTAACAATGTTAACACGCAAAACAGGCTGTGCATGTCCATCTCGCGTCACAAGACCACTGGGAACCGTGACGGAGCCACGGAAAAAAAATTAAACAGCATATCCACGGAGGGAATGACGATGAGTGGGCGAAGGTGCGGAGGTTCATCGGTAAACCGTGAATCTTCCGTGAGTTCTGCCCAGTACATAATCACCGACGTGAGATCGGGCGCGTTTATACTAAAGGTTCGATGAGTTATGACGACTTGCAGCTCACTTTAATTTTACATGTACGCTGTGAATTTTCATTGTTTAGAAAACCATTGCTTTAGAAAAATCTGGCGTCTTTCGTTAAGCAGCTGGCGTCTTTTCGTTTTGCTTTAGAAACATCTGGCGTTCTTTCGTTTTGCTTTTACAAAACATCTGGCGTCTTTCGTTGGTTTATTTCATCAATCAACGGCGTTTTGAACAAAATTTTTATTGTTTAATCACGCACAGGAGAAATCTCACCAGGCACTACCTTGGAGGTAAACAATGGCTGCTAATGGGAATGAGAGGCTGAAGAAGTCGGCTTTTAGCTAACACTTACACTTCTACTTCTACTAACGTTTCCTACTGGAACATGCCAATGGCTGCTAATGGGGAATGAGAGACAGAAGAATTCGGCTTTTAGTTAACGCGCACGCTGCGAATTTTTTATTGTTCAACAACGCACAGGAAAAATGTCCCACCGGCACCACCTTGGAGGTCAAAGCTTAAGACTTGTTACGGACTACGACGACGACTACGAGGGGCGAACGGGTGCCGCCTTAAGGAGCTTCGCCCCTAAAAGAATTTGTCTGCATAGGGACTCTATGTAACGAGACGGCGCAGACCTTTCATTTTATTGGACGGCTGGAACTTTCAAGAATGTTTCCCCCGCTTTGGAGCTCTGTGATCACACTTGCGAAGAAAAGTTATAGGTATAAAGCTATTATTTTACGTTTATTACTACGATTACGAAAATAGCATTGGGGATATTAAACAAGAACTAATGCAAATACAACACAGGATAGTGAGATAACCACATAAGCGCCTAGTCGATTAGCTTTTAGCTCGCCCGTTTCACACAAATCAAGTAGCCCTATATGCAAGAAAGCAAGAGAAGTTGACCACTTGTCCTTCAACACCTTCTCCAAATAGCTTACCCCGCATTAAACACCGTTTTTGCGAGATAAAACAGGTGGAACATATATGTACGCATAACATATCTGCAATAGTCTTAAGAACTGAGCAAAGGCCAAACCCGGGCAGACCCAAGCCTATCCCTCAAAACCGGGCCCGACCCTAAGCCCGGACCTGCAGACCCGAGCCCACCCCGGGCACCCCGTGAAGACCACTTTACCCGGCCCGTGGGGGCCAGGGGTTTCGGTTAGGCCCTAGCCCGCGCAGAGCTCTAGTCTCCATATCCTGGTCATGTGCCCCCGCCTGTTCATCACATTACCTAGCTTTCTGCAGACCTCGACTGCGATTCAATTGCCTTGGCACTACTTCTGTAACTCTAATTAGCCATCGATATCTGCCTTACTCATTAAATGGAAAATCTAGCTCCATTAACGCTTATCCACGAACCTGCAGTACCAGATAGAGCTCCAAAGAGTGAGTAACATCATGCGCACGACCACGCGAGCGACGTCTGCACACACCGGATAAGCTCCCAATACTTGATTTTATGTCTTGTGCTATAGTCCGAGGCTCGATGCTATAGCTTTTACGCTATAGCCACCGTCCACTGACCAAAGGGAGCTACGTTGCTCGCAGTGACCCGTCCCAAGTTCGCTAACATTGGCCGCTGGGGGCACGCAGGAAACACGCGCGCACGCGTCCCCCGTCTGGTCCGGCGCAGTCCGTGGATTCATGCACGGGGGAGACGCGCATGGACGCGCGCATCGCGTTTCATTTTTTTTTTTCGGGCACGTCTTAATGTAATTTCTTTTATCCGCTCGGATGGTCGCTCTGGCGCTGCAGTCACACTGGGAAACTCCACTCAACGGTGCCTATAGGCGCATGCCTCATTAGAACACTAGAAGGCCTTTATGAATACCCCGCGTGTAATCAAGCGCGCTCAAACTCTTGGCCGCTTGGCGCGCTTTGCTCAACGCTGATCGTTTCCAGATGAATCGCGCTGAGGTGCTTAGAGCGTTTTCACAACACTGACTGATTGAAGTCGCGTTCAGTCGATTGTGCAGATAAGTACTTCAAGAAACATTTCATCAGCAACCATAGGCGTGCGCAGGGTTCCACATTAGGGGGAGGGGGGCGAAGGTTCATCGCAGCGCCCCCCCCCCCACCCTACTAAGTCCATGTATGGGGCAGATTCTGCGCCCCCCTCCTCTTGGGTGATTAAAGGGGGGGCGCCCCCCCTGCCCCCCCTGTGCGCACGCCTATGTCAGCAACAACGACATACGTACTGGCAGTGGCAGACATGGATAGATGACACTCGGACTTGGACAGGGCTTGAAGTCTATCTTCGTTGGGGGGGGGGGAGGGGGGTGTTCATAGAGTAGTGACATACATACATACATACATACAGTGTAGTGAAGTGAATTGTCTAATTAAATTAAACAGATGCTGATGACTGTTATACAAATACTAGTATTATTCCGAGTGTACTTGGGGCATTTATACAATGTGCCGATGTACTCAGGCACTTTAAAATTGGCACTTTCGAAAGGCTTTTTGAAAAATAACTCGGAATAGCAAGGGTTAGAGATATGCGAGCTCGAAGAAAATAACGCATACTGCAACTCAGGCCACTAAGTGTAGTAGCGTAACCATTTGGGCTGGTTGGTTCATGATTACGAGTGAAAAGCAGCGCTAAAAAGATAGGACAAGAAAGGACCAGCGCCGTGGTGTTGCGTCCTTTCTTGTCCCGTAATTTTAGAGCTGTTTTTCACTCGCAGTACATTAATTTACTCGCTGCATCGAAAACCTCAGGCACGACAACGCTATGTTTTATTTTCACACCTGCTTACCTAAAAGTAGGCAAAATACATGCGTCTTTGGTACTACACGGACTCGTATATGCACAATTGAATGAATGAAAATAGACTGGTGGCGTAAAGAGACCAAGGTGAACCTTCACGAATTCACGAGCATGTGCATAACCCCGAGGTGCCTCGTGAAACAGTATGCTGTACCAGGAAGCTTAGTCGAACAGGGCAGTGGGCCGTCATGTACAGTGTCTCGAGGAAATGCATGCAGCAGTATGACGATACCCGTTTTCCTCTTTTGCTCACGCCACATGAACCCAACAATCGCGATTAAATCATTATTTAGAAAATTGGAGAGCTACAATTTCCCCGCACAAGGCACTACTGCCAAAATAATCGACTTCAGCGCTTATCGAATAGGTGCTGTTGTGCTGCAGTTGACCAGCTGAGGGGAGGCCGGGCCTCTCCTTAAAAAATTGAGGGCGGGCCAGGTCCCCCCTCCCCCCCAGCTTTAAGCCCTGGACGTGGACGAGTTGGCTCATACTTGGTTACATGCAGCGCAACTGGGACGAAGAAGGCGACGCAAGCACATACAGCATTCGAATGCATCTCTGTCTCCCGTATTCGTATCACTTGCGCTGAATATAACAAATCATGGATAGATGGTTTCTGTTTTAGTGTTTTCTTAATGCCGAAAATAGTGTCGGTTGTCATCGCTTGCCCGGTAGTTCACACTGCTGGCGTTATTTTTCCAAACGTTGCACCTAACGTTATCGCTTCATCGTTGGAAGCGGGGTCCGTTACTTGTTCTCGCAAGCTTTTTCGTCAAGCTTCAACCGTCTGCCTGTTGTGTCGATATCGTTAGAACTGAATAATTGCGCTCCCTAAATCAATGATAGAGCGGTCGCTGATTTCGTTTAATGCTAGCCGTATCCGCACCACCCATGTTTATTTTTCTGCAAAAGTTGTTTCTATTATAAAGGTGCCCCGTTAATAATTGATTGACAGACATACTTGCACAGATTCTGGAGGCTAACTCTCAGTCATAATTTATCGATGCCTTGATAGTCTATGCAACATTACCTTTGAGTTTAGTACATTTAATCTTAAAACCATATTCTCAAACTTTCTCAGCTATTGTCCTAAATCACGTGTTAGAAGTCACCTTCAGCGTTTCTGAATGCGCCACCTGGACATGTCATTCGTCGTCAATCCTCACTACTATTACTCCAAGCTTGTATGAGGTAGAATACTTCTCAGCGGGCAGTGAATAACGTAGCAGAAACGTTACGCTTCATGACCACTTCCTTGATAGGCACTGTGCAGCGTTTACTGAAAAGAAATGCAACAGCTCTGACGTCTTCATAGATATCGGCTACATACACACAAAGAACTTTATTGATGTACCAGAGGGACTGGTGTAAGGAAGTCCTAAGACCCCCTCAACCAGTCGGCGGCTCCAACCAGGTCGGCACCGGAAGGTGAAGACCCTCCGCGATGGCCCGGGCCCTCCGGACAGCCAGTAGCTGCAGACCCAGGTCCGGGCTGTGTAAACTACTCCGCCACGAGTCCTCGTCACATAAATCCGGCCCCACATTCTCGGGGCACTGCCAGAGCATGTGAGCTAGCGAGCAACTCTCGAGGCCACAACGAAGGCACTCTTCTTGAAAGTCCGGCTCTATCCTACGATACGTTCGCGCTAAAATGTATATTTTTTGTTTTGTGATGACGAAGAGCCGCACTGCTGCTCGGGAGCTCGGGCTCGTAGCGCGATGACGAGATGAAATTAGGCGAGGAAGATGAAGCGCGAGTCAGATTAGAATAGCTTGCCCCAAGTACAAGTATTCTACCTGTCTCGTTCATTACACTTTAAAATTGGGCTGCAAGACGGGACACAAGAACAGAGGAGAGGTGAAACTAGACTGCACTCGGCGGTCTCTCTTTGTTTGTACAGTGCTGTCTTGTTGCGTATAGTTTGCAAAAAAGATGCATCTGTTGGGAATCGCCTGGCTGCCAATGCTAATAATCCGATAAGATATTCGATGCCATCAAATAGTGGTCTCTTCAAGAGTACAACTTTTTGCCGTTGCCACGTGTACGCCTCAAAAACACGAAACACGCTTGTAAGCATTTCAGGCGCGTGAGAAAAATCTGTGCTTTAGATATAAGGGGCATTCGGATGACGTCACGGGCGCCGTTATTCAGTCCTGCTCACTTCTGCAACTAAGCCCCTGAAGATAAGTAGGTTTTAATAACGTGCAGCTCTTCACCGCATTACAATATGACGTCCCCGATGACGCTATGTACAGTCATTTTACCCGTGAGCTGATATCACATGTGCAGGCTTCGATGTCGTGATTTATTGTTTGGTTGAGGTGCACACTATAGACTATTTTACGTAAGACATGTGGGCGCCATTACTTTGGGCTGTTAAACGCATTTTTCCTTATTTTCCATATCTCGACGTTCATGAAGCGTTGAATGCACCAACCCAACCGTTTTCATGAACATGCGTCTACCGTAGCACTGTGCGTTTTGCTGTCAAAGGTAGTACAACAGAGCGATGCTACAGCCCAGCATGTCGCCACCTAAACACATCCGTAAAATTCGCGTAGTCTATAGGGCTCATTGGCGTCTTTTTGCCGGTGGACATTGCAACTACTTTTGTCACGGTGTGCATTACCTTGAATGCGAATTGTTGTCACCTCTTCTGTAAGGAAAAAAAGAAGGAAAACGGAAATATTAGGGTGCTAATCAATCAAACCGCCTGCTTAATTATTGTGGCTCCACTTGTTTCGGTCTCACATGATTGCGACTATACTGAGAGCGCTGCTTTGTTTGACATGTGTTTGACGTGCAGCATTTCATTGACTATGGCGAAAGCACCTTTCCCTTCTTTGAAATGTCCGCACCAAATAATTTCTGCATGGGCTTGTAGCTGGTGATTAAAGCAGTCCTATAAAAATGAAGACACCACGATGAATTTGTACACAAACTGCCGGCGCGCGTAATAATATGCTGTGCTAGTAGCAGTAAGGTGCGCTCGCGTCATCGTGGCTGCCATGTTGGGCAATATAACGAAGATAAGCTGCATCCGTGACGTCACGTAAAGGTTGTTTTTGGGGCGACAATTACTTTATATGCTATGCGTGTCCGCGAATAAATTAGTTTGCGTCGGTAGCAGTAATACTACTACTACTAGTGTCGATGTTATAATATTTATTATTAAAAAAGTTTGCAACAGCGACGATACGTGGAGCAACTTCCGTTCTGTGCCCACCTTTCGGTCTCTGCCAACCCCCCTCGCCCTCCTTTTCTTTTTCGAGCAAATGCGCATTGCGTTGCGGCATGACGGTCGACGTCGACAAACTGCTGTGCGATTCTGTCGCCAAACTAGAAGCTTTCACGAGGCAGCGACGAGAGCTGGATTTGCATCGGTACCTTCTTATCGACATCATGATGCGCAAGATAGAGATGGCAACGCTAGAAGGTCGCAACACCGTTGCGCAAGAACTTGGGAATCCACAGAATGACGGCGGCGAACCACAGCGACCGTGTTCTTTTAATGCCGGCAGAGACCCGCAAGGAGGACGGGCGGAGCACTCGCAAGTGCTGATGGCTGAAATGGCGAGCGAACGCGACAGCATGCAGGTTTCTGATGCTCGCGCCCTTGGTGAAAACGCCCCCAGTGTCACCCGTTCTGAAGCTGCAGACACGTTCCACGGCGCTCTTGGAGTCACTGACCGAGATTCCCTACAGGGTGACGAC
The DNA here is from genome assembly GCF_013339695.2 of Rhipicephalus sanguineus. Lineage (NCBI taxonomy): Eukaryota > Metazoa > Arthropoda > Arachnida > Ixodida > Ixodidae > Rhipicephalus > Rhipicephalus sanguineus. Next base: position 115,935,910 of record NC_051179.1, read on the forward strand.
ATAGTGCTCGACGGCGACTCGATGGCTGCAAACAGCAGCACAGACAGTGCGTCTCTAACTGCCGACGAAGGCATCCACTCTGACCTGGACGATGTGGTAAACGCTTTTGGCGATTCCCTTGCAGACGGAGGACCGGAACCTGGCGCTAACACATCGTCAAATGACGTCCCAGGAAACATCGACCTGGTCTCACAGAACAGCGCTGAAGCCCTGGAGAGCTTGCAGTACAAAGACATGACAACGTTCAAGGTAAAGCAAGAGTGTTCAACGCCGCGGAACAGACAAGAGTGCGAGGGTCATGTAAGACAGTGTCTCATAGATGATTCTCGTGCTGAACAAAGTCCGGCCTTCAGAGCCCCGGAGCCTGCTGCTTCTGGTACGGACACGTGGCAAATGACCGCTGGGAAGCCGCCGAAAATTGAAGATATGTCGCACTTTGACAGCGGTGGGTCGCCTTCTTTAGAAACACTGCCGACAAGTTCACGTGAATCTCGCGAAGGCGCACACCTACGCGAAGTTTCTGAGGAAAGCACTCCTCGATGCCACAGTAATAGCGATGGTGACAGACCCAGAACCTCTCAAGTCGGAGCCAACGGTTCCCCTAGGAATCTGCCGGAAAGCGTCGACTCCGCTTCTGAAAACAGCTCAGCAACGCTGGAACGCTCAGGCCACGACGAAACGTGTCCGCTCGAACACACCTCCGAGGGAACATTGCCCGATGGTAAGACCTTTCTTGTTTTTGCTTATATCGAACGACGATGCTTAAAGTGCTTGCCTTGGGCTAGCTGGCAAGGCCTTTTCGAGGGCGTCAAGCACAGTGGCTACCACTGGTACAACAGAAATGTCCACTCTTGTTCAGGGCGTGTCCTCGTCTCCTTGTTTTGTTCCAGTGGTAGCAATTCCGCTATAAACGTCGGGTACATACATAGCGGACCACTTTTAAAGGAAACATCGGCAACCGGTCGGCGCCACTACCGGCCAGCGGTTCCAAGGAGTTTCGCGCAGTGCGCTCTGCGAGTGGTGCTCTTTCGTCGTGCGTTACCGTCTCCTGCCGCGCTTCCAACCATCCCTAAGCGAGCCGTTCATGTGACGAAAGAGCCCTAGTCACAGCGTTTACTGTGCCTGCTCGAAACTTGTTCGGTGGCACAAGCGCTCCGATGTTTCCTTTAACCGTGGACCGCTGCCTACATACTCTTGTGTCAAGCATTCCTACTGCTGGAGCTTGAATTTGACTTGTTTTCGCAATGCTTTCTCAGGAGCTAATATACTTCTCGAAGTCATGAAGTGTTGAGGCTGAAAGATTGTACTGCGCCTCACTTAAGCGTTAGTTTTGATAAATTTTGATATTGAGGAGCTGTTACGTGCGTTTTTACGGCATGCTTATAGCGGTGTCACACGGTAACATTTATTTGCGATCAGACCTGATCCGGATCGAATTTCTGAATCGTGATTAGCTACTTTATGCAAGCTTAAGAAGAGAGCCTATCACTGCTGAGAAACTTGATTCTGGTCTGGCTTAGTCGCGACCAGCAGTGCACCGTGTGGCACCGGTATTAGTTTTACCGCTCTCTCGTTTGGCTTCGTAGCCCATTTACACGTTCACGCCTAAATGAAGTACACGTATCCGTCTGTCAACACATTGTGGAATTGTTCAGCCACTGCCGTAGGTAGTTACTAGCCATCTCAAAAAGAAAAAAAAAAGAACTGAGTCTGTGAAATAATTTCTTTTCCTGCGTTCTGCGCAGATGTTGAATAAGTTGAATAAGCGCGACACAGAAAATGATAGCATGGATTGAAGCCTACCTTACTGCTCGCCACCAATTTGTTAGTTTAAATAAAACAGTGTCAGATGTAGTTCCTGTCAAGTCTGGCGTCCCGCAAGGATCCGTTCTTGGACCACTTTTCTTTTTGTTATATATAAACGATATCGTCGCTAACTTATCTGTAAAAGCCAGGCTTTACGCTGACGACTGCGTGTTGTATGAAGAAATAACGGAAGAAGACCAACTTAGGTTAAACGGGAATTTTAATAAGGTAGTTGACTGGTGTAAGCAATGGCAAATGTGTATTAATTTTGAAAATACAGTATATATGCGGGTAACATTAAAAAAGAAGCTACTAATATATTGCTATGGTACAGAAGACGTTCCTTTGTCAGAAGTTACGAATTATAAATACCTGGGCCTTTACATAACGAGTGATCTCTCGTGGTCAAAACACCTTGACACAGTGCTTGCAAAGTGCCGCCGTAAGTTGGTCTTTTTAAGACGAGCATTAAAATTATCCACACCAACAATAAGTCTCTTGGCATATGAAACACTCGTCCGCCCTGCTTTAGAATATGCCGTAATTATGTGGGACCCGTTCACTAAAACGGACGTAGGAAAACTAGAAAGCTGACAAAAAAAGCTGTTAGATTCGTCTAGAATACTCATGGCCGCACTTCAATCACTAACCTTCTATCTCAAAGTGGCTAACCTGCTGTTAGTAATCGAAATCGCGTATGTCGTTTAAAATTCTTTTTTCAACTAATGAAAGGTCAGTACAAGATCGACACGTCCCACCTTCTGGCATATTCATCAGGATACGATACCAGGCACAGGCACTCACTAGCTGTAACGCCATTCACGAAACGTGTCAACTGTTTTAAGTATTCTTTCTTTCTTAGAACGATAGTGGATTGGAACAAATTGCCCGCTAAAACTGTGACACAGGATTCACTATCGCAATTTGAATCGCTCCTTCAGTAGGAAGGATTTTCTTGTTTGGCTGAGATGTTTTGCGTGCGTTTCTTTTGTTTTTTCTTTTTTACTCATGCTAACTCATTGTCTGTTTGATTTTAGGAATTTTGGAATAACGTCACTTACCTGTTTGTTTTGTTCTTTTAAGCGCATGTGCGAACAAACTCATTGATTGTTTTCCCTTGTTATTTTTCTGTTTCTGTGCACTTATATATGTACCACGCTGCCAAGATCTTGTAGAAGATCGCAGTATCTATACATAAATATAAAAAAGAATTTGATATTTTGTTTAGGTAGAAGGTAGTCTGTTCTTTGAAGTTAAATGCTCCAAAAGATCTTTGATTCAAATTTTGATAGTGATTCGTGACTGCTTTTGTGAAGATGGTGACCATGAAAGCGAAAATGCTCAAGAGGCCGCGCAGACCGCCACTGCTCTCCCACAACGGTCAGTGTGCCGCTTCATAGATTTGTTACCACGCCTCAAGAGACCTCGTTCAGAGCAGGATTTAGCAGCGATGAATGCCGGGAAACGCCCAAGGTGTTCATCCGAAAGCGCCTTGTCTTCAAAGGTGAGCTGCACGTGCTTGGCACTGTTGGAGGTTTCATTCTTGTTTTTTTATTTCGAAAGCTCTAGCTCAGCCATAGAGGACAGGGTGTCAAAGGTAACCAAAATCTGATTCGTGAAGATGCAAGCGCAGTGGTCGCTAGAGGCTGCACCAGTAAGCTTCGAACAGTAAACATAGTTTCAAACGACGTACCAAGTCTAGTCAGTGAGATTGATTTTTTGACGTGTTTTCAAGCGAAGCTCATTATAAGTTAGATATCGGTGGTGGCGGCGGCGTTGTACATACGTGAGAAACCCGGCGCCGGCGAGTGTACAGAAACGCGGCCCTCGAAGGCGCGTCGGTCTCATGCGCCGTTTTCCAATAATTGATGCTCCCTCGATCGTCGGCTTGTCGGCGGTCAGCCGTTTCTGATGTGGCAATCCGATCTTTTATCGAGGTCGCGTGTCATTTCACGTTGCCGCATTTGTTTCCTGGACATGAACGCGTGACCGTCGTTGTTGCCTGCAGCAACTGAAGTGTAGCGTAGCTAAGCACGTGGATAGAGGTCGAACGCCCGGCATCGGGGAAGGAAAAGGTTAGGAGAGAGCATTGCGCACTGCGACAGTAAGAAGAGCAGTATAGGTGAGGCGCGTACACGCCAACCTTCGCTTGCCCGCGCTTTTAAATGCGAAGCATTTCTTAGCGAACCTCTGGCACTTTGAGCGTTTCTATCTATCTATCTATCTATCTATCTATCTATCTATCTATCTATCTATCTATCTATCTATCTATCTATCTATCTATCTATCTATCTATCTATCTATCTATCTATCTATCTATCTATCTATCTATCTATCTATCTATCTATCTATCTATCTATCTATCTATCTATCTATCTATCTATCTATCTATCTATCTATCTACTATCTATCTATCTATCTATCTATCTATCTATCTATCTATCTATCTATCTATCTATCTATCTATCTATCTATCTATCTATCTATCTATCTATCTATCTATCTATCTATCTATCTAGCCGCCTACGTCTGGGTGCTCTCATGATCGCCTCCTTAACTTGGTGTAGCCCAAAATTTTCATGGGAGGGTAAGATGATTTGACGAATATGATTGCCGGGTCATGGCATGAATAACGGTAAAATCCTGTCGTGTACGTCGTCAAACCCTTTCCACTAGACACGTGTGGCTCATACCCGTTTACCACGGGCCGCGGTGTACGGGTATGCGCCACAGGTGATTAACAGTTTATATCTACCCAGGAACGGCGAGAATAGACATTGGTAACTTAAATGCTAGAGCATTAAGGCAAACCAACATCGGCAGCGTTGACTCAACGATTGGAAAGAGTGAAAATTAGGATCCCAGCAGGAATTGAACCCAAGCATTCTGCGTGGCAATCAGGTATTCTACCACTGAGCCACGCCAGGTCTATAAACTGGTTTGGAAAAACAGCCTACGCAGGCGTAATATCGGTGCAACGTCAATTGTGGTCGTGGTGCTGGCTATCTAATTTTACAAAAAAGCAATGAACACTACATGATACCCCTACGATGTGTACTCCTACGATACAGGCGTCATATCAGATTAACGTCTGTAGTTCCAGTGTTGGCTCCGCTTTTATAGCAGTCTAATAAACATTACGTTTGTATTACTATGATTCAGCAAGCTATATTGAAGCATTGCTCGACCCCGGAGGAATGCATTAACGAAAGTTACATATGATATCCACATCACCGCAGCGTAATGTGCACTTCGTCCACCAGAACGACGCAGTCTCCTCTTCATTTCTTACGAGGCTGGGCGATGGCCTCATGCTGACCGAGGATGATGCCAGATTGATTGACAGCCGCTTTGTAGACTAGGCTACGTAGGCAATATATGCCCAGGTAGTCTACGAATACGACAAATACCATCCACTGATGTTGGTCTACGTAGCACTATCCAGGCCCACCAACATAGGCGTGCGCACAGGGGGGGGGGGGGCGGCCGCCCCCCTTATTCACCTAAGAGGGGGGGGCGCAAAGTCAGCCCCCCCACATTGAGATAATAGGGAGGGGGGCGCTGCGACACGGAGGGGGGGCAATGTCAGCGCCATACAATGACATAATTGGGAGGGGGGGCTGCAACAAACCTTCGCCCCCCCCTCCCCTGAAGGGGAACCTTGCGCACGCCTATGCTCATCAAACGTGAAGGGTGGCTTCAGGTTCCGACATGTCGCTGGCTCTGTCGACAGACGATTTGTCGACGAAATGACCGAGGCATCCACGAATTCCAACAGCTCTACTATACGACATACTTCACTACCCATGGACCCCTTGTCACCACGATCACGACCTGCTGGTGCTCACTGATCACGGTGATGATTCCCTTGTTCAAGAACTGTCAAGAACTTCTTGCACACATGCACACAGGTTCGTGAAACGTGCGTGCGTTCTCTGTACACATATAAGCACTACATATCAGCTTACCGCTTCCGGTGTTGGTAATGCCCACGTTGCCATTGGCAGCGTTACCCAACCGTAAACAACTGGTTATGTAACACATGCGGTTCTTCAACATATAATATGTGTGCTTATAAAATTTATACAAATCTTTAGCGTCATTTTGTAACGTGTCGCCCAGTAAAAAAAGTTACGCCACAGTAACCTACCCGCCGCATGCTTCGCATAACATCGACTCCCACGGTACGCGGGATCTGCCGAATTTTTTCCACTAGGGGAAGGGTACCTGAATTTCATTGACATATATTAACTGGATAGCGTCAAAGAGCTCATTTCACAGAATTTCCCCGTGTCGATGGCGGCGTTGGTTGTGAGCGAAAAATCAGCGTTGTCCGTGAGCAAAAATTCGAGGCAAATGCACTAAAAGAAATAATAATAAAGAAATGTTCGGTTCGAGTGGGATCGTGGATTTGAACCTGCGACCCCTCGCTCCGTGGCGCGATGCGTTTAGCCGCTAGGCCACCACGCAAACATGTTCTAGTGTACTAACGGCGAGCTATTTACATACAGCACTTACCATTTATGGTACGCACATCTCGGAATTGCTACAGCTTGGCAGAGGCTTTACTATCACACGCGTGATGGCGCAGCGGGCCACGGGCGTGCTGTTAAACAGCGTCGCCCCGCCGTGTGTCGTCGCGCCGCATGCATGGATATGGGAGCCCGGAGGGCGTCCGCACTTTGTCTTTCCTTGCGGCACTGTTAAGGTGTCCACCGCCAAGCGAAGCGAGGCTAGCGCTTGGGAAGGCGACACGAACACGGTCCGATTATGATGCAGCGCTCTGCTCTTGAAAGCGAAGCTCCAGCGTCCTCCAAGCTTTTAAAGACGATAGTTTTTCTTGGGGAACTTAAACGCAGAAATTTTGGTGTGTCTTTCTGTCTGTCTTTCTGTTTGTCGGCACGCCACTCGATTCAGCCACCCGGCCAAAGTTGAACCACTTGCCCAAGGGCCAGCCATCTTGAACGGCTGACTAGGTTCATACTTGTGTAGATTGTTGAACAAAAAGCAAACATTACGCATATCTGAGGCGCAACATCACTAGGTAAGTATTAGGTGGTGTGTTCCTTTAGTAGAAAATACACAGATACGTAATTCTAGAGACCCTAGTTTCTTAAGCTGCGCTGAAAATGCGACTGCGCTGAAACTTGCCTTCCTCCGTGCCCTCTGCACGAGCTCATTGTCGTGTTTCGGTTTCGGTTCAGTATTGCACTGTACGAATGCCATGGGGCGCCGCTCTGGCATTCCTGTTTTACCCAGGCGACGTGTAAATAAGAGTGTGTGGAGAGTACTCGTTGAGTGCGGATGTTTCTTCTGCTTCGGCGCTTTGCGCCAATCCGCGTGTTCGGGCTGGCTGGCGTCCCCTCCGGTCGTGTCGTCCCCGCCGGTCGCGTTCGCCTGCTGCTGCGCCGGGACTACCAGCCCGCAACACAGCACTGTTTCCCGACGTATTGCCAGATGGCGTCCATATCTCACGCAGCGCCTCTTCTATCGTCTTTAGACGACATTTGCAGGGAAGCACGCAGATACGCGGCCAATCTTTTCTTTCTACTCTTTCACTGTAGCATTAATAGAATCTCTGCGAAGCGCACATGCGCGGTCGGCAGAACACATTCATAAGTAACAATCTCTATGGGTGCCTCTACTATGGTCGCGTGCTGTGTCAGCTTTGCCCTATTTAACTTGAACCAAGAGGCCTATCATTCCTGCTGAAAGTCCGGCAGCATGGACGGCGGCTTTTCCCGCATACTTTACGGTCAAGATGACCGATGGAGTGCGTGGTCCGTTTTACGCAGCCTAGCGAGAAGCATAGGGCGAGATGTTACGGCCTCCCTCCCAGACTTTAATATTATCGCAAGATAATTAAGCGCACCTAAATTCCAGCGTCTATAACTTATAACAAACGGGCGCGAACGCAGGTGTCTGGAATGTTGCGTGCTAACGCATGAAACACTCAGATTCGTGCGTCGTATGCTACGCCGTTCACTTATAGAGGCCCAGGCATAGCCTGTGTTTTTCTTGAAGTACTACTTTCCGCAAACATACACCCTGTATGTTGCTAAATTGTGCTAGTTTTTCTAATTTTCTCCTTTTAGTTCTATGGCGTATGCGCGCATCCAGTAATTTGGAAGGAAATTCTACATAACACCGTTTCAATCATACATGAGGATGCTCTGTCTCACCCCAGTCGGTGTATACGTACGACCACTCGGGCAAAACTGACAGGGTGTGTGTGTGTGTTCCATTCTAGTAAGCAGTACAGCAAACTAATCGTGTTTAAGCGCATGATCAGGTGAGGATGATGGAGACTAGAGACACACGGGCGCTAATTTGCGTCGACCGACAGTCCATTTTCGCGTTTGATAAAGCAGCCAAGGCTTTCACCGTTATAATTAGGCGCGTTGTGCGGTCACGAGTTACCTCATATATTCCGAATTACGGTTTCTGATGAAGTGTTGCTGAAAGTCATCCCGTCATTACGTCACAATATGACGTCACGGAGCGCCCAAATTGTTGACGTTATCACATGACACCGTCGCTTTGTCAAAGGCGGGCCGATCCCAGAGGCACTGTGAAACGACATTAGGTGTAGAAAGCTTTCGGTAGGTGGGATCAATACACTCGACTGCGAAGGCAGAGAAGACTGTTTTCACCTTCGAGTCGCGCTTTGTCTTCGACCCAGGCCTTCTGCGTGGCAAGCAGGTGTTCCACCATCTATCCACGCCGTTGCTTGAAACAATATGTAGAAAAAAGCCTTTACAGGCGTGAATTAGTGCGAGGAGTCGCGTTCACATATAATATTGCGTGGAAGAAGGGTAGAATCGCCCGAGGCCTCACTCACACCATGTGAAATGCGCAACGAGTTTGTGGTTTCAAGGTCCACCCATTACAAAGTAGGAATAATCAAACAAGGAATACTCACTCATCATCATCCGCAACAGCGTCAACGAAGTTTAGTGGGGACTTCGGAACTGTACTTGCAGTAGGCATTCCAGGACAGTTTAAAACGGCCAATGTTACGCGTGCTTATGTTTCTATCCTGAAAGAGGGTTTCAGTACGGGCTCTTTGGTATTTTATTGTTAACTGGCCTACAGCGCAGTCAAAGGTGAAAGGACATATTAAAGTAGGGCAAAAAAGTAAAACAGAAGAAAGGATAAAGACAGGAAGAACGACAAAGATGAGCGCTGACTTCCAATTGATACTTCATCTCGAAGAAACATGCATAAATAACTAGTCGCAGCGGTCCGCCAGAGCGTGCAGTTCAGTTGCAAACTGATCCACCGACTCTTCCGGCCCCTTTTTGCGTCTGCGAAAACGGGCACTTTCATTAGCAATGTTCCGCTCTTTGACGAAGCGACTGTCGGACTTCTGCTTCACATCATATTTTTCTTGCTTCTTCGTCGGTCAGCCCAAATGTAGCAAAGATTTCACGGGCTTGACGTCCTATTGTATAAAGTAGCATGTACACCTGGGCCTTACCGGAACTGTAGCAACGTTTTTGACCGGGCTAATTGGTGAAGCTCTATTATAGCTTACAGCGCACTCTGACACACGGACGAAGAAGAGACACACGAAGACAAGCGCTGCCTTACAAGTGAATGTTATTTCGGTGGAACACACATGTACATATACGTACAGAATCACACATGTGCGAATACATGCTGTCGAAAGCTTCCTTTGACAATGAAAACATTTACGTCACTCAAACTTAAGAAATGCGTGCAGGACAGTTCGCTCCCCGCAACAATGATAGCTCCTTGGGGGATAGCGCTATTCAACGTTCACTAATCGCCTTTTTTCTTCACTTGTTCTTGCGGGGAGCGAATTGTCATGCGCGCATTTCTTAACATTGAGTGACATACAGGTTTACGTGTAATTGTCAAAGGAAGTTTTCGACAGCATGTATTCGCGCATGTGCAATTCTGTACGTACATGTACATGTGTGTTCCATCGAAAGAAAATTCATCTGTAAGTCAGCGCTTCTCTTCGTCTCTCTTCTTCGTCCGTGTATCAGAGAGCACTGTGAGCTATAATGGACCTTACCGGAACGTTCGTCAAGTACTGTGGAGAAGCGGTGGTCATTGAATTGGTCAATACACGCCGGCCTCTCTGACGTTTTGTCACAGCGCAGTTGTGGCAGCTGCTGGAGACCAGGGATAACTGTAGCGGGCTTGTTTTCCATTTTCTAGGAATGCTGCCGTCCACAGCCTCAGCGAAACAGTTTACCGGATCCCACTCATGCGATGTCGTGATGGTATGCCATGTGGCGCACGCCGAACGTGGTCCAAAGAACGCAGACTCCCCACAGTGCAATCCGGTGGCAGAAGCAGCTTCATTTTATTATAACACGTGTTACATATAAAGTAAAATATATATCCTACGCTGTACCATGACGCTAGTCCGTGGTGCGGAGGTTTGCCAACTCTATACCACGTCTCACGGGAGTGTGGTAGAAAGCCAAGGAATTTAAAATCATTTTTAGGCAAGAACCTTGTAAACTGTTTGGAGCAGTAGGAGGCACAACTCGCCAGCTCGGACCCAGAAGTGCAATTAGCGCTTATGAGTCACGTTAGGCGAGAGGTGGAAGCCAGTGGGGCCCTGGACTTGGGACCCCACCCACAATACTCCTTAATGCCCCTTTTTCTACCGCTTCCCTTAAAGGGGCCCGGTCGCCCAAAGATTTGTGGTTTTCAGCGTAAACTAGAAGTATAGGGTCTATTATGCCTACATAGATTTCAAAAGTGGGCCGTAAAAGAATATTTCAGTGCAAAACAAGACATAGAAGTCGCCGGCTGTAAAGCCCGCCCACCGCCGGCGACTGCCATGTTGCTATGGCGCGTGTGACGTCACATGCAGCACGGAACGGAGCCGTCGTTTTCTACCAAAGTTTTAGCCGCTGCAAATCGTGCAATTTCAGTGCCAAGCTGAAGAAGGCTCAAATATCTCGATATCACGTGCAGCTGACCCCGGAACAATATCGTTCGCCGCAATGCAGAGGCTTGCACAGCTAGCTGCTTGTTACGTCACGGCTCGCGAGCGCACCAGTGTTGCCTGACTCTCGGGCCGCTCGGGTGTTTATAAATATATTCGATTATACATTAAGTGCACGACCAAATGCGCTGAAATTTCGCCAGCTTATTTGTGAATGCGCAAGGATTAATCCACATAACACAGATTATGATGGAAAATTGGGTGTCATGGCCCCTATAAAATAGTTTTGTTCGTCTTCTTGCATATAAAAGTAGGCTCCGAGCGTCACATGTTCAATCACGTGGTGAAAGACGTGGCTGCCGTCCCGTGACGCCCCTCACATACCGCGTCCTGTGAACATCTCCAGCACAGTTAGTGTCCCCGAAATCAGTTAATTACTGTGTGCCTTAACGCGAACGCTTGCGCTCTGAAGTGCAAGTTTAAGGATCGTGGAGTCTCATAAGAACATTCAGTAACCTTGCTGGCCATGGGACGCAACCTGGTTATCGGATTTCCAGGACGCATAAGGGTGTGCGAACAGTGTTTTGTGGAGTAATCCTATTTACTGCAGTCATGAAGAGCTCAGAAATCGCGCTTTCTTCGGATCCCTCAAAACATTCCCGTTGGCAAATTGTCAGCGTTAACAAGCTAGCGTACGACCGAGCTATACGCAAGATGCCAAATCAGTCATGACGGCTCCGCATTGAAGCAAGCCTGCGCCAGCGCAGGGCTTCACCAAGCATACACTTGGTTGGCGTGACGCCATAGAGACCTGGCTTTCTGTCGGACATCGTCGTTGCTGGGAAACCAGTCTTGTGTCTGTGTAACTCGCATATAGACCAGAACACAGAGAATTCCATGCGCATCGCCATATTTGCATCGCGCGGCGCGCCATCTATCGCACACCGCGACGAAAACAACATGCGCGGGCTGCCACGCCAGCAGACGCTACACAGAGCAAACGTGAAACTCCCGAAACTCAGCCCCGTCGGAGAGCGTGTTTGGCGCTTTTCTAGCCTGGACATTTTCGCTGATTTTATTGGAACATCAAGAACATCTTGCTCATGCAAGTCCACAATGTATACAGTACGTGCTGAGTGGGCTGCGGAAGCAAACCTCGTCAGATACGTACGCTGTTACATTTGTAAAAAAAGCGTTCTGGCTGTGGTACGCGTGAATCGTATTGCAGTGCAGCTCGCGAAAGAGTGAAACGATGTTTTGTTGCGCCATATTACAAGTTGTGCACAAAGTTTTGTGGAATGTGATCATTTCAGCATGCATCACGTAATAATTAGAGTACGCTTTACGGGTAGTTTCGCGGAACGTAATTTTGTTTCACGAGCGCTCTTACAAAAACGCGTCTTGCTCACAAAAGCGTGCTATCGGAGAGTATACCTGCAGTATCGTTCAGCGATCCCATTTGGAAGCTACCTGCGCGATTTTATTCTTGTAACGATGATGCTTTAACAAGCGAAAGTGTGCGACTCTTAGTTAAGCCGGTTAGCTACGCCTGCGACGTAAAGGACACTGGCGCGAGTACTGTTTACTTACGTACCAATATATGTATTATGTGCAGCTGGATGCCTCGTGTCCAAATAAATTTGGGGACATCAACACTCAGTGAAAGCACGAAATTCTGACCAGCTGTTGAGGAGCACCGTGCCATTTATTACCTTTTGAAGACGAAGTCTCGAAGGCGTGGATGCCATGAAATCACTAAAGCTTAATACTACGTTGAAAGTGGCAAAGCATGTTGATTGCTTGGGCTTGAAAGCACTATCTTGCACGAGACTTTCGTCAAAGGAAACGCTCAAAGGTATGAAGTGCACCCCCACACAAAGCTCGCGCCTGCTCAACCCAGCTGCGTGTCACGCAAATTAGGTTCGCAAAATGAAATAGGTGGGCATCACACTGCAGAATACACGCAATTAGTGTACTTACTCGCGCATTTTCACTCGGCTCCTAGTTTTTTGCTTGAATCGCAGTTATCCACTCGTGGCGAAGCTGAAAACACCGCACCGGTGCACTATTTCCGTGGCAGGGTCGTAATCGTCGCAGACAACGCTAATATCCTCTTGTTGCGCTGCTTGTTTTGGCATCCAAAGACAACGCAGTAGTGCCAGATGAGCTCTTACACGCTGAAGCGGCGTCAACGGGTACTTTTTCGCACTTTAAAGCCTCAGAACTGCAGCTTGCCCTGTTTACTTGGTGCAGCCCGCGCGCGCCTCGGCAGCCCGGTCAGCCCGGCGTCTGGGTGCGAGAGTATCCGCTCGGCTCGCCAGCAGCCTGGGTGCGAGACAGGCGTGCTCTGGTGTATACACGATTTTATTTTCGATTCATGGGCGCCGCCATCTTGGACTGATAAGCGATTGTTCTGCCTGCTTTCTATGTCGTAATATGAAATGATCATGGTCATTAACGCTGAATGTACCGGCCCAAGCGTTTCCGTGCTTGCGAGTTCACCGTAGCGCTGTTCGTTTATTGATACGGATACAAACTACAACGTTATCAGTCCAAGATGGCGGCACCTGTGCTTGTCCGGAAAATGGTGTATAGGGCTGACGCGCTGGAGTTTTGAGTACTGTGGCGGAGCCTGGTGGCGTGCGCCGAAGTTGCTTGGGTAGTCAAAAATGGACGCCGACCGGCGAGTTACGCAGTTCTCAGTTGCTTTAAGCGTTTTACTTAATTTGCGCCTAGTTTTCAGGCTCAAAAAGTGCTTAAAACGTACGCAGGAACTTGTCCGCTATGCCTGCAGAGTGTGACATGTTTGACGAGCGATCCCTGCTTCAACAAACCGTGCCGAAAGCAGGTGGTCTGGGCGACGGTTCTGAGCAGCGCGCGGTCCCCCGCCGTTATTGTTGCGTGGTTAATTGCCTCGAACATGGGGGTAAGGATCCTAATGTGCGGTTTTACTGGTTCCCCTGAAAGCCGTACGAAGTGGAGCGATGGAACCGCTGAATACGTGCCGTCCGACGCGTGAAGTGAGTACGCGAGCAAAACGTGGTTTTCAACGTAACGTGCTGATTACTTTTCGTACGCGCGTGCACGCGTTTATATATGTATATATTCCCTGTGTGCAGTCCAGACGGCACGCCGTGGCTGCCGACGGCGATCACGAGGATATGCAGCCGGCATTTCGTGCGAAACGAGAAAACGATGCCATGAGTCACCCTGCGTATGTGCCTACGATTTTTCCGGCAGCTTACAGCCGGCTGCTTCCAGCGGTCGGCTGTAAACATTGCGCGCCGTCGCTTCTCGACCGCCACCGCACGCTGACAGAATTTGACGAATTCCCTAGAAGAAAATGTTGAAAATTACGACCGTGCATGGGGAAAAGTGTGTTTGCGACTGAATGCGGCAGAAAAACGGCACACGACGCCAATGCGCTCATTCGGGCCGCCGACGGCTAGCCTTCGTCACTGGACCTTTCTTGATTCCGTTTCGTCGTGTAATGCAAATCATGTCGGCTTTCTTAACAGCAATCTTTTCGTTTATGCACTGTCGTTAATCGCGCGAGCATGCCTCGTAAAACTTAACTCGAGTTCAACGTCGTATGAGATTCGCTGCACTTGCGAGTTGCAGCGCGCCGAAATGGTTCCTTCAATCTGCTGCACGTCGTAAACATACTTGACGTTGACGAGCTTCTTGCGTTTACGCAGATTGCTTGGCCTGAAGAACTCAGCCAACGCCAGAAACTGGCCGAGATCCAAAGCGCAGCACAACCGACAGCGGCGGCTCCATTGCGCATCTGAGCTTAGTGCTGCATGCGGCCGCCTGTCTGACTACTCGAAACCAAAGAACTTGTCGTAGGGGGCGCTTTTTAGCACCGTTTTCGCAGCGGCGCCTGGGCAGCCAGTCAGGCCTATACTCGCGGACTTTTCTTTGCATTGGAAGGAAAGCTGCGGGGGCGGAGTTCTTCACACCTACTCCTACGCGAAGTAGTTCGCTTTGGCGCGTGTCTCGCACCGCTGTGGAAAGTGACCGCCGCGCGCTACCAGCGGTGCTTTTCGACGCCGACGCCGCTTAGCGCTTGAGGTACGGGCAGAGGGCGGAAACTCCCTATACCTGCGTTGGGACGCGCTCTCGCGTGCTGATCCGGTGCGACAGCGCCGGTTCCACCACTGGCGGCTGCCGAGTATCTACTGGAAATAATTCACACACACACACACACACACACACCACACACACACACACACACACCACACACACACACACACACACACACCAACACACCACACACACACACACACAACACACACACACAACACACACACACACACACACACAACACACACACACACACACACACACACACACACCACACACACACACACACACACATATTTTAAAAAGACGTCACCGGTGATGTCAGCAAATAGAAGGAAAGGTCGCGAAACCGAGAGGAGGAGGGTGCCCATGGAAGCCTCGTATCCCAATTCGCATGCAAGGGAATGTGTTCGTGCTATCTTGCAGGTCCGCTGGTCGCTCGGGCGACGCGGCCATCGCTAAATTTAGTTAAATCATCTTTTTAATTTTGTTCGTGTGTTGTGAAGTGGCCGAACTAAAGCTGACCGATTTCTCAGTAAGAGTGAACTCGATCAACAACAAGTAAAAACTTAAATCTTTTTCTTTTTATTCACACGTTTTGGTACTAAGAAAACAGGAACATACACGTAGTGTGAAAGTGTCAATCTGCAAAAGCAGCTTTAATTTACAACTGAAATATGCACATACTGAGCAAACATTGAACCCAGAATATCCGATGCAATGCAAAAATTATTAACAATCACGAGCAGGCCACGTCGTACTTGACTCAAACAGGCCTGTTATGACGGCGCACATATTTTTCTTACAGAACTTGAGTACCAAACAAGACAGAAGTTCAGGGTAAGATAGTCTTGAAGCGAGTAGAAATCGTTGGAAAGGGAATGCCGCTGGAGACAATGCTTCGACAAGTTGACTTGTCTTCGTCAGGGCAGCAGCATTGCCTTCACGAAGAAAAGAGCACTTGTCGAAACGTTGGCTCCAGCGACATTCCCTGCTAAACGATTTCTCAAAGCATCAGTGTGTCTATTACATGTATTCCAGTGACAGTATTAGAAGTTAGAAGTAAAGGTCCACAAAGTTTCAAACTGGCTACATACATTTCCACGAACTGGAAGGAGCATATAATTGCTTCACATTATTTAAACTACATGGCAAAAGTAAAGGATTAACAAACTGTGTCGCCGAACCAATACGCATTCAAGCCTTTCATTAAACGTATTTTGATGGCAACAGGTGGGCTATCGTCATGACGAACTAGTCTAGCGACACTGCGCTCATGTCAGTCCAGTCAGGCTCGCAGAAAACTGGATTTACTCAGGTACTCATGCAAAATGAATACCTGCTCTAATAATGGACCCAAATACTTCTGCTCACCCGTTCTCACTAGGAAACCTAAAAAACCTTCGCCGTAATTGAAATTCATGGGTTAACAAACGACACAGCCGCGCAAAACATATGATGCCCCGGTTTAGTCATCTTCGTCTAATACTCGGTTGGCCTCCTCGACTTGGCTCCCTGCGGCTGCCGTTCGCTGCACGCCCCATCAAATGTATTATCTTTCCCGTATTCATACTTGGCACGCCAACCGAGCGAAGATAACCAAGTGCGATCCAACTTGTGATATCGCTGAGCGAGTGGCAAGGGTGGGCGGAGGCAATGCTTCGCCCGACTTAAAGGAGCACTGACACAAAAATTTTGCACCTTGTTTTTTTTGTTGCAATAGATAGCTTATGATCCACTTATCACGGCTGCAAACCTCGTTTGCGCGAGTGCGCGACGGTTATTTATTTAGAGACGTTTTTAGAGCGCCCAGTCGCAGTTTCGGTTTCAAAGAGCACCGAGCTAGGCAGCGTCCTCCGGGGGCCGGGAAAACACAGCTGGCCACGTGAACACGCAAAATTGTGACGTAGGCGGCGCGCGAGCGTGGATGCGGTTAGAGTCACTGTATATGCTACCTGTGACTCTAGATGCGGTGGGCGCCGAACCAGGTCAAGTGGCGCCAGCTATGGAGGATTAGAAACAACTAACAAACGCGTAATCTATGTCCTCCGAGCATTCGGAAGCGCC
Source organism: Rhipicephalus sanguineus (assembly GCF_013339695.2). Lineage (NCBI taxonomy): Eukaryota > Metazoa > Arthropoda > Arachnida > Ixodida > Ixodidae > Rhipicephalus > Rhipicephalus sanguineus. The sequence continues at coordinate 115,952,801 of NC_051179.1, forward strand.
CATCTCGACTCGCTAAGCTTACAGCATGGATTATTTGACTATGGCTCTCAAAAACGGCGCCGAATCGGGACGAATACATTGCTGTCGAAGCTTAAGGACATGAATCTAAAGCAAATGGAAGCATAAGTTCGGAACTTACACGTTACAGAGCGCACGGCGGCCACTTGATAGATTCGAAGTGGACGACAACCGCTTTTGGCAGTGCTGCCATGTTTTTCGGAGGCGCGAATGCCTCGCCGGCGAAGCTTGCCGTGCAAGTTGGACAGCTCTCGCGCGTGCGGCGACGGCCGACGTTCTGCGGCACCGCGCCGTTGCGGCAGGCTTGCCGCTAGCGTGAGCGGGCCATAACATCTGCCAACGGGCACGACGAGCGAACAGCGGAAGAGAACACAACTAGCACACGCAAAGCCGCAGGCACGGAGGAAGAAATGGCAGGTACCACGGCACAACCAGCCACCAGCCAACACAAACTCGTGACGTAGGTTTGTTTACACACCCCCCGCGTTGATGTCGGCGTCGCGAAGCGCCCGCATCTCGCTCAGTCGCGCGGCATGCACTTTAAAATTGATTTTAAATATGTTCTAGGCTATATTGGCCCTTGATATTTCGTAGACGTTGTGTACGGCTCCACATACATCTATTTCACTCATTATCTCGCCTTCGAAATTTTGTGTCAGTGCTCCTTTAACATTCACAAAATAAGAAATAAACCAGACAAATAAACTGAACAAGCGTTCTTTACAGTTCCATCAAATTTCTTTATTGGTAAAAATTCGCGAAATACAATAAATGTGAACATCCACATCGACCTTACTTCGTTCAAGCAGATCTTAGGATGCCCGGCAACCGCTACGAGCGCGCACGTACGTTCCTTGAAACCGACACTGTAGCTTAGTTTCTGGGGCCTGGTACGGGTAAACGGCGCGACTTTCTCACGCGTGCAAAAACACAAAGTGGCAACGTATAAAGTAAACCGAATACAAATATGTCAATGGTGTGAGCTGCGTCCTGTCTCATAAACCTACATGTACATAATGGAGGGTGGTTTTTTATATCTCACGCAGAAAATAGGGACACAGTTGTGGGGCTGCATTGATTAGCGGTATAGGATACGTGCGATTTGGCTGTGTAGCCTTCGCTTCATTGCCGAGAAAAGTCCGCGAGTATAGAAGCCAGGGAGTCTCACAAATTTCAGGGAACTAAGTTATATGCATAGATTCTTGGAAACGGTACCGTTGAAAAAGAAAGCACCACTCGTCACCAGAGAAAATTCAGGAAAAGAGAGAGAACAACCACAAAGTTTCCTCTAAGAGAAAAAAAAAAAACATTTACTCGAGCCGGTGATGTTCCCTCGATTCTTCACGGTTAATGTTCTGGCTATATTTAGTGTCACGTGGAAACGCAGGATAAACCATGGAACGCTTATGTGAACGAGGCTACATGCACGGATATGAAATTTTCAGGCACCCGTGAAAAGGGGCGGACCACGTAAAGCCACGCCTTCGAGTATAACATGGCCCAAGCAAAGCTTTAATTAGGTGCCTAGCCACGCTTGCTGCACTTGCCCAGCGCTCGCCTATTCACTGTAACAGCGAAGAAGCATTTCTACGTTAGTTAAACAATGCACTTTTTACAGCGAAAGCTGTTATGAGATCACAACAAGGGCCGTTTTTGGCGCTGTAGTTGTCCGCCGCCGCCGCCGGTGTCCGTAACCACTATCGCTCGAAATAAGAAAAAAATGTTGCCCGCATCTTCCCACGGGGGGAACTCGAGTAAATGCGTCGCAGAGTGGTGGAGGTATCGCGTGAATGATGCGTAATTGGGTTTCGGCAGAAGCTTCGCGCTGCCCGAGTGATGGATCCGCTGCTCGACGTTCACGAACGGTTGCTTCTTCTCGAGCACGACGTTCAGGATCCACAGCCCGTCGTTGCCGTTTCGCAGCTGCTTCTCGTTCCCCGAGTGAAGGATCCGCAGCCCGTCGTTGCCGTCTCGCAGCAGCTTCTCGTGCACGAAGTTCCGGGTCCGCAGCTCGCTTCAAACGCTTGCGTTCAGCGTCGTATGCTCGTCTCTTCGCAGCCTTGTCTTCTGCGTTGCTTGCTGTTGTTGACGCCGACGACGGTGAGGGTGGGGTAACGTTGCCTTCGAGTGGTGGGACGCTGATTGAAGGCACTATTGCTTCCATCGCAGCTACTCGAGTAAGCAAAGCGTCAAGTCAAGCGAAAGCCAAGTAAAGACTCCCTTGACTGAATTCCGAACGCGCGCTCCGCCCCTTATATACACACCGCCCGCGTTCGATCGAGAGGAGGGAGGGAGCGAGGGAGAGGAGAGACCTGCTGCCGGCACGAGACGAGCGAGCCGAGCATGCGCAGGGGGGGGGGGGGGATGGCGGCCGACGCCGCAGGTGCGACTAAGAAATGCTCCGCATTTAAAAACGACATAAGAAAAATATTCCAGAATGGGACGAGGTTCGAACCTGGGCCTTCTGCGTGGGAGCACATTATCCTACGGCAGAACCATGCCGGTGCTTGAAACTACTTTGCAAAAAGACCCTATACAGTCTTCATGTCGGGAAGGAACCACATTAACATATGTAATGTAGCGTGGTAGAAGAGTAAAATAACAACCAAGTGTCACACAATGCGTATTCTGTAACCAGGCGTCACACAATGCGAATTGCGCAACGAATGAGTTCTTGAATGCTTCCAACCCATTAGAAAGGGATCTTCCATAATTCTTCGTCATTAGCCACAGCATCAACAAAGTGCACATAATGCCTTACAGGTGTTTAGCAGGTACCACGGTTCTGCGCAAAATGACGAAAAATTGCGTAGAGGCTGCTTTCTTCCTTCACAAAAATTATGCTTTATAGCGTAGTGGGTTCCTCGCAAGTGCACTTCTATTGGTTGCCAAGGAAGCCCATAAGGCTCCCATGATCCATTTGCTCAGGGTCTCAATAAAGTTAATTCCCCTTTCTCTATCTCTTTCTCACGTTAGCGTATGTTATAAAGCGTTGTGGGAGAATGAAATAACGACCGGGCGTCACACAATGCGAAATACGTAACTAGTGGGTCATTTTAAAGAGAGAGAGAGAGAAGAAATAATAGAGAAGGAAAGGCAGGGAGGTTAACCAGTATGGGACAACCGGTTTGCTACCCTACACATTGGGACAGGGTGGGGGAGATTAAAGCTTCCAACCCATTACAAAAGGCTCAGTCATAATTCTTCATCGTCATCAGCCGTCGCATTAAGAAAGTGCACATAATACATAAAACTGCACATACGTCCGCATTCTTTTCGATATTCATGTTTCGATCGTGCTGATCGAATCTGCAACATGCGAGTGAAGTGAATTGCCCACGGCTAGAGTCTCAGCTTGGCTGTGACACAAGCGCTAGTGAATGGAATGTTAAATGCTTGTGTTCCGTTGAAGAAGTAACTCCGCGTTCCTGACTGCGCAAGCCACGACGACGGCGTAATATATTTGTAAACCATCACCCCGTTAAGCATGCTGTCCCTAGCAGCAGCGATGGCGCTACTCGCTGGCGGCCTACTACTGCGGCAAATCCGTCAGGCAGGCTTGGTACGTACTACCTCGGAGTGCCGTTCAGTCCATACGTCAATTATAGTTCATGCAGTTTTTTTGTAGCACACACAGGATTTCGCAAAGAACCGTCGATGCACGGTAACATAGCTGAAATATAACCTTTCGCACCGCAGCAAATATTTAAGTGGTGAGCACTTAGCACTTTTCATGGTTTGGGAAAGTATTTTGGTCTCATATCCATTTCAGTGCAGCCATAGGCGTGCGCAGGGGGGGGGGGGGCGCAAGGGGGCGAGAAGGGGGGGGCGCAAAGTCAGCCCTATACATTGTAGGGGGGGCGAGCAGAGGGGCGCAAAGGCAGCCGCATACATTGACATAATAGGGAGGGGGGCGCTGCAACGAACCTTCGCCCCCCTAAAGGGGAACCCTGCGCAAGCTTATGAGTGCAGCTCTTGACTTCATCTGCTAAAAGTCTGTTCCTATATATGCCAACAAACTGGTTGACCCTCCTCCGGGCGCCATCTTGAATCGCACGGCGCGCCACCTATAGTTCGTGGGCATTGCGAGTAAACTATCACTTATGTGTACGCACGGTCATATTAAAAAAAAATGAAGGGCAACCGTTGCATAGCATAACCAAGACAAAAATAGTCAACAAGCACGCAAATATGCACTGTGCCGTTACAACAAAACAAAGCTTAAGTGCACTAGTAACGGCCAAGAATGCCACTGTCTTCGAGAAAATTTTTCAATGCTTTTAAAGCACGCTTCTGTAAACATCTTGTTGGCCACGGGCCCAACAGTTTCCTTACGCTTAGTGGTCTGTGGTCTAACGCCATTAACGATGATTTAAGTCGGCGTCTTCATGAGTGAGCTCTAGCTATGTTATTAGCCATCTCGAAGCGAAATGTTCACACAGCTAGTGCCTAAGCAAAGAACGAGCTTTATATTCAGCACTAATGCTCATATAGCGACTGAGGAATCGTCAAATGACACGCACTTGGCCCGAAAATAGCATATTCGAGAACGATGTGCCAAAACTGCTGCTTCTGTGCGCATGCTCTTCAAGCGAGAAGTACATGGCTAAGTCGGTGTCTCGTCATATGCGCTGTACAGTACATAGGCGCTCAGCCCTGCGACGCGGTACTTGTATACGAGTTCAGAGATGGGAATAATATCTTGATCGGAAAAGGACACGTCTTCATATTTCAGGAATTCCATGTCACTGTGAAGTCACAGGTAATGATCACACCACCGATCACGCTGCTCCGTAAGCTTTTCAAGGCATCAGACAACGCTGCTGTCAAGGTCAGGCTATGCGGAATACCACAATTTTTTCAACTACCGGTTGCACCATCTGGACTGTTTCCTCAGCTTTCGCCTCCCAAGTGCAGTTTGCTAGTTCAAGTTTACCCAATATCGTTGGTTATTGGAAGAAGTAACTTTTACGAGGTCTTTTGCTTTTTGCATCGCAAAGGCAACGCTGATTGACATTATTGTGGTCGCTAGGGGATCCTTCAACGAATTCTGCATAAGTGCATCCGCTATAAACATAAAGAAGAGCTCGCGATTGCACTGGCTTGCTTTTACTAAATACCATTGCCACATTGGAACACAGACGTCATTACTAATCCCAGTGGAAGGCACACTCAGTTTCTAAGGACAACAGATCTTCGCAAGTGGCGGTGGCTTGAAGCTGGTGTTCGTTGTACAAGCAATCTTTGCTGTGACAGTGACCGACTGTTATGAGGTGACCTGTTGTTCTTTGCACTCCCTTGCCTTCCAACCTTCCCTGTCTGTTCGCCTGTGTTGATGGGCGAATCGCATCATCCTTTCAGCTTAGCCTCTCTGCTTCGATGGTTCGGACCTTCGTTTATCGCTAGAAAATAAATTCAGGAGCCCTTGCCCTATTCGAGAAAATGGGCGCAAGGGAAGCTTGGCGCGTGCGTGGCTGACGTGCTACTTCTTTCTTTCTTTCTTTCTTTCTTTCTTTCTTTCTTTCTTTCTTTCTTTCTTTCTTTCTTTCTTTCTTTCTTTCTTTCTTTCTTTCTTTCTTTCTTTCTTTCTTTCTTTCTTTCTTTCTTTCTTTCTTTCTTTCTCTTTCTTTCTTTCTTTCTTTCTTTCTTTCTTTCTTTCTTTCTTTCACATTGCGCAGTGATACATCCTAACTGTTTGCCTACTCCATGCCGGGAATTGGACATTTATGCACGTGCTTAGCATCGCAACACGTCAGTGGCTACAATGGCTGTTATGCGATCATATACCAGACAATAAACCGTTACAACGTGAGGTGACTAGTGACCTCAATAAGATCAAGTTGCCGTATCAGAAACGGTTCATCGCCGGCAAGGCCACGGTCGTGAGAGCATCAGTTAATCGAAAACGGCTCACGCAAATGCGCGTGTGGCCAGCGCACCATGGAGAGCCGTATTTCTGTACGCTCGCCGGCACCGGTTTTTTTGCGCACGACGCCGAGATCTGAGTTATCAAAGCTTTGCTTAAAAAGCTGGAAATGTCAAGATAATGCGCTTTCTATTATTTCTCAAACCACACGAAGTATTGCCAAGTGATTTAAGGCGCGCATTGGGAACGATTATAGGCATCCATTGGTCAGTGACTATTGGCCTCAGCAGAGTTTGGGAAGCGATAATTGTGATGATGATGTTTTGCTTAACTCAACCGGTAAGAAGTGGTCATTATAAGCCTAATTCTTATTTCTCTTACGTTTCACCTGCAGGGCTCATCGAACAGCGAGAGAGACCTGTCCGCATCAGGGCCTTCCGCGTCTTCAGAGTCCATTGGCATCAACTTCGAAGTCGTCGAGGAAGCAGAGCCGCAACTTGCGCAAGGAGGCGACGCAGATGTGTCCAGCGATGCCTCCAAAGCCGAAGACGCACCTGCTTCCGACCTCTTCGACTTAACCGTCCTCAAAAATGTCATTGTGAATGTCAGTGAATTGCCGATCCCCTCAAATCTACTGGAATTGCCCGACCAGGAACCAAAATAGCCTTTCCTTCTTCAAGATGGCCCTGATCAGTCTTCTATCAGCTTCCCACCAGATTTGGAGGCGTTTTAAATTGGGTAGAAATAAAATTTTTTTGCAGCAAGTGGTCAACATTTCTTTTTGTTAAGTAGCGTCGAGACGCTGGCGACGGCGACAACTCGTCACAAGACGAGCATATGAATGTCAGTGAAACCAACTTAATGCAACATTAAGCTCGCCTAAACGTTTTCTTTGGCCTCCACTTCGAGAACATCATCTCACCATCCTGCTCATGAACGGCCTTCTCTATTCTTCATCTTTGGCTTTGATTATAGCCAATATGAAGTGTTCAAGGTTGGTGTCCACTATGAACGATGCATTCGCTCGTTTAGCAGTCCATAGGATTCTCATAACTCTGAGCCAGCAGCATAGCTCAAGAAGAGCGTAGACGTTTTCATATTTCCGCATTGTCCATAACTAGTACCGATACAATACCATGATAATATTTAGAAGTTCAGGGGAAAATGGAATCTTGAATCGATGAAAAATCTTTGGAACACGGGGTGTCGCTGCAGCCGACGTTTCGACAAGCGGCCTTGTCTTCATCAAGGCTGCCACATTGTCTTCAAAGCAGCTGTAGCCTTGAAGACAAGTCCGCTTGTCGAAACGTCGGCTCCAGTGACACCTCATGGACCAAAGATTTTTCATCGATTAATGGTAATAATTAGGACTTTTTAATGAATAGTATTAGCTTCGCGATGTTGCAAATGTAGTCACATTGTGAGATCGTTAAGAACACAACAGCCAAGGTTTAGTTACATTAAACTCCTTATTGTAAGTACCACTTCCTAGCAGAAGAAATACTCATGGCCGGCGATACCCGCAAGCATAGGGCGGCAGAAAGTGGAGCTCACTTACTCCAGACAAATATAGTTTGTGCTTAGGGCTCACTCGCACTCGGACACACCAAAATATTCCTCAACCGGACTTGTTCGAACTCAGACTCACCGAGATTTGCCTGAATCGTACTCGCTTGGACTCACTCACCAAAATTTTCTCAGCCGCGCTCACTCAAACTGACGGCTCGATCTGAGTCTTAGTCAGTTGACTCGTGAGTTTGCCGACCTTTGCTTGCGAGCACTGTCAACGATCGTGAAAATCTCTACTGGTCAAACGTGTATAAGTGCTCCCATCCACACACAATGCGAGGTGGCACTACCGTTCAAGGCGTTCTCTACTGTTCAAAGCGTTCTCTAGAGGGGACTAAAATTTGCCGTTCAACCTAAGCTATCGCCGCCAGCACATCTGAATATCGTCAAGAAAGTCTCAAGTTGGCATGAGGAAGTGAAAATGATCACTGCTCGTCCGAAGGCATGGCCGTTTTGGTTAAATGAAATACCTAAGAATTTCCTTCCCGTCAAAAAGTTCCCTCCTTGCTAAAAGAGAATTCATTAGCTTTAGTCCCGGTAGATCAGGAGCGAGGACTTTTCGGTGTTGCCCAAGGTTGTGTATTTACCGAAAGCAAGAGATGCCATTAAAGCGACTTTTGGGTGCCGCTGCAATTCCTGCTTGACAAAAGCTAAAAATGACGCTAGAAAATTGCGCTCCGAATGGCAGCTAGGTAACGTAAGGCACTAGATACAAAAAGTTTTGCAAATGTTTTTCACATAAAAGAGCCACAAAAGTGGAGTAGCCAGTAGCCTCTTTCTTGCAGAATCGATTGAAAAAGCTGGAAGTTGGTTACCCTTTTGCAGGAGAGCTGTTATGGTCGAGGTTTGCTGTGTGTCGTTGACAGAAAATTATCATCATGAATCGGCATGCGTTCAATCGCGCCCCCAGGATCCAGGGGCAAGCGTCGCAACCGCTAGGCTATCCAGGCACACTAGCAGAGCATAGCAAAGCCTTGTACAGGGCACTATTGCAAGGTAGTGGGAAAGGATCGTGAGCGTGAGGAGGACGGATGTGAAGGTGAGGAGGAGCGGAGACCGAGCACAGATAGAGAGAGAGAAAGAATGAGAGAAAGACTGAAAGAAATAGACAGAGCTAGAAAGAGATAGATAGAAAGAGACACACAAAAAAGGATTGAAAAAAAAAAGAGAGCAAGCCTAGCCATGTACTGCATAGCAAGAAGTGCGTAAAAACCAAGCCAAGCCAGGACTAGCTTGGTGCCCACCAGCTCTGCTGTGACCCAGCCTTGAGCGACTCAGTGCAAGCTGCGCTAATTTTTTATTAAAAAACAACTGTCATCGAGCAGTTGTGTTCCTTCACGAAAATTCTGACAGTTTTCTGGCCTGTCCTTGTGACGTCACGGGGATAAATTATTCGGCTCCTTACAAAGAGCTGTTGCTTAGCATTGAGAAATGCATTTAGATGTGTGGCAATGTCACGTTTCAAGATGATTCACAGATGCATGATCAAGCTTTTTAGGATTATTTTTTATGCATTTATTGTCCACTGGCGTGTTTTGGAATGAAGATATTTCCCTTCAAAAACAACACATGTATTGGTTCATTAATGGTACCGATTCAGAGTGACTTGTTCCTGCAGGAGCGTCTCCAGAACTTACGGGTTGCTTGTGCGTTCAGATTTCCTGGCGATAATTTGGTTCAAGTGAAAAAACATGGTTTCGACACTCAATCGCCGTTGAGACAAATTGAATGGTTTTTCAGAGAGCACTGAGCCTTTGGTCATCACATGCCAAGAGCCAGACGGTGGATGTATTAGTTTTTCTGGACCTGAAACTAGGTCTGTGCCCGAGGCCATGCTGTTGGTAATGTGAACCACGTGCAAGAGAGCCCCCTTTTGCCGTGTGGATGCGCGCACTGTAAGGTCGTAAAACGAGCCACTGTCAAGTTTCATCTTCTAGCAAACTGCGCAGCAGACGTGACACAAAGAAGGAACGAAAGGGACAGACGAGCGCAGAAGATGAAACCTTACCAACTCGCCCAGCTTTCAGCGCTTGTTTCACTGTCAAGACTTGTTACAAATACGTGTTGACTAAATCATGCCATCATAGCATCACTGACATCGCTGACATGCCAATTGATATCCTCCGAATGGATTTCCTTGCGGCTTAGTGCTACAAACAGTGCTGGGCAGTATCGGAGATACATGTATCTTAGATACTATCGTAGATACTCTTTGGGTATCTTGTATATGTATCGCTATACATCTCGCCAGACGTGTATCAGTATCTGCATTCCCGGTAAATTGAAGAATGTATCGTGTATCTCAAGATACAACATACTGAGATCGCACCGCCACCTTGCGAAACGATAAACGTCGGCTGAACTGCGCTTCTCAAGCTGATACTGCTGCCACTGAGTCATCAGAATAAAACTAAAGGCAGTGACATTACCTTATCCTTCCGCCAGAGTTTTCCAGCGAATGTAGGCGATGAGCTGTGAGTGTCCCTATTGGTGGAGAAGAGTCATGTGGTGGCGCTCGCGTCGTCTCAACAGACGAACGCGCGAACGTCTACGCCCAGCCGACCTTTTGTTTTCTTGTTATTTTAATTTTACTCTTAGTTGTGTCAGTACCGTAACAATTGACACTTAGCTACTGTCCTGTAGCGCGTACTCCAATGCGTGCGGCATCTCTCGCCCACATTCTGATGCCGCTGTAGTGTCGTTATCGAAGTTTCTCTTGTGCGGTGCTTCGTTGCGAAGTCTGAAGAATGCAAGAATGGGGGCTGCTTTGCGTCTCGTGGCTTTTACACATCGTCAATTTAAAGGATCTCGTGAATGTAAGTTTGATTTGCATGCACTGAGATTGACTTATCCGCAAATAATATTCTAACAGCTATAGCATCACCCGTACCGATGCTGGATCTAACAGAACAAGCATTCACGTAACAGAGGCTACCTCGGCGTACGTTACTCTTTTTAAATGCGAAGCATTTCTTAGCGAACTGCTATGACTGAGCGTATCCGTCCGTCCGTCCGTCCGTCCATCCATCCATCCATCCATCCATCCATCCACGGACGGACGGACGTCCGTCCGTCCGTCCAACCAAAAATTTGCATGGCATGACAAGAGTGTATGGCAAACATAAGTGACAGCTCGTATCGTGCAGAAAATCGCATGCATGCCATGTACAGCATATGCCACGCTCCTGGTGCACTCGCGGACGTTTCGCTAGCTTGATGCACACCAAAATTGGTTGTGGGCGACGTGACTGTACGACAAACATAAATTACACGTGGTAACATGGAAATCGTGACACGTATGTCGTATAGGCTTCCCAAGCAACGCTTAGCGGCGCTGCTGCTCTTGACAGGCAGCACCATCTCTGGCAGAAAAAGAGAAACTGGGGCGTGATCAGCAAGCGCTTTCCCTTCTCGCCACCGCGTTGCCGCTCGCTTCCGTGCACGTGCAGAGCTCTCGCGGTGCAGAATGACATAATGCAGCGCTAAAAAAACACACACTCCACAAAGTAAGGAACACAAACCGACGGGACTTCCTTACTTTGTGGTGTGTGTGTGTTTTTAGCGCTGCATTATGTCATTCAGCAAGCACCAACTCGCCCAACAACACGTTCTTCTCGCGGTGCACTTGCGGCGTCTCACAATGTACCGCGTGCAGTGCGGCTTCAAAAGGATCTTCAAGCTTGACTGGCACTTCCGCAAAGCGAACTTGATAAATAAGGAAAAGCTCGTCAATCACGTTAACGGTGAAGAGCAGACGATCGACGACAACCCACGCCCGACTCAAAGCGAAATGCATTTCCCAAGTCGCGATTACAACGTGTAGGACGTATACCTCGAGGTAAGTCTCATTCTGTCACGTTAAAGATGAATAATGGTCCACATGCACTCCGAAATGAAGCCGTACACGCTATCGATGTTCTGCGGCGTGGACTACGAATCATATGATTGTTGTTTTGATATGGCATGCTTACAGTAGCAGCCGTGTACGTTCGTGAACAAACGTTTGCGGCGTGCGAAAAAAAGATTATACGGCCATGGCACTGCTTCCTGAGGAAGGTTTAGAGTCAAGTCCTCCGTGCCGCTGGAGAATCACCCGCCGATTAAGACGCGAGGCAGCTATATAGCTGAGCTTTAACCACTGTGAAGCAAGATGAACTGCTCGCCTCGTTTTTTCGGCTCTCGCGTCATGCTTGCAGTCTCTTTTTATGATACCGACTTGACAGGCGTATAAAACTGTTGCGTGAACGCGGCTAGAAAATCGCACAAAGTCAGAAGGTGGTTACTTCAAGGTTGCAATTGCAAAGCATGTATTAAGTGCCAGTTATATTTAGCGGCTTAAATATATATCACCCCAATAAAGTGACAAAACAAAGCAAACCTGCAGAACGATGTCAAAGCTTGCTGAAAATGCACAGACGTCCGTTCCGGCGTGATAAAGCAGCCTTCCCGACGCGTGAAATGCAGGCGCCGAACTTCTGACAATGTGCGGAGTTCAGTTGAATTCAACCAACCGCGCAACGCTAACGGTATAACGCGAATGTGAACGTTCAACAACGACGGGTAGGTCTCACGAGCACGGGAATCAAAACACAAAGTTGCTTCACCTACAACCGTAACTGGACTTTAACAATGCGAGAAGACAGCGAGTAATCATTACTGTAGTCGCTGCGTGCATGCGCCCCGTTACTTACCGATTCAGGTAGTCGGAACGAACGAAAGCGATGAATTCAGACAGCCAAAATAGAAGGCGAGACAACGCTGTCAGCTATCCACGCTTGCCGCCTTTATTTCTCGTGCGACACGCCCGGGAACCGATACAGTTTATCACGTGAATCGTGTGCCTTGTCTGCACTGTTGTGGCTGGCCACTAAACCGCAATACTTCGGAGTTCGGACCACGCTTGCGCTTCCGCGGGGTCGCTTCTGCCATCGTGGAAATGCGCAGCTTCGCACAGCAAGCCTCTCGGTTCAACGTGCCGAGCTGACGGCCCCACAGTTACCCGCACCGAGAGAAGAACGCGAGCGCACGTGCGCTACCGCTACCGTGAAAGGGGCTGAGTCGGCCGCGCGACGGTTCAGTGTTTTCCGACAGAGCCGCAGCGCGGCTGGCGCGGCGCTGTTGTCGCGCCGCAAACTTGAGCTTGGGTTCCCTATAGGGCATAATTTACATGCCATGTGCATGGTGCGCTCGCGGCTGTTTCGCTAGCTTGATATGCACCAAAATTGGCATTGCATCACGTGACTACACGACGAACATAAATGACAGGTGGTAACATGCAAATCATGACATGCATGTCGTGTAGGGCATGATTTACATGCCACGCGCATAGTCTGCTCGCTGCCGTTGCGCTATCTTGACATACAGCAACCTTGGTATTGCGCGACGCGACTGTATGATGAGCACAAATGGCAGGTGGTAACATGCGAATTATGACATGCATTTCATGTACAGCATGATTTACTTGTCACGCTCATGGTGCGCTCTAGGCCGTTTTCCCAGCTTGATATGCACCAAAAATGGCATCGGGTGACGCGACTGTATGACAAACATAAATGGCAGGTCCTAACAAGCAAATCATAACCTGCATGTCACGTACGGAATAATTTACATAACACTGTCTTGGTGCACTTCCGGCCTTTTGTTAACTGCATTTACACCAAAATTGGTATGGCATGAATGGGTGCGTGACAAACATAAATGAGAGATCAAGCATTGCATATACCAGAAAATACGCTTCATTATATAAAAGAGTGTACATGCCTGCATGCATTAGAAACATGATATATATCGTGAACTAGATGGCATGACATGAATGACCTCATTTTCGTCAAAGAGAAACAAGGAGATGTATGCAGCTCTCTGCTGACCGCTTCGCATTACAACGATTCCCACAGTGCATGGGATCTGCCGGATTTTTTTCTTTCAGAGAGTTTTAAGATCATAATTTGATAGTTGGCACAAGGTCTTTCTTAGCTGTACTTCTTTTCCATTTCATACATTACCTGTGTCTCGATATTGTTTTGTTCCGATCTGCTTACTGCAATATTTCTTTTACGTGCTGCGAGGGTAAGCTCTCTCTTTTACTCTTACTTTTAACAGCCTGCGTCATTTCTGCTACTATTCACATACTTCTACTCCAACAGGATTGTGAGTTGGGCTAGTTGGTATTCCACTTGAGTTTCCTGTTATGTAAAGGTGATGTCGAGAACAAATATATAATAATCCCGGTACGCCTGGAGTATACAGTAATTAAAATTCTGTTCACTACTACGCAAACTAGCGAAACTGAGTTTGCATTATAATATTGTAAGTTATTAGGAGCCATGTTAAATATCTTAGCAAAAGTATTCGAGAAACATTGTTGTACCAAATGCTACGTTTTTCTCATGAGCGTCCAAACGAGCCATTTTATGCTATTTTTCATTGGCACTGATTTTTATTGTCATAGCTATTAGGAGTTACCCGTAGCGGTGGTCTAGTGCTTATGGTGCATGACAGCTAACCAGAAAGTAGCGGCGGCCGGATTTTGATGGAGGGAAAATGCTAGAGACCCATGTGCTTATGTTTAGGTTTTGCAACCCCAGGTGGTCCAAATTTCCGGAGCCCTCCATTACAGCGTCTCTCGTAATCATATCGTGGTTTTGGGACGTTAAACGCAAGTTATTACTTCTTGGGAGTGCCGCCTGTATCATGTTTCTGTACTTATTCGGTGCGTTTGATACGGAACAGCTTTTCTAATTTACTTATATATATTTGTCTTCCATGTTTAGGCTTCCCTAAATTCTTTTACCGTTACTAATCACCAGGTAATCGGAGCTATAAGTGGCAATAGTGTGAATAACGGCGGTGTCCTGCGGCGCTTTGTGCAAATGTACAATACGTCTGAAATGTTTATTCGCTGCACATGTTCTTGACGACGTACATCTGTCCGGTGATTCGTTATTGAGAAAACCGTAATACGTTTGCGGGCAAGGTAGAACTCCACAGTGGTATTTGGGCCATCGTGCGGAGGCTTCTTATTGAAGTTCTTATGATTACATGGCAACCTGCTAGCTGGTCGGCAAGCAGAGCAGCGCCTCCCATCAATTACAAACGCGACAAGCAAAAACCGCTATCAGCGAAGTGTATAAAGAGCTGTCATGTTAAGGAGCTAAAGCAACGCAAATAACTTGTTTCGGATTGAAACTAATATACTTTGAGCAAGAAGAAAAAACACTTTTGAGATACTAACAGACATTTAATTGAAATGAAACAAAATTGGTCACAGGTAATAAATTTTCAAGGGAACATTTTTTTGCATAGACGTTTAGTGCCACATTATATAGACATATAAACAAATTTGCGAGTGTATGGAATTATCTTAAGATACAATAAGAATGTATCGTAAAGGATACAGTCAGTGTTGTAGTATCTTGTATCTGTATCTCAAATACTTCTTGCCTGAGTGTCTGATCGTATCGCGATACAATTTCAAAGTATCTTTGCCTAGCCCTGGCTACAAATGTGTGGTTGTCAATTTCTCTTTCCCAACCCTTCCACCACCTTGCGTGATTCCGCGTAACTCATTTGCAATCGCTGACATCTTCCAAGAGCAAATGCGCATGCTCATCGGAGAAGCCTGTCCGTTCCACATATTAGTATCGGTGGCACACGCCCCGAGCACACGTGAAAAAATTATAGCGGTGTTCTACGTTCGTTCGATAACGCATCGGGTAAAGAAAATTCGTAAAAGATGCAACTTTAACGCGGTCTTTTCAGCGCCCAAAAATTTGCTCAGTATGTGCGCGACGGTAAACTCAGGCTTCACACACACACATACACACACACACACACACACACACACACACACACACACACACACACACACACACACACACACACACACACACGCACGCGCGCGCACGCACGCTCGCTCACTCACTCACTCACTCACTCACTCACTCACTCACTCACTCACTCACTCACTCACTCACTCACTCACTCACTCACTCACTCACTCACTCACTCACTCACTCACTCACTCACTCACTCACTCACTCACTCACTCACTCACTCACTCACTCACTCACTCACTCACTCACTCACTCACTCACTCACTCACTCACTCACTCACTCACTCACTCACTCACTCACTCACTCACACACTCACTCACTCCACTCACTCACTCACTCACTCACTCACTCACTCACTCACTCACTCACTCACTCACTCACTCACTCACTCACTCACTCACTCACTCACTCACTCACTCACTCACTCACTCACTCACTCACTCACTCACTCACTCACTCACTCACACAAAGATGATGTGAAAAGCAAGGCATAAGCACTGAGTGAGCGTTGTACTCCCTTCCACTTTCTTGAGACAAGAAGTGTATCGGTTAGACGGGGCGATGCCTGAAAGATAGGCTAAAGGAAGGTGACTATAACATAAAAATAGTGGTCACCGGAGACCTTGGTATCCGTTGTAAAGATTGTGGATGCCAAATGCAACTTTTGCAAACTGCAGCCCTGTCAGCAAATAACGCGTGAGATTATCAGAGCCGCTGATAATGAGCACCCGGGCCGCCTGTGCGTAAGCATGCCATCCCCGGACCTTAGTAAAAAAGAATTAATTATCCTCAAGCCGTAATCTGAAGTTATGTATCCTTGTTCTTCGTCTCTGTCGATTGCTGAAAAAATTATTGTGACTAGGCCAGCTTGGCATCGGTGAATAGTCATTGTGTGCAAAATTGTTTGTTCAAGCTTGAGTTATAGTACATTCCAGCCCAGCTGGCGATGTTCGACTATTGAGAATTTCGGCATCTACAAACCACGCCGGAAAACATCAGAAGATCCGCGAGTACGCTTCCGAGCAGAGGCGTCAATGGCGTGGGCGCAAAAGACGTCAAACCTGGGGCGGGACGGGAACGCAGGCTGTCGTGTTTAAGTTATACGGTCCAAGTTCTGCTAACCCTTTAAATGACATTTTCGAAAGGCAGTTTGCTGGTTCGAAGGCATTTTTGAGACCTCGAGAAAATGGTTATACGGGGACATTTTAAGCTGTTTATCCGCCGCTAGAACCTTCACAATATCGCTAACAGATCACCACAGGAAACACCGTGTTCTATGAGATGCACTACGTTACAATTACCATAAGAGCGGCCGGGGGAAAGAAGCACAGCTGGTGTAATCTTAGATGTGCGTGGCTTTAGGCTCGGTTGAGCATGTGTTATCAATAATAAAAAAATTTTTGCAGTGGCTTAGCTCGGCTATGCCAGCATATACGTATAGCGTTAGCAAAGGTTCAGCTGATTATTCTTAGCTTTCCAGATGGCCTAGGATTATTAGCCTCCTTCTGTTCATTCTTCGTACGCGGAACCGCTAATTTCCACGCAACTACTTCGGGTCCGATGAGATAAGCTTCTCGGCTCTTCTGCGCCGTTGAGAAGCATTTGCGCTCTCCTTCTCCATGGCGTTACCCACCTGCAAACGCCAGTCAAAGGCGCTATCAAGCGGCTGCAGGGCAGTGTCAGACGGCGACTGCACAGCAAAGGCGAATAGCTGCGCGGGCGCCAGCGCCACTGTGTCTGCCATGGCTACGACGTCCGTCCTCTCGAATGCGCAGACCAGCAGCGGCCAGTCGCGCGCGGCGGTGGCGGAGTCTGCCGCGGCTACGACGCCACTGCTCCCGAACGCGCAGACCAGCAGCGGCAAGTCGCGCGCGGCGGAGAGCGCGTGAGATGCCGGCTCCGGTGGGCCAGCTGTGTGAGATCACTGATCCTGCGCATGCGCAGCACGGCTCATGAGGATACACGCGAAATCGGCTCCGGCTAGGCAAGTGTAGCTAACGCCACAAAAAGAACACGGGGTTACTTATGCATCCACCTCACTCGACTCGAAAGCGAAAGCCATCGTCTCGTTTTCCTTCTCAGTCGTTGTACTGAACCTCTCGCGTCCCCCTCCGAAAGCTTTGTGCAACTAACGTGGTGTTGCAATGCCTCCAAGATCAGAGGCACTGCAAGCTTTTTGCACCTCATCTTCTGTTGCGCTGCCTCCAGGATCGGCTCACCTTTGACCAAACAGTGATGTCATGTGATGGCGTCACGTTATGTGACGTCATAAATTTTGGATATAGGTGGCGTCATCACGTGATGATTTTTTGCGTGATTCGGGTTGGCGCCGCCGATGTGGAACCCCAACGCTAGACGCCGGTAATTTTTTCGCGTTTGAGGAGGCATCTAAGGCTTTCGCCTTAAAATGCGCCACATATTTTTCAGAGTGACTTAAGGGACTAAGTGGCGAAGTCGTGGTAAAAAAACAAGGAAAGATAACACAGCGATTGATATTGCAGGTTCAAACCGTTTAATACATAACGGGAAGAAATATTTGTTATTACGCGCGCGGGGGGGGGGGGGGCTGTGTTGCGCAGCTCTGCCCTTCAAGACCAACTCTGGGCTGTCCAGTGGGCCGAGGAAGCCGCCAGGACTCAAGAACGCTTGGTCGTCACCTAGGTGAGGCCTTTTGCCCGTCCCAAAGTCACAGGACCTTTCATTAGTTCTTTGTATGTATGTATGTATGTATGTATGTATGTATGTATGTATGTATGTATGTATGTATGTATGTATGTATGTATGTATGTATGTATGTATGTATGTATGTATGTATGTATGTATGTATGTATGTATGTATGTATGTATGTGCGCGCGTGTGTGTGTGTGCGTGTTTGTGTGTGCCTAAACTTCAAGTTGGAAGCGGGCAGGTGCGCCTCTTCTCTGCCACTTTATGCGCTCTGTTACGTAGTCGAAAAATTGGAGCCGAAGGCGGTGTGCGCTGCCATGACGATAGGACTGTGTTTAAAAAGCTAGTTGCGCGAGACTGAAGGAAGAAGCGCTTAGCTATGACAATAGGCACGAATATCCACTCAACTGAATCCGGAGGAAGGTCTTTCGAAGCGATACACAGTAATAGCGCTAGTGAGGTTATATATTCTCGGCAACTAGGTATCTCATCAATGTTCCTACAGCAGCTATGCACGGATAGGCAGCGCATTGTACAGAAGGCGCAATGTACAGGGTGTCCCAGCTATCACGCAGCACTATTTAAAAAAAGAGGAACGGCGTTACGCGAAGCGAACCTGCTGTATATTGTTCCTAGTACACTGGAGTAGCCACTGCTATTTTTTTGTTAATGAGGTTTAATTAATTAGTCACAACTATATTTGTAACTCGACAAGTTCACACCTAATTGTCAAAATGTCAATGAGGCGTATGTAGGCACGTTTAAAGGACATCTAACTGCGCAATTTTTAACGACGTACTAATTACGTGCTCATTTTTTTCCGGCTGATAATAAAAGCCCACGAAATGTGAGAAATAACACGTGACTACGCTCCCACTGGCAAAGGAAACCAGTGCCCTGAAATAAGCTTACCGCAAACAACCGCTTTGCCTGTTGTCCGTTGCGAAAGACAGCGTTCCGCATTTTGGCAAGGGTACAGGTCGGGCGCCAACGATATGCGAGCAATTTCGCTGGGATTCATTCCGTTCGATAGCGCGCCGCAATCATCCATATCTCACGGCCGACAGTTCTCATTGATAACGCGGCAAGTATTATGATTACGGCCTGACTCTGTAAAACCAAGCGGTTCGTTTCTTAATGCGGGGAGTGGCAGATAGGGCGATGCGTTTTTTTTTCTTTCTGCGTTTTTTCCTTGATACTGTCTACCTCATAGGGAGCCTGTTTGTGGGCGCTGGTTCCCGACGCGCGGAACAGTCTAGTCCCGTGTCACTTTTCATATTTCGCGGGCTTTTTTGATCAAGCGGAAAAAATGAGCACGCAATTAGCACGTTGTTGAAAGTAGTGCAGTGAGATGCCATTTGAACATGCCTACATACACCTCATTGACATTTTGAGAATTAAATGAGTACTTGTCGAGTTAGAAATATAATTACGTCTAATTAATTAAACCTCATTAACGTAAAAAAATATCACTGGCTACTCCAGTGTACTAGGAACAATATGCAGTAGGTTTGCTTCGCGTAACGCCGTTCCTCTTTTTTTTAATCGTGCTGCGTGATAGTTGGGACACCCTGTATAGAGCACGTTTGATGTACTGCAGGCATCAAAAGCCTTCGGTAAGTCGAGTGCTACGGAGGCGGCGCGGGACATCGGATGTGCGAGAAAGGGAACGAAGTGGCATATGCTTGGGCGTCTGCGCATTGCCAAGGGTATCTACCTACCACACAGCTTTTTGAAGTGATCATGAAACTGTGGAAAATAAGCAACAAAGACAAAGGCAGGATTATTTATGGCACACACAACTCGCCGTTCTGTTTTGTTCTAAGTGTGCTGCTACCAGTTTCAGTGCTGCAGCGAATGCTTCTGCTGACAAATCCGTCTCAAACTGTGCTGATCTCACTGTGTTCAACGGCTAATAATTAAGCACTACATTTTAATTCCCCGCACAAAAGTGCAGCCGTACCAACTGCCCCTAGTGGATGTGCCTACAGGCAGCTCAATATAGACAGTAGGTGGTTTTAGTTGGGCGTCCCCAGCAGCTCGGCGGACGCGGGCTGCCAGCAATTTCCTGTAGGTGCCTGCGTCCGCAGAGCGGCTGCGGACGCCCAACTAAAACTGTCAAGTGACAAGGGGGACACGACAGAAGCGCAAGCTTGCCGTATCAACAACGTTTACTTTGCTATTGGTCCACATTTCAAGGACGTCGATAAAGCACGAATAAAGCTTGTGGAGTTCGGCAATGACGGTTGTGCGGAGTGATCGTTCGAGCACGAAAATCTGAGCGTCCATACAACTAGATCACGGGCACCTTTTACCGCAACGCCGGCTGAGGAATGGAGAAGTGGAGAAAGAGGGGGTTTGGAGAACCTAGCGGGCACAGTGATGCGTGGAATTCAGGGTGTGACGCTGGGAGCTAAAACTAGCGGCGCCTATATTGACTCGATATAGCAGCACTGTGGGCGGGAATGAGCCGGCGCCGTCAGGCCCAGGCAAAGCTAGAAGGCGCGTTGCCAGTAGCAGCGTTGTTACTTTCAGCTTGCTAGACATTCAAAGGGCACCCTGCTGGCGACGACAGCAGCGGCACTTGCTGAGGGCGAACGCCACGTGCTCGAGGAGGGCCGCCGGAATGCAAATGGCGAAGCAGGCGACCAAGAGGTAGAAGAGGCCGGTCACGTCCTCCACTCGGATGGACTGGAAGCTGAAGGTGTGCGTCCTCTGTGCTCCGGTCTCGCTCTTGTGTTGGGCCTGCTGGACAATGCTTTGCCGATACCACTCGGGAATGCCGGACTCGATGATCCATCGGGTGCTAAAAGCGCGCGCACAACAAGCAGCACAGTTAGAGCCCCTGATACTCTAAAAAAATATGGACAAAAACACGGGTCTCTTATCTGCCTAACACGACGCGGAGGTGTGACTATTTTACCTACATCATCATCACCACCGTCATAACCATCATCATCATCATCGGAGATTGAGAGGTCACGTGAGCAGCTGCACACTTTGTTGATGCTGTGGCTGGTCATGATGATGATGAGGAGGAATTATAACTCGGCCCTTTGTAAGGGGCTGGCACCTTTCAATCAGCCACTCGTTACGCAATTCGCATGGTGTGACTCCTGGTTCGATTCTGCGCTTATGCCACGCAATATTGCGTCTGTTAACATGACTCCGTGCGTGACATGACTGTATAAGGTAGTTTTTCTGAAGCAGTTTTAAAGACTGGCGCCCACACTTTTGACGGCCACACTGATTGTCTGTGTTCGATTTCGGCTGAAGCCTCGATTTTGATCTGCTTTTTAATAATATCACTAATGTTCCATTTGTTTTCGTATCGCGCACCGCGTTATTTCAAGGCCAGCATCTGATGAGGCACTTAAGGCTTCCACCTTAGAAAGGTCCACTAGATGTGATGGAATGGAATGGCAAAAAACTTTGTTCAGGTCCGTAGCGTAGCAGGCCGCTCTCACATCGGGACAGATAGGCCTAGCTTCTCCACCACGTCGTGGGCCCGTTGTACTGCCCATAGTGATGCTGATCAAAAATATAATGAAAAAATGTGGCAGATCCCACGCCTTGTGGGAATCGGTTTTGTCCTTATAAAGACACGCGATCTGAACAGCGCCGTCCATTGGCAAACAAAGTATGGTTGGTAGGCCACCCTTCGTTAATATATTCACGTGGTTGTGATGGGGAAGAAGGCTGCAGCTAGAGTCGGAAATACGCAACTCTTTATTTGGGCGAAATTATACCCGGAAAATGAAAAGTCAAGGTACAAGTAATTCACGCTGTGCACTAATGGCGGCGGACAAGGCCGTCGGTAATCTAGTCATCGGCGGAACGCGTCGTCTTTTCAACAGCAATCCTCGAACCTTCCAGAGTTATCGCTGGTGCTCGCGTAAGCTCTCGAATAAACTTGAGTGTTCGCGTCCGGCGCGTAATCTTAACAGAACGATCACAAATAATTGCAAAGCTTCCCGAACATTGTGGCGCTGTCTGTTCCGAGCGCTGCTAACAGCTTTTGTGGTTGAAACTCGAATACGTCAAAATAAAGAAAAAAAAAGCGCGTGGCAGTATAATAGCGCACACATTCATGTGTCGGCGTTGTGTATAGTTCTCGTGATTAGTAAATACCATTTAATGTAATGTGCGATTTTTTTGTGTCTCTTCTCGTTCGTTTTCTGGTTTTGTGTTTAAGACTGGTGAAGCCTTTGTCTGGTAGATTGAGGCAATATTACTGTGCCTTGACGCCTTATTTCGGCAAATCTGGTGACAAATATTTCGAAGGTGGCGATTGACCTTATATTTACTCAAAACATACGTGATTTTGCAACTGAATGCCTTCACCAACAACTACAAGGGACCGGAACGCCCTTCCGCCAGATGTTGTAGGTAGAGTCCAATGATGAATTTTACCAGGCTTTGTCTCCTTGAACTGAGTATAAATGATGCTGCCTACTGTACTTGATGAACCAAACCAAGCTGAAATCGTGAACAGTAACTCCAGTATAACATACACACACTCGCGCTTAGCAAAATAAACCGCGGCCGAAACATTTCACGTACGGACTGGTATTGACTTCACACGCACGACCGAGCCTCACGAATGGAAATTAGTTAGAGTGGTGTACTCACCGCTGGTGCATGGTCTTGCGTAAGCCCTCGGGAAGGCCTCTGTTGACCCACATGCCCATAGTCAAGTTCATGGTGACCTCTTGGCCGACGTAGAATTCTCCTTTCGTAGGAGGCTTGTCGTACAGTCTCATCAAGGCGTGGTAGAACAAGGTAAAGTCCAGGAATACCACCTGTGCGCCAACAGTGTTGTGACTGCTTGCGTATGCCGCTGAACCACGGTATGCAATGTGCAGGTGCAGCATGATTCTTTTGACTGCACTGGTG
The DNA here is from genome assembly GCF_013339695.2 of Rhipicephalus sanguineus. Lineage (NCBI taxonomy): Eukaryota > Metazoa > Arthropoda > Arachnida > Ixodida > Ixodidae > Rhipicephalus > Rhipicephalus sanguineus. Next base: position 115,975,651 of record NC_051179.1, read on the forward strand.
TTCGCACACTGCGAACGCGCTTTCTGTGAGGTGATTTCTCTTAGAATAACAGAGAGCTGAGCTATTTGGTAAGTATTCATTCTAAAAAGACAGGGCGTGCAAACACGGACACGAGAAAGAAGTCAGGACACCACAAACGTTTGTGGTGTCCCGACGTCTTTCTTGCGTCCGTGTTTGCACGCCCTGTCGTTTTTGTGATTTCTCTCTTGAAGAAAATGATATAAAACCTCCGTCAGTAAACTCGAGATCAGTTGAAGCCTCCACTCGGGGGAACACGGTAGCTGTTCTTTCACTGTGCACTTCCCGGTGAATAGTGCTACAGATATTTTTAACGGGTGCCTCGTCAGTACAGCTGGGTTACTTATGCACAGTAAGTGCTTCTGAACCATGTCCTTCTATAAAGCGACAATGCTTGATGAGTAAACTAGAAAAATGTAAGCACGAGTAATTTAGACAACGATGCATAAAGAAAGGAAGACCTTGCGCCTACATTTTCTCAATTTAACAAGTGAGAATTTTATTGAATGTCAGGAATGATTGAAGGAAACATTTACTTGCGAAATAACGTTCATGAGTGTTAAGGCATAAAAGCAGGTAAGCGTGCAGACACGGACACAAGAGAAGTGATCCAGGCAACACGAGCGTGTCGATCTTTTCTCTTGTGTCAATTTTTGCACGCCTGCGCTCTTTTATGATGAGTCCCACTGGTTCAATTTTTTATCAGTCAAAGCGTTTAAACTTGTAGGCTCAGGGCCAAGGGTCGGCTGAAGCCCTCAGAAAGTACACCGAGGCAGAGCAAGGAAATACACCTTTACTGGGCGGAGTCCCGGGCTCGACTGCCGGCCGCCGTTGCGCCGTGAGCACGCGAGCGCGTGAGCCCGAGCTACGTATCGTCTTCCTTAAGCCAGAGCGAAGGGCAATACCCACAAACTGTGGGACGCCATGGCTGTTGGGCCTTACATTGCAGGAATCTTCTGGTCGCGTTTGGCTCGCGTGCTCTTGCAAAGACGTTTGTTGGTTTTCCAAGCTTAGTGTGGAGGTACTGGCCTTTCACGGTCGCAACAGGAAGTTGATGTTTGCGGTCGTTGTAGGCTCGGTATTGGCGTTTTCGCGCGCACTCAGGTGAAAGGTGCGCCAGCTTGTTTGCAGATCGAAGATCAAGCAGTTGTAGGCTAGAAGCCTACGGCAGAACCAACGTGAGGATTCTATGGGCGCACGTTTTCGTCTGGGCTCTTCGGAATACAGCGCTTTCCTCTGATCAGCTTGGGTTGAGGTGGTGGGTGCACCTGTGTCCGAGTCTGCAGTGTTAGAGGATCGTGTATACGTGGGGGTTATGGTATCTGTTTATCAGGGGCGTAGCCTGAAATTTTTTTCGGGGGGGGGGGGGGGGTTAACCATACTTTATGTATGTTCGTGCGTGCGTATGTATGTGTGCGTGTATATATATACGCAAGCAAAACGGAAAAATTTCGGGGAGGTTCGAACCCCCCAACCCCCCCTCCTTGGCTACGCCACTGCTGTTTATGGCGTGGCACTGGGTGGCAGGGTCTGCGCTTCCACCGAACCCCTCCTGCCCCGGTATCCACGTAACGCAGGTGTTAAAAAGCGGAGTGCTTTTGTCGTCCAGTATTTTTACTGCTACAACTCGTATACCGCTTGTAGTTAATTGCGTACTACTGATTCAGAGTCCGCGACGACTACTACCGCGTCCGTGTTCGGGATGATGGCGAAGGTGATGACCACTCCTTCTGCTGTCTCGGAGTTGGCACCATGAATATGGCTGACGATGTTTTTTTTTTTTTGCCGAAGTCGACCAATCCAAGGGGGCAGGCGTTTTTGCCTGAGAATTTCGCCGCGTAGACGTGGCGAACATCTGAATTGCGCTTGTCTCCTCTAGCTGGCGTTAACTCGAGCGATAATATTAACTCGAGCGATAAACTCGAGCGACAATAATGCTCGGGATGAAAGTTGCGTGCTCATTTGACGATGTTTAGAGACACTGGTAGGTATGGCGGTGTCTTCACCTTTCGATATCTGTCGGAGATGAAGCATTGCTGTTAGCCGATGCGTGCACGGACGCTCGGTCTTTGTACCCCGTTCACGCAGAAGAAGGGGTCTGGCCCTTAGACGAGGTATTCCCCGTGTCTATGCCTTGAGGGCGAGCAGTCTCGCTTTTTTGGGCGCAGTAGAGGCAACTTTCGTGCTCTCGGATGCTCATTCGGCGCGTTCATATCGTGATGGCGTCCGGGTAGGGGGCGTGACGTATGCTTGACACACTCTGGAGAAGCCGTGGAGCATGAGAAGCGCTACGTTCGACAGGTGTGGTGGTGGTGGTAAGATATTTGGGAGAAGTACAGAGAGGTGCACTACAGATGCATTTGGGTGGTCTCCCTATTTCACGGTAGACGATCGCTGCTGGGGCGCGGGCCACCAAGGCGCGCTGAGCGTTCCGGGTAGAGCAGCCGAGCAGGAACTCCGCCAAAGCGTATCTTGTGGATAGGGGGAAGGGGCATGAAAAAGGAAGAGGTACGGCGTGGCATACTGCAATCATGTGATAGGTGTCGGCCAGGACCCCACAATGCACACAGTAGTCGTATATAGCCGGCGTGAAATGCTGGACGGCCGCAGGACACAAGGTGTTCGTCTGCAAGCGTCTCAGAAGTCGCTCGTCCGCTTTGAGAGGCCCCGTGCAGGGTCTGGGTAAAGACGGCGCGAGTTCCGACAATAATCGAGAATTGCGCGGTATTGGGTAAGAGCTGAGGTGCCTGGGGAAAACGCGGGGTCGGAGGGGGTAGCGGCCGGAAGAGAAACACAAAAGCAGCGGCATGAGCCGTTTTGTTGCCGGGGAGACGCGCGTGACCAGGAGACCAGACGATGCGGATGGAGTGAGGTTGAAAGCGCCATGAGGCCGCCTGGAAGAGGTGGGCGGCCAGAGGGGCTATGGTACTATGCAGGTATCGGGAACAGGCGAAGCGCGAGTCCATGATGATGACCGTTTCTGAGCGGTGAGAGGCGGCCAAAGCGATGGCCAGCTCTTCAGCCTGAGTTGGATCAGGCGAATGGAAAGAGAGGCCGTCAATGTGGGAACCCTCAGAGATCACTGCGGCCCTAAAGTGTCCGGAGGGAGTTGGTCCTGCGACATATACATGGAAGACGCCAGGTATGTTGGAGTACCGAGTGTGAAGAAAGTGTGTTCGGGCTAGGCGTCAGCCTGCGTGTTGACTGGAATCCGTGTTGCGAGGAAGAGGCTCGACCCAAAGTTTCTGCCGCCACAGCTCCGGAACGGAGGCAGCGGGTGGTGGGGTAGAGATCGGATTCAGTGAGAGCCTATCTAGAAGGTGACGCCCAGGAGCCGTTTGGGACAGGCGATTGCTTTGATTCATGTGATGGGCCTCCCGCAACTCGGCATACGAGTTGTGCACTCCCAAGGCCTCGAAACGGTGACTGGAGGTAGCAGTAGGAAGCTCCAGTGCTCGCTTGTAAGCCGAGCGGAGCAGTGCGTCCAGCTGGTTCTCGTGGTGGCGACGCAAGCGATGTTAGGGCGTAGCGTAGATGACTCGGCTGGTCACAAACGCGTGAGCCAAGCGGAGGGAGTGCCGACCAAGAAGGCCGCCACGTTTGGTGGAGACCTTCCGAATCATACGGGTAACATGTTCGCTAGTGCGCCGAAGACGCGCAATGGTAGAGCCAGGGCTGAGAGTAGAGGAGATGTGGAGGCCCAATATGCGTAGTTCTGGGACAACTGGTATCGAGCCAGACAGCAGAGATATCTGAGGTGGCGGTAGAGATGAGACCGAGAGAATGGATGATTTGGTAAGGGAACACTACAGGCTGCATAATGAGGCGTAGGTGGCCCCAATAAGCGCCGCACGCTGTCATCATCATCAGCCTGTCTACGCCAACTGCAGGGCCAATGCCTCTCCCATGTTCCTCCAATCAACCCGGTCCTGTGCTTTCTGCTGCCACGTTATACCTACCAGGGGCGTAGCCAGAAATTTTTTTCGGGGGGGGGGGGTTGAACCATACATTATGTATGTTCGTGCGTGCGTTTGTGTGTGTGCATGTATATATACGCAAGCAAAATTGAAAAATTTCGGGGGGGGGGGGGAGGTTTGAACCCCCCAACCCCCGCCCCTTGGCTACGCCCCTGATACCTACAAACTTCTTAATCTCATCTACCCACCAAATTTCCTGTGTCCCCCTCACGCGTTTGCCATCTCTTGGAATCCAGTCAGTTACCCTTAATGACCACCGGTTATCCTGCCGACGTACTACGTGCCCGGCCCGTATCAATTTCTTCTTCTTGATTTCAACTATGATATCCTTAACCCCCGTTTGTTCCCTGACCCACTCTGCTCTCTTCCTGTCTCTTAAGGCTACACCTATCATTTTCCTTTCCATCGCTCGCTGCGTCGTCGTCAACTTAAGTTGAACCTTCTTTGTAAGTCTCCAGGTTTCTGCTCCGTAGGTAAACACCGGTAAGATGGAGCTGTTATATACCTTCCTCTTGAGGGATAGTGGTAGACTACCATTCATGATTTGATAATGCTTGCCGAATGAGTCCCATCCCATCCTTATTCTTCTAGTTATTTCACTCTCATGGTTCGGCTCCGCGGTTACTATCTGTCCCAAGTAGACGTACTCCTTTACAACTTCCAGTGTCTCGCCACCTATCTCAAAGTGCTATTCTCTGCAAAGATTGTTCCACATTACTTTAGTTTTATGCATGTTAATTTTCAGACCTACTCTTCTACTTTCCGTATCCAGTTCAGTAATCATGAGCTGTAATTCGTCTCCCGCGTTACTCCTCAATGCAATGTCATCAGCGAATCGCAGGTTACTGAGATACTCTCCATTAACTCTTATCCCTAATTCTTCCCAATCTAGGGCCCTGAAAACCTCCTGTAAACACGCGGTGAATAGCATTCGAGAGATCGTGTTTCCCTGCCGTACGCCCTTCTTTATTGGGATTCTGTCGCTTTCTTTATGGAGGACTATAGTGGCTGTGGATCCGCTGTAGATTTCTTCCATTATGTTTATATGGGCTTCGTCGATGCCCTGATTCCGCAGTGGCTGCATGACTGCTGATGTCTCCACCGAATCAAATGCCTTCTCGTAATCTATAAAGGCTATGTATAGGGGTTGGTTGTATTCCGCGCATTTCTCTATCACCTGGTTGATAGTATGAATATGGTCTATTGTTGAAACGCCTGTACGAAATCCTGCCTGGTCCTTTGGTTGATTGAACTCTAATGTCGCATTAATTCTGTTAGCAATTACTTTTGTAAATAGCTTGTAGACAACGGACAGTAAGCTGATGGGCCTGTAATTTTTCAGGTCCTTGACGTCCCCTTTCTTATGGATCGAGATGATGTTGACATTCTTCCAAGATTCTGGTATCCTCCGCACGCTGTATTTAAGACCGCACGCTATATGCGGTCTTAAATTTCTGCCAGGAAGGTCGACACGACGAAGCCTTGTTGCGTTCCCCTGTTGGGTAGCTTCAGTTTCTTGCTGCGTAGCTAGAATATGCACACCGTCGCCGTACGTCCGATGAGGAGCGTACGAACATAGCCGTCGATCGCTGAGCGGCAGCCAATATGTAGTGTGCCTTTGTGGCTTGCAATGTCCAATGCGCTCTTGAAGTCGATACAAGAGAAGACGATGTGCTTTTCTTGCACAGGTGGTCACCTAGGTCTACCTTAGTAAGAGGAGGAGGCATCGCGTGCGTGTAAGGAAGACTGAGGGAGGCGATCGCGGTGTCCGGGTCGAGCCATTTGTCATCGAGGCGCAACGTGTGCAGGCCGCGGACGACTTGTTCAAAGAGCTTACCTGCACATGAAGTCAGGGAATTGTGTCGTATGTTCTCAAGCAGTATGAACATGTTCTGCTTGAGAATCATGGTCACCTCCGAGTATTCCCACGTGAGCGGTTGTTGTCCCTTCTCCCAGCACTCGTACAGCTGACAAGCGCTGGTGGTATGGCCGTCAGACGTGCCTATTGCTTATACTGTCGATGTCCAGGCTGATGTGGCAGTTGTCCAAGATGTGGCAGTTGGGGTATATAAGGATGTACAGCTCCAATTCCAGACGCGAAAAATTGATGACGATGTGGGATTCTTGTATTTGAGGCTACTATCCACAGGAGTGTCGGGCGTGTTTGCGTGCTCCCCTTTAGTTCGAACAAGTAACATCTTTTCTACGTTCGTGGTTTCTTACTTCTGTGCGTATTATCAGGTTCCGCATGGCTGCTGGAGCTGCTCTTGGCATGAGCCATATAAATTACTGAGTTGCGACTTGAACTCATTGATCTTGGCTGCTTGAGTGTCCATCGGGTGGCACCGTGTCGCGGACGTGTTCCCAATTTGGGGGATGATGGATTCCTTTGCGCCTGGATGACTGCGTCTAGCTTCCGATCGACTTTTGCTTCGTGCTTTGACACTGCTATAGGCTTGAGATTCGAGTCAACTAAGTGTAACAAATTGTATCATTGAGGTTACATTTTTATGTCTTCATTGCTAAGCAATTTCTACGACTATCCAAAGTTATAGCCGCACTGGTATCCACTGTGTAGGGAATGTACCATTTATTACACATTTAGAGAACGGTCTTTCTTGAAATTGATTCTCAGTAACGTTCGTTGTGCGCTTGTAGAGGTGACCTTGGCAACTTGTTCTCTATAAACTCGCATTAAGTAGGTTTATAATAAGTACCATGGAAAAAAAAACAGTAGCGTCGCTCTCAGGTAGAACACCTGCTTGTCATGCAGAAGGCCGGCGTTAGACTTCCGCTCGAACCAATGATTTTAATTATCTACAGCCATCACAATTTTTCGCTCAACGAAAACACCTATCTTTCGCTCACAACGAACGACGCCGACACCGACACCGGAATTTCTGCGACATGGGCTTTTTAAGGCTCTCACGTTAATACCAACACTCAACTATTTTAGTGCATTTCACAGCCCTCTTCCTGAAACAATCTTTGCGAAAGGTGGTGCAGTGTCATTAGAATACTTCTACACACCCCTCCCCGGCTCGCCTAGAAAACGCCACTGTACCCGCACTACCTTATCGCACATTTTCATCTTAAATCCAATTCTAACATTAGGCTTCTTTGCTTGCACAGAGAAATCCACCTCGTCAAACATTTTGTTGTAAGTGGCTGAAGAACCTTGTCAGAAATGTCGAGCACCCCTTCCCGAAACTCCCCTTAAAACTTCCATTCTTTCTGAACCCGCCTAATATTCGTATTTTTCGTTGCTACAGTACCACTCACCACTTTTTTTAACACGAAATTGTTTTATGCTGGGGTCCACCAAGATTTTCATGACGTATTTCCGTCACGGAAACTCCCGGTCCGCGACGGGCGTTTAGCCCAGGCTGGCGGGCGTTTAGCCCACTGAGCTACCGCCAGACACATAGCGGAGGCTGCATGAACGCGCCTTTTATCTTTCGCACTTACCTCTCACAGTGCTCTTGCATGGATGAATGAATGGATCCTACGAGCGTCCCCTTTATAAAGGGGTGGTGACATGTGTACCACCAGGCTCGAAAAAGAAAAGCAAAAAAAAAAAAACGCGCCGTTGCTGCGACCGTCCCATTTGGCGCGTTTCTAAGAGAAGTGTTATTTCGTTTAACACATCGCGAGGTGGTGGCTTTAGCCCAAGCCTCGCTCATAGCATCCATCCATATCGAAAAATAGCTTTCGGACGCTCGCCAGGCTGCCACATCGCGTTCCCCGCTAGCCCTGTGAGAATTAACTGCCAGGCTAGAGGGAAGACGCCGCGCTCGCAGCGTTTCTCTTCGCATTTCACGAAGCTTTGGAGGAATGCATATCGAGTATCAGTGTTTATTATGTGCTTGTTGATGCCATATTTGCGCGGAGTTAAACATATGCGGTGTCCACGTATATGTTAAGAACTTCAGCTACCGCAAGGGTTAAATCATGATCATGGGCGTTAGTCGTCGGTACGGAGATGTGCCACTAGGCTTCAACGTGATAGGATCCACATCACGCAGTGTTCATCTGCCGAGCAACAATAGACATTATACAAGCTCTGATATACCAATGCACTAAAGCGATCAACTACTTCTGTGACGACACGTTTCACTTTTGTGTTATACCGATTCCTATGACAAAGGGATCAACCATCTTTTTTTTATTACACTTCGCAACCCGCCTTTACAACCAGTTCATTGTGAATGTTGCAAGGGTGTGGGCTGAATATTTTGACTCGCCCCTTCCCTAATCGCCCATTTAATCTTCGTATTTCCCCGGACTCGCATAACGTTAATACTTATCTAGTTTAACCCAATGCGAACTTTCGATTCTGGTTGCTGTTGACAGCCTGTCTCGTGAAGCATTTTGCTGCGATACGGTTTATGAGGCAGCACGTCTAGCCGCAAAATTTCGGTGTGGAGAGATGGAAAGCGCCTGGCCACGCTGCTGGTGGAAATATGACAGCGTAGTAAAAAAAAACACAATAGAACTCACAAAACGCCTATTACAGATAAGCACGCCACATGTACCAACTACCGCAGGAATAGTGCATAGGGTTTCTGCAAAAGAAGTTATTAGGCGGAGGAAGACATTTACAGATGTTCCACTTGCGATACTGAGAGAACGCGCTTGCTCAGCATCAAACACATAAATGTTATCACTGAAACGTTGAAAAATACCTAGTGAGGCAAACACATGCACGGTTCCACGTTCTCAAAGAGACACAAAAGAGACGAACGATTTTTCTCATATTAGCAAATTGCTCTGTCACAATCCCAATATCACCGCGCTTGCCGCGAGAAGACGCTTGGTAAGCGAGAAAACGCTCAAGAAACATCGCTGATCCCTCCGTCATAGGAATCGGTATAACACGAACGTGAAACGTGTCTTCACAGAAGTACTTGATTGTTTATTTTCTATTCCTCTATGACAGCTTTTGCGTCTTTTGGTGTTTGGCAGATACAGCACAGTTTGACGCGGATGCACCCACGCTGACGCCTAGTGGCACATCTCCATCGCGACGACTAGCGCCCATGATCATGATTTAACCGTTGTGGTAGCTGAAGCTGTTAACATATACCTGGACGCAGCGTATCGTTAATCCCGCGCAAAGATGACACCAACAAGCACATAAAAACACTGGCACTCGTTATACACTGCTTCAAAGCGTCGTCAATTAGGAAGAGAAACAGCATGGTGTGTGATCCTGAGTAATAGTGTAACCTACGCCTGTGCTCATGCATACGCTGCCACACTGCGCTTCAGCAACACGGGAGGCAGAAGTCCGTAGCTTCAGTCGCGAACGAGCGCTGGCGTTCCACGTCCCACTGGCCTCTCTCTCGCTCTACCAAGGCAGGACATTCGCCGTCTACATCGCTGTCTTTCTGCAGTGCTTATTACAGCAGTGTTATCAGTCGGTGGTGTCGCACTGGAAGCAGTCGGCGGCGGAGAAACACCGTTGGTGCATGTGGAAGCTGCACTACTCCGACAATGAGCCATCGCACGCTAACATGAAGCGAAAGGCAAAGAACGTAACTGCGACTCCCCGATGCTAGCGCGGCCAGTGTTTTTTGCTGGTATCGAGACGCTTTAACCATGGCCTGCGAGAGTCGGAGGCTACGCTTTAATATTGTCGTCGCCGAATCATTCTCTATCGGCGTTAGTAAGTGCCATGCAGCATTCCTTCGCTTCACTACTCACAGACGGTGGCACCGCCAACAGAGAGTACCCTGCGAAAGAGAATGTGTGAGAGATATAAGGCGCGTTTGTTGAGTGCCGTGCATCTGAATTGGTGGCTTAGTAGTTAGAGCGGCGGGCGCTTGTCGTCGTGGACCGCGAGATCGTAGGTTCGATTCGCGACGGCGGGAATTTTTCTTATTTCTTTCTCATTCGTTAGCGACCATTTTATTAACATCATATCCGTGACGGAAATACACGAACGAAGCCTTTGCGGACCCCGGAATGCGAGTGGCGACGCCACATTGAAAGTGCCGCACCAAACTCCGTGACGTCAAGGATTTTGACGACGCCTGTTAGGTCCTATGCAGTTCCTAGTCGGTAAAAATGAAGTACATTGTCCTGAGAGCGACGTAAACTTAACATACCAAGCTTTAGCAAATTTCCTTTTGTCAATGTCGCCAAAATGCAAAAAAAAAGTACTTGGAGAACGCTTGAGCTTCAGCTTCAAGCGTCCTCCAAGCGTCCTCCAAAGCGATAGCGTAATCGGGCCCCGTGCTCACCGCCTATTGCTAGCCTGGCTTCGGTTCTTCATCCGTGCTGTAAGGAAACGAACGACTGTGCGCGTAACATTGGCTGTTTTCAAACTATCCTAGAATGCATACTACAAGTACAATAATATTAAGTGCTCACTACGGCATAATTCTTCCTTTTTTGAATCAGCGAAGGGCCCACTACGCGCCCGGAAGGCAACACGGCTTTGTAATGGGTGGGCCTTTAGAGCAGCCACTCGTTGCGCAATTCACATGTTTTGACGCCGGGCGTGATTCTACGCTTCTTCCACGCAATATTAGATGCTTTAAGGGGACTCCTTCCACTATATGACATTCATATAGTGTTTTTTTTTCGAAGTGCTTTCAATAAATATCTTGGCTCTGTGGTAGAATATCTGTTTGCCACGCAGACGGCCTGGGTTCGATTCTCACTCGAGCCGAAGTTTATTTTATTTGCATCCTCGATTTTTCGGTGACGGACAAGATCATGATTTTTCGCTCACAACCAACGACACCGGCGCCGACGCCGAAATTTCTGCGAAACGAGCTCTTTATCGTTATCGCGTTAAAATACAATTTGAAATCCGTGACGTCGAGCTTGGAGACTTCGGCACTGAACTTAAAAATGATTCTCTGGCCTTGATTTTCACCGCTATTAATAATAAACCTACGTGAAGTTAACGACATTAGAGTTCTCAGGGTAGAATGAATCAGTATGTATAAGCCGATTCATTGTTTCACTTTAGTCTCCTTTTAAAGAAAATACTGCCTGAAAAAGCGTACTATAGTTACCTAGAGATATGCGAAAGGACACATACCTTCTTCGATTGAAGCACGTCGTCGAATGTTGCCTTCGAGAATACTTCCCTGGCAGGAATGATGCTGCCCATGCGGCGCGCTTTCGCCCACACCTGGCGTTGGTAGATGTCGACAGAGTGCTGCACAATGCAAGTTAAAGGTCGGCGAAATAAGCGGATTTCACTAAGACTCGCTGAAAAGTTGTTTATTGCGCAGGACTTTCCCTACTCATACTAACCGAAAATTTACTCAGCCGGAATCAATCGGATGCACACTAAGCAACGGACGCCTGAGCGCGGCTCATTTGGGCAGAAACTCTACACACTTACACTGCGCAGGGCTTAACCTAAGCACACGGGGCAATCTGAGTCTGATGAGTGAGTTGGCTCACGAGTGGGGTTTACGTTCCATGGTGCAACGGAAGGGGCACGATCGACTCAATATTGTTGTGACTATAGAGGCGGGACAATGAAAAGCACAGGACGACTTGGTGGGCTAGTCGGTTTTGTATGTCTGAATGGTCAAAGCGCTCTAATACTTCTTGACACGGATCCACAGTGTAGACTCCACGAAGCGCTGAATCCAACTGGTTTATTGTCACGCGAAGTGTCGATATATACAAGAAGAGCTCATATAAACGTGAGCAGGAAGAGCACAAGAAGCCAAGGCGTGAAGATGTGAAGCATATTAGTTAAACTTGAAAACATGTTTACGGTCTTGTGCATATTGCCACGTGCGTTTCTTATTATCACTTTTGCTGGATTCGGTTTTCGCCCACAAAGACTGTCAGCAACGCTCAGCGCAAACCGCGCCTCATTGTTCGAGAAGCTTCGCAGGCTATTGTAGATCGTTCCGTTAAGATTGCGCGCCGCGCGCGAATGTTCCAGCTTTGTCGAGAGATAACGCCGCCGCCAGCGATATCGCTGGAAAGTTCGATAGCACCTGTATAAATGCCGACGCGCTTGACCGCTTGTCAGTTGAACGACGGTCGACGCTCTGTTCACCGCTATCAGTGCATACCGTGTGTATTGCTGCAAATTAACTTTCCGTTTCTCGGCCACAAGTTCAGCCAAATAAAGGGTTTCATCTTGGACACCTCACCTGCGGTCTTCGTCGACATCACGACCACCTGACATTATTCTGTCAAAACAAATTTGTTTCAACTGTTAGCTTTCGCCTAACCCTCATGTTTTACGACGTGTAATTCGGCGTCCTTCTTACTCAAGAACCCATTTGCAGTTCAGCCCGCGCACTGATCATCAAGAGATCCGCGGCGTTGGGACGCGGCGCTGCACTCAAGCTTCGGCTTGAAACCACTCCGATCGATGAAACCTGATTGCAACTAACGAGACACGAAGGTCGCGATGCAGAAAAGGTAGTGCGGCCCGAAATATCTCGAACTGCGCGGGCGCGCTGAGTGCAGTGCGCCGGCGCGCCTTCAGCAGAGGACACTCCTTTTCTCCCGAAAGTGCGTTATTCTTATCTAAACTTAATGCGAAACTTTTGCATATTGCAGCCGGTTTATTAACTGTAACATTGTTAACAGCAAGAAGTGCATTAGATTCACACGACTTTTTTAAATTTATGGCAGCTGTTGGCCAACAGCAGCAATCGAATAATTGACGTAATTCGGCAGCCGCCGAAAGCTTCGAAAAAAGTGAGGACGGGCCTCTATCAAGCGAGGGCTCTCGAGAAAGTGGAAACTCCGTCCTCCGCTTGAGAACTCCATGGGCCGCGCACGACAACAAAAGTTTGCTGAGCTTTTCACGGCCGTGTTTGCCGCCCATAGAACGTGTTTTTGCACCAAGCCCGAGGGGTGGCTGAGGACCCCAGTTAAGGTGCATGTCTCTCTTATTAGCAATAACAGCTTCAGATATACTGGTGGACTAGTTAGGTAGGCGTGATAAAATATGGCAGCGCATATCGGTAACAACGTCAAAAAAGAAGAATACAGAAATATAAGCACTTATGTAGAGTCTGCTAGCAGATGTTTGAGATCCCTGTAACCAATGTGCGCTGCCCTGTTTCAGCATTTCATTATAGCAGTGAGAAATTGAGAACAGAGGAGATGGCAAGGTCTATAGCGGAAATCACGTGCGCTGCAGAGTCCCCTGCAGTGCATAAAATAAGAGCTCTACCCGGAAGCGCTCCTCGAAGGTGCTGCCCAATATGATGACCGGCACCACTTCTTTGTTGCGCATGATGTCTTGCAGGGTTTCGAGGCGTGGGCTCGGATCCTTCATAGTCAGGCTGGCCTTCATGTGGCCCGTGAAACCAGCGGCCATCACGAACACGGCCAGCCACCATGTGCCGTACAGCCACCGCTTGGCGGAGCCACGTGTCACCCGGGGAGACGCTGTGCCGGAAGTGCAAAACGAAAATCACAGTTACGTCTCGACGTAGCGATGCCTGGACTGTTGGTATATACGTGATAGGCTGCAGCAATTACGGGTGTTGCTATGATTGCTCACGAGGCATAATTTTTGGCAGGCATACATGGGCCTGGAAACATATAGAAACGGGTTGTGACGACCACAACCATGGATTGAGAAGATAGAATGTAGGGTTTGATTGGGAACTTGGCAACATCACCTTTACGAGGAATGTGGGTCCCTACATAGGTTGGTTGAAGAGCAGTGCTTCAGATATCATGGATACGTATCGTGTTGCCTACGGAAAATTCAAAAATTTCTTGTGACCACATATATTCAGCACATCTTTAACAGAAATTTTGCAAAAAATCATGGCGGCCTATACATCTCGCGCTGTTAAGATTCACATGAATGTAGCTAAGCTCCGTAGATCAGAGACAACGCGCATATTGTGTAAAGCTTTTATCATTCCATTAAGCCTATCATTGTGAATGCTTTTTACTACGGGATAGTGTTGCTAAAATGGCACAGTTCTGCAGACCAGCCATTATACCAACTTTCCTGAAACGTTTAGTACTGCTGTTTCTTGCAAGGTTGGAGGTTGGCAGCATACCCTCCATGAGGAAGATGCTGAACAGGCTGAGAAACGCGAAATAGTAGGCGACGACCAGGCGAGACCACTGGAACTTCGCAGAGATCAGTGCCTCCACGAAGCTCACTAAAAGCATAGCTACGAACAGGCCCAGCCAGACCTGCGCGGAGAACAAGAACATTTGCTCTGGCAGGCGTTCCAAAGGCTCAATGAGTACTATCCTTGAAGTTTAGTTAGAAATCTGCGAGTCTCAGAAAATTCAGGAAATCGCATGTACATACATGTTGTGGGAAGAATCGATATTCTCTCAAAGCAATACAAGGACTCGTGAAGCTACATGACGAAATACGCAATAAAGCGGTCGCTTAATTGTCGGTTTTGAACTGACTTTTTGCTGGTGCATTTAGTCTCAGAAGGAAGTGCAAACTTTTCATTCTATATAGCCACACACTAATATGAGACATGCGTCCTTATCTCCAATAGTGTAAAGCGTGTTATGCATCATACATGGCGCACATTTTGGAAACACCTTAAGAACTTGCGATTTGAGTGCTTTCCATAAACCCTCAAAATGTTTACATTTACCAGTAAGAAATGGCTAAAAGCGCTCCGGAATAGAATTACTATTTCGTCAACCCTGGTTCTACACGTTATTCTCTTGCATCGCTACGGCTGTTCGCTCCTCGTTCGTTGCTGCAAATCGGCGCACCTTTTTGAGGATAGACTTAATGACATTCAATTCAAATTTGAAATGAATCTCTGTTAGAGAAAACAACGAAGGTGTGTTTTGCCCGCCAAGAATAGACGGAACAAAGTAATAACGCAAAAAAATGGTCGTCTGTATTTGTGCTTCGTGTAACTTAGTTTTGCTATTGGTGCTGAATGATGCTGAACAAAATCTGGAGCCGAGCTTTCGTGTGTCACTTTCATACAGTTTGTGTGCATCTTAAGAAGTTACCTGGAGAAGCAGCCGTGCACAGCGTGCAAGGTACGATTAGCCGTTCAGCCCGCGTCGTACCACTGTGTCTTGTTTCTTTCGTGCGTTATAGGTGTCAATACAATGTACCAACATGCCCAAGCTCGCGTTCTTTCAAGTTAGGGTTAGCCTAGCCGCATATCGTATACCATTGAGTGGAAGCACGGTGCAATTAACGTGCATCGAGTAGGTGCAGAAACACTCACATCGACGTCAAAGGAATTTACGTATCCGAACACGTTGGTGACGTAAGGGTTGGTGAGACCTCCGCAGTGTACAGCTTGGCTGTAGTAGAACTGCGGCATCGGTTCTAGCGCCGATGCTCTGTCCGCGGTGGGTGCCACGGGGCCCACCAGCAAGTCGCTCTCCTGCAGACACAAGTTTGGCTATTGGTTCGGCCAGGCAGGAGCGTTAGCTAAACTATCTGCTCACTTTTCTAAACAAGTTAATCTGGTCGTCTACACGAGCGGTGACGTGAAAAGGAAGTCTGATAAGCGGTTCGATGCAGTTTATTATTAACTTTAAGTAGACCCCTCTGTTATTAGTATACTCTGGAGTGAGGTTCTTTTGAATACGCCGCTAAAAAAGCTGATATCTTTTAAATGAAGAAATCTCATATATGAAATCGACATATTTGCACAGTGCGAAATGAAGGAGGACACATGAAAGGACGCAACACAATCACTGTGTTGTGTCCTTTCATGTGTCCTCCTTCATTTTGCGATGTGCAAATATGTCGATTATAAATCACCAACTAGCCCACGCTGCCGTTCTGTCGGATATATGGAGTGCTTTCGGTAAGAGTTAAGAAAACGTCTAAAATAAACCTCTGGGGTGAAGCGGAATTCTATTTTTCGTGCAGGACCACTGAAAAGATGCATCACCCCGCACCTCCACCTAAATGTAACGGCGTTCAATAGTCCACTAGAAGGGACCCGAGATGAGCAGTCGTATCGCAGTGGAACCTCGCAAGATTTAGATCATTCGAACAGTCGGCTCACATTAGCCCTGGGAAATTCGCCAGAAATCCAGAGGGACAGCTACGCCGAGACTTGCGTTTAGGGGCGAAGCGGGAGCAGCCCCACTTCTACTCTCTTCGTCATCACACATGCATGAAAATTCTAAAGTATGCGGAGTAAAATTTTTTTCAGGAGTCGCATAATTAACTCTCAGGTTACTTGCAGTGAGCGGCATAGTATTGCAGTCGGTTTGAGAAGCATTCCAAGCCAGCATAATTCCTGTAGTTTACAGCAGTCTCGAGATATGGGGTCCCGGAATCTAAGATAAATGCTGCATTTCAGTTATTTCGGCTTGAAAACATAAAAAAGGTGCTTTGTGAAAAAAGTGAGTGTTCCACCATTTGTACAGTGTTTTTCAACGTCAGTAGTATTAGGTTGCCTATCTCAAAGCACCAGTGTCTTGTGTTGAAATTGATTCCAAGTACATATATCTGACATATAAGTCACGGCTTTCCATTTCTAAACTGCAAAATTTCGGTTTAAGTAAATATTTCAATAACGTATTGGCCAGATCGTATTACTTATCAAATAAGCATTTCACGCATGTTACTTGTAATGCCTTGTTTTTCTGAATTATTAGCTGGGTTTTTTAAAATGTCACGAGAGATTCTTGTTAATTTTGTCAAGTCGACGTAATGGTATGTCTTCTGCAATTTCACTGATGGACATGCTCGCATAGACTCATCATTTGTACGGCCTCCCTGACTCAGGTTTTCCTTCTCATGCGATTGCAAACTGCCTTTTTTTTGCCTTTCGTGTTCTTTATCTTGCAGGACATTTTTTTTTGAATTTATGCGGCAGTCACAGGCTTAACAATAACAGTGAATGTGATGTTCTTGACTTTCTGTTCTTTATTTTACAGGGCAATTATTTTTGAACTCATGCTGCAGTCCCAGGCTTAACAATAACAACGAATGTGATGTGCTTCACAGTCAGCTATTTTCCCCGAGTGGGTACTCGTGGGAAAAGTGATATTAAGAAACAGGTGAATTAGGAGACAAACAGGCACACGCACATTGCGGACCACCATGCCAAACTGTCCAGCCCACTTGCCATGAACGTCCCGAGCACCCCAGCTGTAGTCGGGTGGCAGATTTATCACGTACCTGGGCACACCATATTCACTTGAACGGTATAAAAGTTCCTGATTGAGAAGCATAGACGCTAAAGCGTACGTAGGGCGTACTCTGTGCAATATAAATAGCGCAGTATAATGGAAGAATCTTGTCTCACTTAAAGCCCATGGACTCGGTGAGCAGGTCGAGCATGAAGCCGGACATTCCAGCAAACTTGGGTGTTCCATCGGGTTGAGTCACCACGGTCGACATTGGTGGCATCTGCACGTATGAAGAACTGATAGCCGCGCATGTGCATAGGCTAAACTTGTAAACCGATAGAAGAGTTGACTGTTGAGCGAGCTGGTGTTTTGACAGAGAAACCATCGTAAGTAGTGCAACTAGACAGGGCGCTAGCATGATAGCGTTTCGCTAGCATGATATACACCAAAATTGGTATTGCGCGACCCGACTGTATGACGAACATAAGTGACAGGTGGTAACATGAAAATCAAGACATGGATGACATGTACAACGTGATTTACATGCCACGCTCACGGCGCACTCGTGGCCGTTTCGCTTGATTTATATACACCAAAATTGGTATTGCGCGATGTGACTGTGCGAAGAACATGAATAATAGGTGGTAACATGAAAACCATGACATGAACGTCATGTATGGCATGATTTACATACCATACTCATGGTGCACGCGCGGCCATTTCGCTCGTTTGATATACACCAAAATTGGTATTGCGCGATGTGACTGTATGAGGAAGATAAATGACAGGTCCTAACATGCAAATCATGTTATATGCATGTCATGTACGGTATGATTTGCATGACACTGTCATGGTGCGCTCCCGCTCGTTTTGTTGACTGGATATATACCAAAAAAGTATATGGCATGACACGAGTGCGTGATGAACATAAATGACAGGTCATGCATTGTACGTACCAGAATATACGTTTCATAAGCATGGTATATACCAGATTATGCATGCATGCGTGTATGGCAAACATGCGCTATATGGTGAACTAGATGCCATGGCATGAATGATTTCATTTGGCTCAAAGACAAACAAGGCGATGTATGCATCTCTTTGCTGGTTGCTTCGCATTACATCGATTCCCACAGTGCGTGGTATCTGCCGGCTTTTTTCGCAGTGGAGCTTCAAGAGGCGTTTTTGTGTCACCCTTTAATTGCCCTAAGCTGCAGAGATGCCATTTTATTTCGGAATGTGCTCCAACAAACTCTTGAGAAAGACTGGTGTGAATTTGCAGGCCGTGCGATATATGGTGCCGGATAATTGTAACAATGATCGCTTTGATATATTTCCCCTCATTTGAATGCATAGGCTGTTGAAGACGGTGATGTTGCAGCCAAACGTCGAGCGATTATTTTCTTCAGGAACCCATTTTATTCGAATGATCAGCCTAGTGACATAACTAGATCAGGGTTCTCAAAACGGTGGGCGGCGGTGGAAATGCCGCCCTCCGCTCCCCTTCACCGCCCACCCCTCTGAATCTGTGCCCACCGCTTTCGATAGCCCTCCCACCATTCCGACGGACCCCTTTTAAACGCGCCTGAAAAGCCAATAAATTGCAACTATTCGCGCGCAACGCCAACGAGCCGTACCTCCCGCCACGTGTTCATGTAAAAGGAACCTGAACAGGTCTTGCAGTTTCAAAGATCACCAACTCCATTGCCAGGGATAGAAAACAAGCGCCCTTGCTTCTGTTTTCTGTGATCCTCATGCATGCCACAAATGCTCCACCAAAAATGGAATGTAGATGTGTGTCGAAAACGGGAAATTTTAAATTCGAAATCTCGCCCAACAACACCTGCCCCCCCCCCCCCCTGCCTTCGTTTTCAATATGACCGCCCCTAAAACAATGCTGGGGATACGTATCCTGATCTAGATATATGTGAACAAATGAAAATACAGCGAGACTAGTATTTCGTATTGGTAAGGCGTCCACCCATACGACCATTTTAGTGGTTATTGTGCAAAGGCCGTTGCTTGATGTCAGGTGTTTATCCTTCCCGCTACCGAGTTGTTGTTGTGAAGAGGCCGTTGTCTGAGTGCACGCTTGAGAGCCGTGTGTAAAGTTTGCAGTGATTTGAGTACGTAACTGTGCCGCCATTCAAGCAGAAGAGATAAAAAATTTGTGAACACGGCGTGTCGCTCGAGCCGACGTTTCGACCAGCAGTCTTCTCTCCTGCAAGGCTGCATCTGCGAGGCTGGAACTGCAACTCCAGGGACACACCGTGTTCACAAACCTTTTATCTCTTCCATCTTCCCCTGAACTTCTGCCATTAAAGAAGGTGACACTTATTGGATCTCTGTTAGTGTTCAGGCGTCCTGCAAGTGTCATTTCTGCTTGAAATAAGTACCATGAAAGAATAAAAAAAGCGACAGTTCGATGGTTAGCACGCACGGCTACCAAATGCAAACTGGTCTGGGTTCAAGACGCAGTGGAGCCGCGAGAAAACTTATTTTCCTTCACGCTCTGGCTTTGGCGACGCTCAGTGTGCATTATGGCATGTTGTGACAACGGCAAAACCCGTCGTTGTCTTCCCAGTGACTACTGCGGTCATCGTCAAACCAATGGGATGAACGGACGCAAGGCGTAACCGAGTTCGAGCACTTACCTGCTGTCGCAGTAACATTGAGATTGAGTGTCGGGCGTCCATGAATAGGGAGCAGTAACTTGGCCAAAGCTCATAGCCGTTTAATATGCTAAACGAAGCCTATGAAGTGCGCAACTCGACCCGAACTGGGTGACCGGGGAACGCCGTGCCTCGACGTGCTTTGATTTCCCCACCTACTCATGGGACTCGCCAGCTCGGCGCGTTGACGCGCGTTGTGTTGCAACGACCTACGCGGCATTCAATGAACTACATCTACCTGCAACCTTTTGCTGTCAGTATTTTCATAAATGGTCCAACCAAGGTAATATAAGCCTTATTAGATAAAAATGCTGCGACTATTGGCAACACCCTTCAAAGTTCGCACACGCGCGGGAACAAACAATGCGCAAAACATAATGCAAGTTATGCAGCAGATATACAAAAATACTCATTCATTTTTTTTGCATATGTGTGGCAACAAATGTTGGAATTGTACTTTTGCATAGGTACGGTTCATAGACAGCTTAAAATACGCACGTGGTGGCCGGTGATTCTCAGCGTCAGATTCTCGTACTTTCCACGCAAGGCCATTGCAATAGCGGGCGACCGTTGCGAAAGAACGCTTGATCAAAATCTGCAAAATTGAACAAAACAAAAAATTCGGCAGATGCCACGCGTTGTAGGAATCGGTTTCATGCGAAGCAGTCAGCGCGTACTTTTATGCTGTATTTTACGGCTTTCAGCCAAGCATTACGAGGTGGATTGACGTGTTTTCGTAAGTGTAGTAGCTGTGTCCACATCGTTACCTTACGAGGCACGTCGACAACGACAACACTGGCGTTTAAAGGGTAACTTATGGTGCGACGTAACGTCAGCCTTCACGTTAGAGTAGATACGTCAGTATTATCGAAGCTAAGTGCACTTCATGGTGCAACCATGTGAATATCATACATAACTTTCACCTCGTATGCAACTAATTAGAAAAACGCTTCGTGATTTCGCGCGTGCGAAACAAACAGAAAAATTAGAAGTATAGGTTGCAGTTTGACATGCTTATAATGGGCAACGAAATTTTCGCCGTCGAATACTCGAGCACTAAAGTGGTCCCCATTCCGAGACAAGACGCTCCCGCAAATTATGATTGACGTCCCATTGCAACCGAAAATAAAAAGCTATCTATTATCATAGTTAATTTTAGATGTATTTTTCGAAAACAAGATCACCTTTGCGCGTTTGTCGAATCCTGCTCGGCTGACATCATAGTGGGAACTGAAACATGGCTGACGAGTGATGTGTGTAACCATTAATTGTCTTTTACTAAAAACTTTATCCTGTTTCGAAAGGACAGAACGGAAACGCGAGGAGGTGGGGTGTTATAATTGCAGTAAAAAAAGGACTTCAAGCGCGTCTCTTTGATACGGGTTCCTGTATTGAAATTTTGTGGATGTTGGTCCAGCTTTCATGTGTAACATGTGCCGTTGGGGTTTGTTACCGTCCGCCTGACTCAAAAGAAACCTTCGTTAATTGCCTAAACGAATCCTTGAGCCTTATATATGACAAATTTCCTGGCTCTCCTGCGATTCTCACGGGCGACTTTAACTATCCGGAATAAACTGGCGGACGGGCACAGCCGATAGCGGCGCAAGGAAAGCTGAATGTAAGGACTTTCTTGACATGATTTCGCCCTATGGTGTAAACCAAATAGTTTCTATGCCAACACGGGGGGATGCTATCTTGCATCTCGTGCTTACGACCGAACCGTCAAACATGTCTGTTAATGTGTTAGACTGCATCAGTGACCATAATGCCATCCATTGTGAATTCGAGCTAACGCGTAAAGAAAGCACGCATGAAAACAAAACAATTTATGATTATGCACGTGCAGATGTTGAAATCTGTAGCGAACTCTCGTCCTTTTGCGTAGAATTTTTAAACGGCATGCAGCATCGCGACAGCAGTGAAAACTGGATGATCCTCTGTAACAAGCTAATCGAACTCAAAGAAAAATACATTCTAAAAATAGAGATATATGTGTCTACAGGGAGCGCTTAGTTGTCCACCCACGTGAAGCGATGCATTAACAAGAGGAAGAGGCTTTTATTCAAGAGCTAGAACCTTGCAATCTGATAATGCTTGGAAGACTTATCGCGAACAATCGCAGTTATGCATAACCGAAATCAAGGCAGCAAAAGACAAATTTTTCAACCATAATATCTCCAACATGTTAACTGACAACACAAAAATGTCTGGGAGGTAATAAACCCCAAGGCGTCATCTTCATGCTTATATCGATAATGCAAGGCAACGAGTTCCTCCCACCTTCTGAAGTCGCTACTGCGTTTAATTCCTTCTTTTGTTCTATTTTTTTCTTGTGACCTTCCTATTACCGACAATATTCACCTCGGCTCCAGTTGCCTCCATCATGGATCACATCGCTGATCACTGAAAAGGGAGTCGAGGCTGCTATTGATCGTCTTTCTAGCAGCTCGGCTCCTGGTCCAGATGGTATTTGTCCTAAACTGCTAAAGTTAACTGAACCTGTTATTTCTCGCATTTTTGCATGCCCAACAATCGATTCAGTCAGGATGCGTTCCTGACGGATGGAGAGTCTCTAAAATAGTGCCAATCTTTAAATCCGGAGACCCGTCATCTGTCACCAACTACAGACCAATCTCACTGACCAGTATACCATGTAAATTATTAGAGCACATCATATCATCGGCAATTATGAAGCACCTAACAAAGCACAACCATCTTTTCAGCAACCAGCACGGCTTTCAACAGGGTCGCTCCTGCGAGGACGCAGTTATTCGAGCTGGTCTCTGACATTTATGAAGCTGTTAATGACTCATCGCAAATAGATGCCATATTTATCGACTTCGCCAAGGCGTTCGATAAGGTAGCTCATAACCGTTTACTACTTAAGCTTCGCTATTTTAACATACATAATCAGGTTGTGAATTGGATAAGAAATTTCTTAACCAACAGGTACCAACTTGTAACTGCCAATGCATTTTCTTCCTCACGATCACTGGTCAAATCAGGGGTGCCTCAGGGCTCTGTACTGGGGCCTATTTTATTCCTGTTATATGTAAATGACATCAGCAATACCATTTTATCTACAGTTAGACTATTCGCAGATGACTGTGTAACATATAGACGAATAATTACCACTTCTGATAGTGACGCTTTGCAACCTGACCTTGCGAAAATTACAGATTGATGTAAACGGTGGCAAATAGAGATAAATACTTCGAAAACTAAGGCTGCAGCCTTCACTAGAGTGTCTAGTCCCAAGCTTACTCATTATTCGATAAGTGACACAGCCATTGCGCGTGCGCATACAACAAAATACTTGGGAGTTCATTTATATTCTAATGTTTCATAGAGTGACCACATCGAAGCAATCTGTATCAGTGCATGCAAAACCCTTGGCTTCATCAGGCGTAACCTTTACTTGGCAAACAAGTCTACTAAATTATTGGCCTATGCGTCGCTGGTTCGCGCCAAACTAGAATATGCATCTTTTATTTGGAACCCGCTCGAGTCTTATCTCATCAACAAGCTGGAAGCAATTCAAAATAAAGCAACCCGCTTCATTACCAAAGATTATTCACGAACATCAAGCATAACTAACCTAAAAAAATTTCTGAATATAGGCACCCTAGAAAATAGAAGATTCATAGCACTTCTATCTCATTTCCACAAACTTGATCACTCAACATCGTCGTTCCGCGCATGCCACATCAGTGCCACCCATCGTATCTTTCCGCGCCTTGATCACCCCTTTGAAGTACAACCCGTTTTTGCTGGAACAAAATTGTTAATTAATTCCCCCCTCTTTCTCGCAATATATCACTGGAACAAGCTACCTGCCGACGTCGTTTCTTCTCAAAATCATGAAGATTTCATGAATAAACTTAAAGGTTATTTTAATGAACGCTATTATTGTTCTTGTGCATATCGGTTTTCTTGTACTTATTGTCGTTGTTCTTTGTACACGGAATTCTAATGAACGGGAATTATCCTTCTTTTTTCATCCTTTTCTTGCTTTTTGAACACTGCGAAAATTTTCCTTCGGGATTTTGTTCTTTTCTTTTCTTTTTTTTTCTTTTAGTAGTACTTTCTTTATTTTCTCCGCGTAGCATCACTGTTCTGTTAAGTAATAGTATCTCTACATAGGTATAGCGTATGTGCATATTTATATTTATTTGTATCAATCGTTTGTATTTGTTATTCAATTTGTACACTGTAATTGTAACAGCTTTATTGTGTTATAACTCCCCTATGTAATGCCCACCTAGACCTTTAGGGTACTTGAATAATAAAAAAAATAACTTCCTCCGGGTCCAGCAATAATTCATTATAGCTTGCTGAATCGTAGGAATACAAATGTAACGTTTCTTAGACTGGTATAAAAGCAAAGCGAAGACTGGAGGCACCGACGTTAATCTGATATGACGCCTGTATCGTAGGATTGTCATGTAGTGTTTATTGCTTTCTTGCAAAATTAGATAGACAGCACCACAACCACAATTGACGTTGCACCGACTATTACACCTGCATAGGCTGTTTTTCCAAACTATTTTATAGACCTGGCGTGCCTCTTGTGGTAGAATATCTGATTGCCGCACAGAATGCTTGGGTTCGATTCCTGCTGGGATCATAATTTTCATTCTTTCCATTCTTCCGGTCAACGCTGCCGATGTCGGTTTTTCTTAACGCTCTCGCATTTAAGTTACCAATGTCTGTGGTGGTGGTGGTGAAAAACTTTATGTTGAAGAAGGCCTAAAAAGGTAAAAAAATATTAAAAAAAATTAAAAAGCAGCGTTGTGGGCGGCCTTCAGGCTGCCGGTTGTGGCATCCAGGCCGTGCCTAGCCGCGACGTCCTCCGCCCAAGTCACCAGCCGAAGTTGGAGATCCGGCCTGGTGCTGGACAAAGCAGCCTCCCACTGCTGCGGACTTCTTAAGTGCGAAGAGGCAGTGGGAAAGTGTGCCGGACATGAGAAAAAGATATGATCATAATTGGCGTTGGAGCTGCCACATAAGCGGCAGGCCGGCGAGTACGTCCCGGGGTGGAAGAGGGCAAGACGTGCGGGAGTAAGGAAGGTGTGGGCGCCTGCAGTTGACGCCACAAGTGTTGCTGATGCTGGGAAAGTTCGCGCCGTTCCTGGGTAGATATAAACAGTCAATCATCTGCGGCGCATACCCGTAACACCGCCACGAGCTAGGATAGTCGTCCACCGGATGAACAAATAAAGTATTTTAACTAACTCACAAACTAACCCGTACACCGCGGCCCGTGGTAAACGGGTATGTGCCACACGTGTCTGGGGGAAAGGATTTGACGACTTACCCGACAGGATTTTCACGTTATTCATGTAAAGACCCGACAGTCATATTCGTCAAATCCTCTTACCATCCCATGCCAATTTTGGTCTAAAACAAGGTAAGGAGGCGATCATGAGAGCACCCAGACATAGGCGGCTTGATATATAGATAGATACGTAGATAAAACGCTCAAAGTGCCAAAGGTTCGCTAAGAAATGCTTCACATTTAAAATTTTGCATTCGGAGTATTTCATCATTACTGGCTCTTTAGCCATTCGTACACTATATGTACCGCATGTTATAGACAAGACATATTTAAATATTTTTCTGACGTGACCTAAATTCCATCCTTGACGGGGGTTCCATTGTCGACTGCATATTCCTAGACTTCTCAAAAGCGTTTGACAAGGTTTCTCATCAGCTGCTTTTTTTGAAACTCAGTGAACTTAACATTGATCCTGACGTTCTTCAATGGCTGCACTCTTTTCTCACTGATCGTTCCCAATTTGTCACTGTTAATAACACCTCCTCCATCACATCTGCTGTCGAATCGGGCGTGCCGCAAAGCTCTGTGCTGGGACACTTGCTTTTAGGGGCGAAGCTCCTAAAGCCGTGGGTTTGTCCCTCCTAGCTCGTACGTGACCGCCTATGCCGCGCGTATGTGCCAGTGGTGATGGCAACGAAGCAGCGCGAGTGTTCTTGGCCCAGCGCGGGGACGAAGAAGACGTTTCAGTTCTTTCTCTGATCGATAAAGCGTGTTTGTTTGTCGTGCTCCGTGTCCTCGTCGATCCCACGTCGTTACACTGGTGGAGGTGTGGGGTAAGCTTCATGCTTGGCACTCCATCGCGGAGCCGACAATCGAGCCCGGAATTGCCACCACGCGTCGAAACACCGGTCCACCGATTCAGTCGCCGTCTGCTAGTCGCCGTCATGACCGTGTACCTCGCACCCAACCTTTCTATCGGGGACGTCAAGTCGTTTATAGACGCTGCATTACGTGACTACGACAACAAGTACAAGAACCGTCCGTTTGTGCTGGTTGGGGACTTCAACGTGGACCTCATTGCCAATGACTGGATCGTGCAGCACATGCTTTCCAAATACGCACTCAGATGTATCCATATGCAACCTACCACGATCCGAGGGACGTGCATAGTCTTAGTGTTTGCAAACTTCCCACTGCAGCCAGTACAAGAACCTCTCTCACTTCATTTCACGGACCATAAAGCCGTCATAATGAAGCGACCTCGCAATCCAGCCGCCATGACAACGACGAAATGAAAAGAACAAACGAAACAACAACGAACAAGAACAAATAAAAGTTGATTTTGTATAATATACGCACAGTCTTACGTCTTTCTAATGATGTAATTGGCTAACTTTCACGGGAGAGTTACGGTTTACCGATGATCTCCCCCTCTCGAGCTTCGCCCACTTATCATCATTCATTCCGTGGATATGGCGTGATTTTTTCTTATTTATATAAATGACATACCTGATAATCTATGTTCATCAATTAACCTGTTCGCTGATTGCGTTTTATACCTTGTTATTAACAGTGATTCTGACATAGATCTTCTTCAAGCTGATATAAACCGGGTTCGTGACTGGACTAACACGTGAACATGGAATTAAACACTAACAAATGCAAGCACATGCGCATTTCACGTCGCAATACAACACTGTCCTCTTATGATCTCAATATACTAACCTGGAATCTGTGTCCTGTTACAAATATCTAGGCGTACTCATCTCTTCGGATCTTTCTTGGAAGATGCATGTAGATCATCTAACCAATAATGCTAATCGCACGCTGGGCTTTATACGCCGCAAATTCTCTCTTTCATCTAGCCCTGTAAAACTACTCTTTATACATCAGTATTCCGTTCCAAACTAGAATATGCTGCATCTGTGTGGGACCCCAGTCAAGAAACGCTCATTGATCAGCTTGAATCTATTCAGAACCGGGCTGCTCGTTTCATTCTTTCTAACTATCATCGCACCTCCAGCGTCACTTACATGAAAACAAGTTTACCATACCTCTGCTTTCAGAACGTAGGAAAATATCTCGCTCTAAAAAGACAGGGCGTGCAAACACGGACACAAGAAAGCGTTTGTGGTGTCC
Source organism: Rhipicephalus sanguineus (assembly GCF_013339695.2). NCBI lineage: Eukaryota > Metazoa > Arthropoda > Arachnida > Ixodida > Ixodidae > Rhipicephalus > Rhipicephalus sanguineus. Next base: position 116,002,785 of record NC_051179.1, read on the forward strand.
TGACTTCTTTCTTGTGTCCGTGTTTGCACGCCCTGTCTTTTTAGAATGAATACTTACCAACTAGCTCAGCTCTCTGTTATTCTAAAAGTATCTCGCCTCTACCTTTCCCACAAGGTATATTACGACAACCAGATCCTCAAGAATAAATTGATAACCCCTTCTTCTTACCTATCTGCTCGCATCGACCATCGCCATAAAGTTGGAATTCCGATATGCCACACCAACCATTTTTACAATTCATTCATCCCCCGTACGTCAGCAAGTTGGAATCACCTTCCCCGATCTATCGTTGTGATTGTAATCGTCATTGTAATCTCAATTGTCAATAAACTGAAACTGAAACTGAAACTGATTACTGATAACCCTAGGTTGAAGGCTGCTGTAACTAACCTGTTGTTGTCATAATGGTATTTTTGTAAGATTATAGTACTTCCATTTTAGATGCGAAGCGGCTCTTTGACTAGCCTGTGTAACGCTGTCCCTCCGTCCGCACAAACGCGTGGCAACGCGCTTCCCTCCGCGCAGGTGTTGGAGCGGTGCCAAGTAGGCCACGCCGCAGCTGGGCGTTGACGTCACGCTCCCCTCGCACACTTCCCTCGCAGGTGCGCGCGTACGTCACTCTCTCCCTCACCTGCCGGAGCGCCCGCAGCTGCCGGCTCCAACGCCCGCTCGCCTCCCGCGTCTGCGTTTCAAACAAACGTATACACCAGTAAACGCTACACCGAGTTTCGCTTCAAACGAATCTTCCAGCGGTCACCGCAGCACCCGCGTTAGCGCCGTTCAACCCGTGACGCCACCCGTGCGCAACGCTGCTGCTTCGCATCCCATCAGGGTTCCCTTCGGAGAGATGGTCCAATTTTTTTAGTAGCCTTTTGTTTTCCTTTTTTTGTACATGCGTATATATTGACACATATTGCTGCAACGATGCATTCTTTGGTTCATAGGCACGGGCTTGTGCTTGAGTGTTATTTCGTTAGCGTTGATTCGTTGTTGTATTAGACCCTGTTTTGCTTTGCATTTCTAAATCATCTGTTTTTTGTTCTTTTACAGTGCGCTGTTTATTGTTGGTTTTTTTCATTGCACCTACGTAACCCCAAGTTTTTTCTTTTTTACTATGTTGTATTAAAAATGCAGCCCACTCCCCTCTGTAATGCCCTCGGGCCCTGAGGGTATTGAAATAAATAAATAAAATATATAAATAAATAAAATGTTACTGAAATATTTCTGTGAAAGAAGCCATTCATAAGGAAGTATGGTCAATCAAGTGGTAGATCCGATGGGAAAGCGATAGCATTATTTCTTTGTGAGCAATAATTAAACAACAAGACGACGGAAGAACGCCACAAGCCCTAAGCCTCCTCAGCCAACCAATGTTGTCATTCATGCTCTGGTTCTGCAGTACGTTTTCCGCCTTTTAGAAGTTTGGTTTAACAGAAAAAAAACAGTAGACTGTCCTTATAGCTGAGGGGCAGGTCTTGTTGTATCTGACACTGAGAAAGACAAACTGGTCCACCGAGAGGCAGCGGAGGCACCCGCAGGCAGATCCAGAGTGTGGGATTGGACGTCCTAATGCTTCCCCCTTCCCCGACCACTGATTTTTTATTGTATATTCCAAAGAACAGGAGCAATCAAGTGCTTCTGGAAAGGTACCCCCACTTCTTGTAAGCTGACATCACTTCATCAGTAATCACGGACAACTGTTCATAACAAGTAATTATTTGCAGCTTAGTTGCGATAGGATGAGAAACAAAAAGTATGCAAGCGGTGGTATTCATTGACTGGAATCATTAACACATATGTTTAGGGTTAACACGAAGGGGGAATTATTACTGCCACGACCCTGAGGTAAGTGAAAGCAGTTTGCGCAATCGCTCGAAGAAGACAACGCCGAGGTGTCTTAGCAAGCAGATCAGTAGTGCCGACCAAAAGGTCTTGTGTGGCTTTGTCCGTGACAAACTGGTGGAGGTGCTGGGTACACGTCAATGTACTCTGACCCCCAGGAAGCTCTCGACACCAGTGGAACTTTACCGGAAACTGACAACCTACACAAAAGCCGACGGCTTCAAGGACTGCTTACGGAGTACGAGCTGCAAGATCTGTCGAGGATGTCAACCACAAGCGCGCAAGTCAGCGACTGTAGACAAACGGTGCGGAGCAGGTGCTTGCGTCGCTGGCTGTGAACACGCCGCGCTTGCCGCGGCCCTTTCATGGTGACCCCTCTGAAGACGTGGCTCGATGACTTCGATCCTGTAGCCGATGTCAATTGTTTGCACCAAAGGAAGGAGTTAGGGTATGTGTATTTCGCGTTGGAGGACTCTGCCCGAATATAGTTCGTTAACCATGAGCCGTCTATCACCAGCTGGCAGAATTTCAACAGCGGATACCCAATACCTCCAGCAGTCCAGAAAGAAAAGAGCGAGCAGAGCAAGTCCTTCAGAGCAGATTTCAGAAGCCAATGAAAGCGTGTCTGTGTTCGTCGAGGACATGTTGCGACTTCTGAAGCCTGCTGAGCGAAGTGTACTCCTACTCATGTATACCGCCTACTCATGCGTGGTGTAAAGGAGCAATTGTTTGCTGGGCTGATACGAATCCCTCCGGCAACAGCACATGAGTTCGTCACCGAAGCGACATCTATGGAACGAGCACTTCAACAACGCTGCTCAGTATACGACCGCCAAATCACTCTGGGATCATCGTCCTCTCCGACGTTGCCCTGCGACACCGATGCCCTTCGAGAACTTATACGCAGTGTCATGCGTGAGGAACTCGCTCGACTTCAGGGATAGCGATTTCAGCAACCCGGAACATCCCTCACGGATATTATCTACTAAGAAGTTCTCCAGGTGGCATAGCTTTTCATGCGAACGAGATCCGAAGCCCACATGCTGACTTACTTGCAAGCACCGCGACTAGCCGCGCAGCCCATGAACCATTGCTACACTCGACCCTCTGAAGAACTGTTGCGCCAGTCCCAGGGACCACCTGTATGCGCGAGTGTGTACGAGTCCACGAGCCCCTGAAGGAATACGGTAAAGCCAAGCGTCTGGCATACATCTGACAATCAGCCACTGTGCTTTCGCGAAGCAGGTGATTTGTATCATGCCTGCTACTACCGAAGAATAGGACTCTATGGATTTCACCCCAGTGCTCGTCGTCTATGAGTGGGAGAGTGGCAGAGAGAAATCCAGCAACATCTGACCAGCCAACACGCGTCGCCATACGCGCAGTTCCCGCCTTTCGAACAATCCCAGCCGACCGCCCGACCTCCTTCACCACAAAGGCGCCAGTCACGTTCGCTACCACCTCGACGACGTTGAAATTATTTTAAAGATCAGCATGTAAAGTGCCCCTTGAAAGCGGAAATGAGAGGATATATGTGAAACTACGGAGGTGATAGTTAGCAATTAGCTGTTTTTTGGATGATGATATATCGCTAATAAAGCTGGCAGTGTCCCAGAATTCGCAGTGACTAAAAATTACTCAGGAACAATCATGCATATTCTCACCTTGGTGTTATTAGTAATAAAAAAAAGATTGAATTCAGCAATGTGAAGCGTACAACAGAAAGCCGCCATATGTATAGTGTGTATGGCATACATACATATTACCTCAATGTATGCAATTACGACAGCACGTACATAACAATAGATTCTAAATAATTAGTTGTAGCGATGGCTCTCTATAATTTGTAATCAAGGATATATTTTTGGTGAGGAAGTTTGCAGCTAATCGGTGAAAGACGCTATATGGAGGGTATACAGGAGATCACGATCATAGTAAGTAACAGTACTAATCGTCGTAGGTCATTCATAAGTGTTATCAATTAACAAAGAAAGGGTTGAGGGATATGCTTGTAATTTGTCAAGCTAAAGAGTAAAGAGAAAGGTAGTATAAATGGAGAATATTAGTTCGCAATGAGCAATTGCAAGTTCTCTGACCTAATTACGACAATTACTTGAAAAATGAGATTGAATCAGAAGAGCTCACAGTGAAGAGTAATCCCAGTATTTTGGTGTGGCTATGAAGGATCAAAGTATAGAAGCTCTTCAGAACACTGAGAACCATGTTTTTCTGAGAACGTACCGACTAAAAATCGCTGAAGAAAGGCACAAGACGAGAACAAAAGAGAGCGATTCGTTGGGCAAGTTGGTGATCCATAATGTTACTAACAGCGCAAAAAAGGACGAAGGACCAGGAAGAAACACAGACAAGCGCTGACTTACAACGGAAGTTTATTTCCGAAACGAGATAGAATATAAGGAAACCGCACGTGGTGATTCTTCCTGTGATTCTTCCTGGTCCTTCGTCCTTTTTTACAGCGAAAGCTGTTATGAGATCATTTCACTGGCCGTTTTTGTCGCCGTAGTTGTCCGCCGCCGCCGCCGCCGGTGTCCGTAACCAGTATCGATCGAAATAAGAAAAAAAACGAAATAACAAAAAAACTCCAGGATGGAACGAGGTTCGAACCTGGGCCCTCTGCGTGGGAGCCCAGTATTCAACCTCTGAGCCATGCCGGTGCTTGAAACTGCTTTGCAAAAAGGTCCTATACAGGCTTCATGTCGGGAAGGAACCACATTAGCATATGCAATATAGCGTGGTAGAAGAGTAAAATAAGCACCAAGCGTCGCACAACACGAATTCTGTAACGAGGCGTCACACAATGCGAATTGCGCAAGGAGTAGGTTGTGAAATTCTTCCAACCCATTACAAAGATCTCTGCCATAATTCTTCGTCGTCATCAAGCACAGCATCAACAAAGTGCGCACAATGCCTTACATGCGTTTAGCAGGTACCACGGATCTCCGTAAAATGAAGAAAAATGGCACAGTGCCTGCTGCCCTACTTCTCAAAAATTAGAATGATTTAGAGCATAGTGGGTTCCTCGCAAGTGCACTTGTATCGGTTGCCAAGGAAGCCTATAAGCGCAGATCCATCTCCTCGGGGTCTCAGCAAAATTACAATGCTTTATAGCGTAGTGGGTTCCTCGCAAGTGCACTTGGATTGGTTGCCAAGGAAGCCCATGAGCGCATGATCCATTTCCTCGGGGTCTCAGTAAGTTCTTCCCCCCCCCCGTCTCTCTCCCACGTCAACGTATGTTATACAGCATGACGGGAGAGGGAAATAGCGAGCGGGCGTCACCCAATGCAAATTACATAACTGGTGGGCCGTTTAAAGCTCCCAATCCATTCCAAAGGGCTGAGCCATAATTCTTCATCGTCATCAGTCGTCGCGTCAACAAAGTGCACATAATGCCCTACAGATGTGTAGCTGGTGCCTCACTTCTCCGCAGAATGACGAATAATGGCTTAGTAGGTGCTTCCCAACTTCACAAAAATTGTGATTTATGGCGTAGTGGGTACCTTTCTAGTCTACTTGTATTGTAGCCCCAAGATAGCTTACAACGGGCTCTAGAAACGCCGCTCTTCCAGCTTTCGCTGTGACTGTGCTGCGGTTTCATCGCAGGCCTGGCGTTTTTTGCGCTGTTAGTAACATTACGAGAACAAAGCTTTGCAAAAAAAGAGCATACATTGCACTAGTGGCGCGAGGCTGGAACCAAGAGGGGAGCTAGTGTTCAACCTAGCGAAGTTTTCCTAGTTATACCAAGTTTTTACTAGAGATGCCAAGTTCTTGCTATTGCTACTAAGTATGGCTAGACTTGGCTATGCTCCTCCTTTTTCGATCTGTTCCCCGCACTACGCACGTGTCACGTCGTTATGGCGGGAACATGTCACGTGGCTAGTTGCGGGATGTTACGTGATTTCAGCCACGTGACTAGTTGTTACGTGATTTCAGTCACGTGACTTCGTGTTACGTGTTATTGGTGGGAACATATCACGGGGCTAGTTGTTGTGTGATGTTACGTGATTTCAGTCACGTTACTAGATGTTATGTGATGTTACGTGATTTTAGTCACCTGACCAGCTGTTACTTGGTTCTTGGCGGGAACATGTGACTAGCTGTTACATGGTTTTGTCGGGAACATGTCATAATGTTCCTAATAACATGTTCTTAATAACTAGAAGAATAAGGATGGGTTGGGGCTCATTCGGCAAGCATTATCAAATCATGAATGGTAATCTACCACTATCCCTCAAGAGGAAGGTATATAATAGCTGCATCTTACCGGTACTTACCTACGGAGCAGAAACCTGGAGACTTTCAAAGAGGGTTCAACTTAAATTGAGGACGACGCAGCGAGCGATGGAAAGGAAAATGATAGGTGTAACCTTAAGAGACAGGAAGAGAGCAGAGTGGGTCAGGGAACAAACGGGGGTTAAGGACATCACAGTTGAAATCAAGCAGAAGAAATAGATATGGGCCGGGCACGTAGCACGTCGGCAGGATAACCGGTGGTCATTAAGGGTAACTGACTGGATTCCAAGAGATGGCAAACGCATGAGGGGGAGACAGAAAATTAGGTGGGTAGATGAGATTAAGAAGTTTGCAGGTATGTCACGTGTCTATCTCATCATCATCATCATCCTCCTGTCTACGCCGATTGCAGGGCAAAGGCCTCTCCCATGTTCCGCCAATCAACCCACTCCTGCGCTTTCTGCTGCCGCGTTATACCTACAAACTTCTTAATCTCATCTACCCACCTAAGTTTTCTGCCTCCCCCTCACGCGTTTGCCATCTCTTGGAATCCAGTCAGTTACCCTTAATGACCACCGGTTATCCTGCCGACGTGCTACGTGCCCGGCCCATATCCATTTCTTCTTCTTGATTTCAACTATGATATCCTTAAACCCCGTTTGTTCCGTGACCCACTCTGCTCTATTCCTGTCTCTTAAGGTTACACCTATCATTACGTGACTATCTATTACGTGATAATTAGTCCCGTGACTACTTTATACGTGGTTTATGACGGCAACATGCCACGTGACTAGCTATTACGCGATGTTGCGGGATTTTAGTCACGTGGATATTATTTACTTGACGCTACGTGATTTTTAGTCACGTGACTAGTTGTTAATGTTACATGATGTTTAGTCCCTCTAGTAGTTGTTACGGGACTTTACGTGGTTTTAGTCACGTGTCTAGATACGTGATTTTTAGTCACGTGAGTGTTGTTTCGTGATTTCAGTCACGTGATTTTAGTCATGTGACTAGTTGTTACAGAATATATTACATGGTTTTAGACACATGATTTGATGTTACGTGATTTTAGGGGCGAAGCTCCTTAAGGCGGCACCCGTTCGTCCCTCGTAGTAGTGCGTAACCAGTCGTAACGCTAGTACCAGATCTTGACCTCCAAGGTGGTGCCGGTGGGAGATTTTTCCTGTGCGTTGTTGAACAATAAAAAATTCGCAGCGTGCGCGTTAACTAAAAGCCGGATTTCTTCTGTCTCTCATTCCCCATTAGCAGCCATTGGCATGTTCCAGTAGGAAACGTTAGTAGAAGTAGAAGTGTAAGTGTTAGCTAAAAGCCGACTTCTTCTGTCTCTCATTCCCATTAGCAGCCATTGTTTACCTCCAAGGTAGTGCCTGGTGAGATTTCTCCTGTGCGTGATTAAACAATAAAAATTTTGTTCAAAACGCCGTTGATTGATGAAATAAACCAACGAAAGACGCCAGATGTTTTCTAAAAGCAAAACGAAAGGAAAAACGCCAGATGTTTCTAAAGCAAAACGAAAAGACGCCAGCTGCTTAACGAAAGACGCCAGATGTTTTCTAAAGCAATGGTTTTCTAAACAATGAAAATTCACAGCGTACATGTAAAATTAAAGTGAGCTGCAAGTCGTCATAACTCATCGAACCTTTAGTATAAACGCGCCCGATCTCACGTCGGTGATGATGTACTGGGCGGAATTCGCGGAAGATTCCCGGTTTACCGATGAACCTCCGCAGCTTCGCCCACTCATCATCATTCACTCCGTGGATATGCTGTGATTTTTTTTAGTCATGCGACTAGTTGCGTGATTTTTGTCTCGTGGCTAGTTGTTACGTGACGTTACGTGATTTTTAGTCCCGTGACTGCTTGTTACGTGACGCTAGCTGATTTTGCCTCGTGATTAGTTGTTACGGGATGTTACGTGATTTTTAGTGACGTAACACACTCGCTTGTCGTCGCTTTTGTATTCCACAATAGAGAAATCAGCGCACGTCTTGTGGGAGCGAAGCCTTAGTTGAAGAGGATGAAGCGAGCGCGTACCCGTTCATGATGATGATAATTCCTGTTCACACTAGCCGGCCAACTAAAAGCTTAAAGAGCTCCGCTCGTAAAAGGTGCTCTGCCGCGAGGCCTGGCGACTGCCAGGATTCGTTCGAGAGTTCTTCTGGGGACACTTCCTGTCCTTCGACAGTGTACTCCATGACGGTGGACAGCCAAGAGATGGACCACGAGGCAGCGGCGGGAGGCCGGGCGGTCACGCCGTCGTCGGTGAGCTGGCGTGCAGGCGGCCGCGCTCGAGCGAAGCCTGACAGGCATAGCTCAGTGTGCGGCGTGGTCGAAGGCTTACGACTAAGTTTCTCCCGGGCCACCCCGGGCGAGGTTCGAGATAAAGTGGTGTCGAAGAAATCCAGACAATGTGCTCCGGCCACCTGTGAACAAATTATCCGGATAGGGTCGAAAGGGCCGGCACGAGGGCTGAAAATTGGCCGAGTCGAAGTGAGGTGCGACTGAAGAAGACATCCAGACAATGTGCTCCGGCCACCTGTGAACAAATTATCCGGATAGGGTCGAAAGGGCCGGCACGAGGGCTGAAAATTGGCCGAGTCGAAGTGAGGTGCGACTGCTCTCGGCGGTAAGCCGCTTCCTTTTTTTCCGAAATCTACAAAGCATTCATGATCGTGAAGAAATGGAACACGTGCGTCAGCGAGTCGTCAATCGCGCTTTCTGAAAAGGAGATTGTGTTTTTGTCGAGGTAATTATGGTATGTCGACTCTTGGCGGACATTCGTCGTTGCTTCGTCACTGCGATCACGTGATTGTTTGTTTATAGTTCGTAGATTTAGTATATATTTTCTGTTGCAATAAACTTGCACACGGTTGTTCGTCAGCGCCTGCGCTGTGTGTTGCTTAGCGTTCGTTCCGTTTTCGCGCTGTCTTCAACGCATTAAGTGTGACGGTTAGACGTGGATGGCAAACATTGATTAAATATAGCCATGAAAAAGCCTTGCAGGCAAATTTCAGTTCATTCAACATGGGTGTTTGGCAAAGCCATAGTTCCGTAAGAGAAATAGTGCTGGCAGTTGCCATGACCAAGAAGATGAAGTAAGATGCGTGTGGGAGGCTGCGAACTTTCGTTCGAAATAATGAAAATCCATCATGAAGACACAACGGAGAGGTGCGCTTACCTTCAGGCTGTTGCGTCTAATGACACCAAACGGAAGGTGAACGGCGAATAAATAATTTCTGCAGACGCCCGCGAAGTAGACGAGCATTTATTAAAGGGAAGATCAACGTATGGCATAATCACGGGCATAATCACCAGGAACCTTTTTATGTGCCCTGCAGCGTCATCATTGATTTTTTTTTTGCGTTATGCACCCGGATGATAAAAAGAGCATCTTGCGTGGCTTATGAAGTGAAATATTGGTGCTTTTGTGTTATTTGTGAATTTCAAACGCGACAGCCAAGTTCTGGGCTTCATGTTACACTTTAAGACACATGGAACTGAGAAGCAGTTCAAGAACGTTTTACCAGAAGGTACAGTAAACGATATTATCACAGATGCATTATTAGGCGCGCTGTGCAGTACATGGTAATGCTTTTACCGGTCCTCGTGCGCCGTCATCTTATCGATCATCATGGTTGAAGTAGAGGAGAAAATATTTTGAACAGGATAAAAGAAACACTTTACATTAATCAGCCTAGACAGCAAGGTTGCTTCAGTGAGGAGCACTCTACGTTGGATCCTAGAAGTGTGGTCGAAGAGGCAATTGATAAACACGCTGAGTTCAACAAACCGCTTTATATAGCTTTCTTAGACTACGAAAAGGCATTTCAGTCAGCAGATACTAATTGCCTTGCAAACACTATGGCGTCAAGGGCTGCTTGAAGCATATATACCACGCCCACCCTCTTCATAATTGCCGTGGTTGTCCACAAGAGCAAAAGAATTGTGGTGGAGAAAGGGCACAGACAAGGAGATACAATCTCTTTAGTAGTGTTCACTGCATGCTTAGAAGTACTCCAAGGACCAGATTAGGAAGAAATACGAGTAAATAAATAAATAAATAAATAAGTAAATAAATAAATAAATAAATAAAGAATAAAGAGTAACAGGGACTGTCTCAGCAACTTACGGTTTGCAGATGACCTTCTGCTTTTCAGCAATGGTGGGAACCGATCGCAAAAAAAGATTGACGTTCTAAACCAACAATGTAAAATGTGAAGCGGCCCTAATGCAAGAAAAAGCATAGGCGTGAGCAGGGGTTTCTCCATTAGGGGGGGGGGTGAAGTCTCACCGCAGTGACATCTCCCCCTCTTTGTTGGTCGATTGAGCAAAAAAAAGTTTTGCAGTGGATGCACAAATGAAAATGAAGTGATGAAGTGCTTCCCACAATGGCCTGCCTTTGGTCCATAACTTTCTGGGGGTAAAAATTGGTTGTAAACTGATCTTGCATTGCAAAATCATTTTCAAAAGCCTCCATGGTCATAAACTTGCACTTTAAAGAATAACAGGAGAGGTACGACTGAGTAAAAGGTATGGAGCAGATATGGCGCCCCCCTTCAGTTGATTGGGGGGGGGAGGAGTCGACCGCCCCCTCTGTCTCCCTCGTGCGCATACCTATGAGCAAAAACTCCTGAGAGTGGCTCTCGTACTGTGTTGGTATACTTGTGATTAACTTTGAGCCATTTTCTTTTAGAGCGAAAGCTGTTATGAGATTGCAACAGCCAATTTTGGTAGCGTAGATTTCCGCCGCCGGTGTACGTAGCCACTATCACGCCAAATGAGAAAGAAACATGGCTGATCCCGCCGTCATAGGAATCGGTATAACACGAAAGTGAATCCTGCCTTCACGAGTAGTTGATTGTTTATTGTACATTGATATATGAGAGTTTGTACAATGCCTATTGGTGTTTAGTGTTTGACATAATGTACCCACGTTGATGCCTAGCGGCACATCTCATTCCCGACGACTAACGTCCATGATCATTATTAACCCTTGTGGAAGCTGAAGTAGTCAACATCATAGGTTGACAAAAAATGTGGAGCTCACTCAGATTCACTCAGGAAATATATTGTGCGCTTAGGGCTCACTCGGCGTTAGGATCACCAAAATTTTCCTCAACAGGACTGACCGGACTCAAACTCACCAAAATATCACTCACCCGAACTCACTCAGACTCAGATTCACGGCTCGATTTGAGTGTGAGTGAGTCATCTCATGGGCAGGGCTGGGCAGTATCGCGATACGAGAGTATCGCGATAGTATTTAAGAGATACTTTTGAGTATCTGTATCGAGATACATTTCAAAAATGTATTTGTATCTCAGTAGTGAAATACATTTACAATGTATCGCCTGTATCGCGATACTATTAAGGACACGGGTATCTCGTTACATTGTTTTTTGTGTCGGAAATGAGTTGAGGCGTGTTTCCAATGAGGTAATGAAGTTTTCTTTTTCTTTATTGTGCCAAGACAAGCAAAGGCGCGCCGCCGGTCGCCGACAGATCGGGCGGCGATGGTTTCCCCTCAAGCACAGAATGGTCCATGTGGTAAAGCGCGCGACAACGCAGGCGGCAGAATCGCGGGGGCAGTGTTGTCGGCCTCTGCCGACGAAAGTCGCTGTCTCTCAAGGTCAGTGCAGCATGCCTAATTTTTTTCGGGTGGCAAGCCGTTACTTCGCGACCCCCGGCGCGGATACCGCCTTGGAACAGGCTTTGCAATACTTCGCGGGCGTTCAGTTCTCAAAGCGGCGACACTTCCAAAAGCAGTTCCCGTAGTCCCGGCCGAAGTGACTAGAAGATGGCTATCTTTGACGCGCTTTCAGCCACCTCTCCAATGTCAGGGTGCGTTCCTAATTCATGACATGCGTGAAACGGTCTTTTGTGGTACCAGCCCCCCCCCCCCCCCCCCCCCCCCGCCGGAGCCGACTTCGCCTGTTGCGGCTTTCTGAAATGGGTGCTGGTAGCGTCGGTGGTGGTGACAGCTTCATTGAAGCCGACAGGGTCAGACGGCTGAGGATTCCGAAGATTGGGACCGACTTCGGATTCTGAACAGTCAGAACAACCCAAGTGAGGGCGAAAGTGTTTCGGTATCTAGATGACCCGAGAAGAGATATCGCGACGCTGCAGGGCAATCTGACTATGAAGGCAGTATTTATTCACTATAACACGAATTTGTGCTCGCCTTCAGCTGTAGACACACTTTTTTTCTTTCGTGAGTCTTGTGCTGAGGCTGAACCGACGCTCTTAGAAGAGAGCCTACTTGAGAAGCCTACACAGCAACCTTCTTAGCAAAGCAGATCTTCAAAATAAATGTGTGCTTTTTCTCAATTCACTGAGGTTCATTAGTGCACTAGAAGAGATTCATCAGCGGTTCGAGTGATTTGCTTAAAGTGTGCTATTTCTAGTATAGCTTAGTTTGTTCGCCAAGTATGTCGATTTCGGCGTCTAATCCTTGTTACTGTTGCTGTGAAATAGTGTATTTTTATTGCAATTGATACTTGTAATTATGTCATTATTACTAATTATGTACTTCGTCCGCTGCATTGTCTTAATGGCGCTGAGGGTACTGTAATAAATGATCTGAACGTTTCGATGCGCTGTAACTTTAATTGCAACATCATGCTGCACTAATAAGTGTCTTTGCGTAGTATGAGCATCCTTGAAATAAAAAAAGTATTCCAGTATCTGTATCGCTTAACTGTATTCCGGAATACTTTTTTCGTCCTATTGCAAAAGTATCTCCGAAATATCCCGTTACGTTCAAGGCAAATGTATCTCAGTATCTGTATTTTAGGCTTCCAGTTCATGTATTTCGATATCTGTATTCTGGAATACTTTTCTGAGTATCTCTGACCAGCCCTGCTCATGGGTGAGGTTCCCGACCTGTGGTCAACATGCACCAGGACACATCATATGGCGAATCCCGCGAAAAGATGACGTTAACAAGCACACAGTAAACACTGGTACTCGTTACGCACTCTGCCCATCATGAGCGCCCGCAGCACGCCGACAGCCGTCGTTAGAACCATTGACGACGCCACATAGAATACCAGCCAGGCGACCGCGTTTGGCTGGTATTTGGCTGTAACTAATTTACACTGAGGTGTATAAAAGAGAAAATATCGTGTCTAGCTGCTCGAAAAACTCACCTAAATTAACATCACGTGGACGGTACGCCACAGCGAAAACAAACTTTCCGCGCTTCAAACATATTACCTCAATACCGGACGTACACAAAGATAGGTCATCAACCGTTCATAATTAATACCTTTGTTAAATAGACAAATATACGCCTCAACCTTTTCTAAGGGATCTGTTTAAGAAAACTTCGTAACAAGCTTCTAGATGCATGTCGTCATCAGCCGAAAACCACGTTTCTGTCAACACAATTGCAGAAAACGAGAAGCCGAAATCACTAAAAAATATATAGCATTCACCCTGTTTGTCACGTGCTGACTGTATGTTAAGATGAATAAAAGTAAGAGATGAATAGCATTTTTCGACCGTGTCATGCCTTAACTCTGACGGACTAACGCTAGAAGTGCTCATTTCAGATGCTGATAAGTGGAGAGGAAATCGTGCATTGTAAAGTCCATATTCATTGCGAGAAAAATCATGTGTTGAAACGACAGGTAGGCAACGAAATTAGCGACAACTGTCCTGACCGAACAAACTTTGCAGCCACGAACTGGATAGGCCGCATCATTGAAAAATTGTCACCAAAAGAAGCGACCACTGCACGAGCGCTGGTGCATCCCAAGAAAATAAGAGTAAGTGAAATTTATTCCCTGGAAGAACAACTTACACGCCCAGATTTTGTTGTGATATCGCGAAGCAAACATTTCATGAACAAACCAAAACGCCATTTCATGAGCATGCGCGGTATTGACCCACTGGGCAATAAAAAAATGCCCCCACCTCCCCGAAGGGAATCGTGAGGAAATGCGAATGCATTTCTTGCGCCGAGAGAGGGTACCGTTGCCGTCAGACATTCGCCTTCACCGACTTCTGCCATCGCCTTGAGAGGCACCCAGCAGCGAACGGTCGAGAGGGAGGCGCGAGCGGACGGGAGAGTGGGGCGCCAGCGGTCTCGGCTCGGCGTTGGCGTTTCACGGCGGCGTCTCGAGCACACATTTCCGGATGTTCTTGAGGGGCGCCCCGCCAGCGAACGATCGAGAGCGAGGCGCGAGCGGACGGGCGATTGGGGCGCAGGGAGGAGACAGAGCGAACGGCGAGAGAAGGAGTGGCGAAGCACTGCAGCTACCCGCTCCTACACTCTCTCGCACCACATGCTCCGGTTGCTAGGGGCGAGGATAAGCGCGCGCGCCCGCAGCTGTTGCTATGGGAAAGGGCGCCGCGGACAACGCCGGATGCCTCACATAGCCCGACTAAGAAATGCATTCGCATTTAAAATGAGCATGAAACAAACCACCGGAATTCTCTTTTACAGCGGCGCCGTAATATTTGTGCCTGCAACACAAACCCCCTCTTTCGCTGCACCGCTTCCACGAAGCACTGTTCAATTTGTTTACATCATCTCTGCTTTCAATTTTGATCTTCGGTGCGTTATCAGTCTCCCGCGCAATGATTTTTGCATCGCGAACCCAGACATGATTCCAGCAGGTCTCACGCTTGCGTGCCGTACCCTGACCAAGAAGTCGTTTCAATTCTGGGCACAGATGTTCATTTACGAACACCGCCGATTGAGTGTCAATACCTAGATCAGAACACTTTAGGCTTGCTGTGCGCGCATTTATCAAAAAGTTATCCTGGCTTTGTTTGTGCTCGAACTGCAAAACCACATCTTTTTTTTTTCTTGGGCTGTGTGCCGTTGGAACTCTGTGTGCTGTCCGATATCAGTCACAACAAGGGGCACGCCCACCTTTCTTCACCTACGTCTTCGGAAGATTCGTACTTGGAATGCCTTTGATTTGCTCATTTTCCTACCGGGAATAGTGTTCAGCCCGAAGTATTCCGTTCTCACCATGATTTATCTGCCGTGCGAGATCAGAGCACTGTGCCTTTATTTCAGCATTTCAAGCTCTCAGGGCTTGGTTTTCATTCCTAATTTCTTCATATTCCTTGTTTACTATAGCCAAAAAGGTTTTAATATCCCTTAGTTCCTTGCGAAAGTCTCGCTCGATAGTTTCTTCGAAATCTTTGAACTCCGCCCTAAATTCACGCTTCAGCTCATCAAAAAGTGATCTGATCTCCTTGACATCCTCTAAACAGCTATGGCAAGAATACAAAATGATTCGAATGACAGCAGTGACAGCAGCGGCAAGAGCGGTGAAAGTAAAAAAAAAAAAAAGGCTGATTCCCAACATTCGTAAAAGATGCGCAGAGTCTGAGCACACGTGAAGCCTGCTGCCGCCCTTGCTGCCAAGTGAAAAGAGCAGACGGTGCGCTCAGTGCTTTTGTATTGTCCGCACAGATGAACCAATGGGGCAGGAGGCGCAGTGTCGCAGTCAACTTGTCGTAGCTTGAAAGGTGCTGCTATAGCGTCGCAAACACAGCTTTTCCATCCGCGGCGCTGAAGTTAGAAACGGTAGCAAAGCCACCAGAACCGGATTGCAGGACACGGTATCAGCAATGCCTGCGTAAAAGATGTGCAGAGTCTGTGAGCACCCGTGAAGCCCGCTGCCGCCCCAAGTAGCTGCCAAGTTAAGTCGAATAGTTGTGTGCGTGACAACGACTTACCAGGCACGGTGACTACATTGTAGCGCATAAAGGTTAGTTTACATTCCGACTTAACGCCGGAGCACGGGTCTGAGCGCAGACGTCAATTACATAGAGTAAATGTGCACGCTGTGTTGCACTGGCTTGCAGAGTTTGTTGGCATACGGCTGCGAGGTTGCCCAATACTGGACTACGAGTGGCAGCCATAATAGTACATAGGCAATATTTATTATATTGCACTATCAATAAGTAGCCGAAGCTACACGGCTGGCCCCAATATTGTCCCGCACAAGGCAACATAAGGCAACAATAACCTACAGTCAGCGCACTAAGACTAGCCGCCACTGAGTCAACGTAAGAATGTCAAGCAAAATTAGCCGCCACTAGCCACAATTAGCAGCATTTGGCCGCTAGCCACGACCAGGAAACATTAGCAAACACTGTACATTACTTAAAGGGGCCAGAGCCATCGTGTTTGGTGAAAAAACATCCCGCGAAAAGCAGGCGCTGCTATGAACTGCTCAGCCAAATCTTGAAGTCGTGCGAGCCGAGGAGAGTTTAAAAGCGCAGCGCGAAGTTGCCAATTTTGCGGAGCCCTCTCGTCATACAGAACTCTGCGCTCACTCTCTTAAGAAATTCCGGCACCTGCTGTTCGACGTCAAGCAACAAATATCGTGCTATATTTACCCGCGACGGTGGTCAAGTGGTTATGGTGCTCCACTGCTGACTCGCAGTGCTGGGGATCTCGAGTCCCGGCTGCGGCAGCCGCATTTTCGCTGGAAGCGGAAATGCTAGAGACCCGTGGACTTACATTTGCGTCACGTCAAAGAATTCCAGGAGGTCGAAACTGCCGGCGCCCTCCACTACGGCGTCCCTCAATCATATCGTGGTTTTGGGGCGTGAAACCCCGAAAATTGTATATATTAGATATCATGAAATTGTCCAATAGCAGACGTAAATGAAGTGCGGTGTTTAGTGCATGATGTGCTTCGTAAAGCCCCTATACGTATAGGGGCTTTAGTGCTTCGTACCACGTAGTGCCACCACGTGCTAGCCCCGCACTCGACTATATCGGAGTCACACTGCGCGCACAGGAATCGCAACGGGAGAGAGTTTTCGCGTTTCATCACGCGCGCTGGCGTAACTTCTTTTTCCCGCGGCATCCCTCCCCGATTAGCTTCGAGCGAGCTCGTCGACAAGAGAGACGAGTGAAAGCTCTTAAAGTGTGCGGCAAATCCCTGTAATTCTGCTCGTTCTAAACGGATTCAAGGAATTTGGGGGGGCTGTCGATTCGTGTAGGGAATTAACTCCGATACTGAGGCCGTTCAATGATTACCTGGAAAAAGGGGTACAGGACTCTTTCAACCAAGGGTACTCAACACTATCATATATTGGGCTGAACTATAAAACACTGACATAGTTAGGAGCGCTTTGGTCTGGGCAAGTAGGTGCGACATTTGCGAAGTTAACCAGCACGAAAGACGAGACGAAAGACACAAGTAGAAACAAGAGCAGTGCTGACCTGTTGTACATGTGTCTTTCGTTTCGTTTCGTTAACTGCGCCAATGGCATAGTTAGCCAGTGTTATCAAGTTGTAGCCAACAGTGTGCCAACACTTGACAACACCACTAGTCGATAGTTAGCCAACGTTATACATTCGTAGCCAAGATGAAGCACGAGTGAGCCGCGACCAACCAAAACTGGCAAATTCAAGTCATCGCTATCCACCAGTTAGCCACCACTAGACAAGATCAGTAAGCACCAGTAACCTACTCCAACACCAGCCAGCAGGTGGCAAAAATAGGTCAATGCTCAGCAACAGTTAGCCAACACTACGCACCACTAGACAACGCTAGCCAACAGCGGACCAACCAGTTTGTATCGTGCGAATAAATACGGCACATATCATGGCCCGTGTTTCAAGAAATTTACGCTCTGTCAGGTATATTGTAATATTCTAGCTGAGTAAATGATTTTCATGATATCTAGCATTTGTGAATTTCACGTCATATCATTCGTCACATGTCACGTCGTTCATATCGTGGCATGTCATTCATTACAGCACGTTTCACGTGCATGGATGCACATGCATGTGTCAGCTCTGCAATAAATCGTGTCAGTAAAACTGCCACGAAGGCTATCATTTGGGCCAATTATGTAATGATATAGCCGGCATACGTATCCTACCGTGAGTGTCATTAGTTCTTACGCATGTAATCAGATGCACAGAATGGCATATACTGGTCTACCACTGACCAACCACTGCATCACGATGGAATATTTTCATGCATTTAAGGACGTATAGTGGGGATGGAAAGGAACGCGAACATGCGGCATCTACATTCTCTGCTGTTTCGCATTCATTTTCAAGCAGTTGTAGCATGGATGGTGACAAAAAGCTACTAGAGTCATTCATGATGCAATAGAAAACCATCTAATACCTTTTTTGCCACAAAGGTCAGAGCGTGATGAAAACAGCGCGCGGCGCTGTTCGCGTTTCTTTCTATCCCCCGTGTACATCAAATGAGTGCCACGCTATTCATGTCATGAATAGCAATACCCGCATGTTTATGTCACCACGTATCATTTCTGTTGGTCATGCACTCAGTCATGTCTTGTAAATTTCCGTATATTGTAAGTCAACGTAACGATCAGGGAAGAGCCAAGACGTAGGCGCATAGATAGATAGATAGATAGATAGATAGATAGATAGATAGATAGATAGATAGATAGATAGATAGATAGATAGATAGATAGATAGATAGATAGATAGATAGATAGATAGATAGATAGATAGATAGATAGATAGATAGATACGGCCAGAATGTCTTCGGTTCGCTAAGAAACGCTTCAAACTAAAAAAAAACACGTTGTTGTAAAACTACATAATCGGTTACGTGGATGTGGTTCATGGCAAAGAGTAGAGCCTGGTGCAGGGAAAAAAAAACCGTCAGTTTCTTCATTTGTCCCTGTGTTTGCGCTGTGCTGTATTCCTTACTATGGAAAACGTTGACGTTGCAGCGATATGATGATAAAACAAAGTGCACTAATGTAGTCTTTACTGTCCACATCGACCCAATGCATGAAGGCAGCAAATTTTGAGACCCTGTTCAGTGACCATGTTGCGAATGTAAACAGGTGGAAGAAGTGCTTTGCGAGAAAACAAAGTAATCTGTTGTTTTATAAAACGACACCGTGTTCGCCGGTGCAGCAGGTTAGTTTACGAATACTGCAGTCTTTTGGGGCCACCGCGCGGCTCGCACGCGCAACGTTTTTTGGGTATCGGTGGGCACTATCGATACCGGACCATCTTTAACGACCTTTTTTATCATAGCGGCCGTCCACTTCCTGGTGTATGGCGTAAACACGACGGTCGACCCGCATTGTGAGGCAATTTTTTTTTCATCTGCGATATGAATGAACAAGATTCGCGTTTTAGCGAGGAACACTAGAGGCAACTGTGAATAAACAAAATACGGTATACTTCTGAATCACCCTCGACAGTTGTTCCCCAAAACAAACAAACAAAGAAAAACTGAATAAGGACGGAAGACCGAACGCGAAGCTGAATGTTTGTTTGTGTCGATATCGCTTCCGCCGAAATTGGCGGCAGTGACGTCACTACCATCGCGTCAGGAATATGGCGGTCGCAGTTATCGTAATGTGGTTATCGTAATGTGATTATCACTACGCACATACAAGAATTCGCACTATGTGCAACGCAGATCATATTTTAAAATTGGCTATTCCCTTCATGACCGTTTCCATTCGACGACAGGAACTGGAGTTGAAAGCAGCTCACCCTCCATGCGCCCTTCCTTATGGTTGTGGTTTAAGCCTTAAGGAGACCGTCTACGGTCAAGGGAACCAGCCGAAATTCTTTTTTGCTGGATCAAACTCCGGCCACGTCGAGCACATTTCGATGGAAGCGAAATGGAAAACTCCCGCTTATACGCAGGCGTTTGCATAATTTCATATCATAATAATCATATCATCACGTGTAAAGTATAACGTACACATATAGTGATAGAGCTGAACTCTTCAATACGGGAATTCTCGCGGCAACGAAGAAATCTGGCCTCCCTAGCGAACATCCATAGAATTCGATGCATTTGCCCCCTCTCGACAGCGAAGAGATTTCAAATAATACTCGCGCAATAACGAATGTTTCAGGTAGTGATCCGTAACATATTTTTCTTTACCCAGAAGTTCTAAACTTGCAGCACCGCTCATTCGGCAAGTCGGCCAAGTACGTTTCCACCAACGTGCATGGTCCTGGGAATGCTTGCCGTGGCGTGGACTGTTACTTTGGTCACCGTCACCCAAAACTGCTTCATGCAGCTGGTTTCGCGACTTGTCTGTACGCCTCCGTAGCCTTGCCGGATACGGAAGCGGGTGTTTCTTCTGCAAGCATCGATGACCTGCGGCCATTAGCTGAAGCATGGGGCGCGCTTCGCCGTGTCGGTGGAGCGATACTAGATGCCGTTGAACGGCACGACTTGTGTGCTCACGCCGACTTGATCGCGCACGAAGAGTTCAGCGACGACGCTATCATAGAAAGTGTGCGCAAAGAATATGAGAGTGATGACGAGGGTGAGGAAAGAAACGAACGCAAGAAAGACCAGTAAGTTCACGCGAAGTGCTTGATGCTTTTCCCGTCATTCGCACTTTCGTCGGTGCCCACGACGACGACGGCAAAGCTATGCAAAGCTTATTAAGCAGCGAGGCTCGAGCTGTCAGGCTCCTTCAAAGCAAAGTGATAAAGAGCAAGATCAACGACTTCTTTAAATTAATTTTGCTTGTGCGAAGTAATTGGTGCGCGTATTTTTCTATTTTCGCGATAACGAGATTCTCCCGAGAACGAAGAAAAGTCGCAATCCCCGGTGATTTCGTTACTGAGGGGTTCGACTGTATGATGGATATGAAAACAAGCACGGATGGTCGAACTTGACTTGTGGCCCTCGACTACTAACTTCGACGTCATAATCAGATTGTCATTACGCCAAGCGAAACCCTAAACAGACTATGTCCATCCCTTTTCAAATGTGGCATTCCAATAAAGCTGTTCGCATCTTAACAGTCGTACGATGACCGGTCGTGTGGCTTTACCGAAGCTGTGTGCGTGGTGTGTGTGTCACACTTTTTGAACTCTTAGCTAACGAACCGTCATGTTCTTACTGACGGTAATATCAGTGTCTTCGCTAATTTATCCTGAATGCATTCTTTTATTTCTCACCAAGTTTCCCCCAAGAAGACGCACACGTGGCAACGCGTGGTTATCCATCCTAAAGAGCCCAACAGAGGAACTTTCAGTGGCCGTCACATGTGGAAAGAGTCACGTGACCCGAGCAGAAACGTCGCGTATGATTTTAGTGATAGAGCCACGCGTCGCTGTGGACTCTGGTTCTGGCAGTTGTGATATTAGCATAGGTTACTGAATCTCCAATGACACGGGCACTGACATTGGCAAAATAGCGACACTGATGCAACGCCAGGATGAACCTTCCTTTGCATTCAAATGTGAAGGTGGTCGTATGACAGAGGTAAACTCAACAACGTGTACTAAAAGCCAAAATCCATCCTCTTGATACGAAACCACTATGAGAAAACCAGATCCTGGACACTTTGCCAACGGCTTCGTCAATCCACAAGGCCACGAAAGCTGTATTGTGATTCTGCAACCAGATTTCACGAACGTCCGTAGACTACCAGCGCAGGTTCGTGTATTGTGTGTTCACACGAACGATATTCACACGAACGATTTCTTCTTTTATTGCGATAGCAATTACACGGACACTCTCGGCGGCCTTCTGCCGTCGTCGTGTGGTTCTGTATATGTATATCTACGTAAAACCCCCTTAGAAATACTTCAGAAGAAAGTTGTCCGAAGCGCGCGACCGGGGACCCGAACCTGCGACCCCTCGCTCCACGGCGCAATGCGTTTAACCAATCGGCCACAACGCATACATCCTGCTGCATGGTAATGGCGAGCTAGTTACATGCACCATTTACTGCTGTTGGTACACACACATCTGAGGCGCAACACCACCACGCGCGTGCGCTCCGATCCAGGCTGCCGTTGTGAGGCTACGGTCTGTCTTGAGGCCCGTGCTTACTTCTCCCTTTACGGCATACGCACGGGGGGCTGTTTCTGCCTATGATCGTAACTTCGCGGGTCTCTCCGAACCCGCTTTGGGGGTTAAGGGACCTTACGGGGGGTTGGCTGGCGACGCCCTCACGCGTAGCGCACCGTCGTGATTATATTCCCCGCGAGATCGGGTTATAGGTGGCTGCACCGTCGCCGCTTTTGTGTGGATAGGCGGACGGTGGGGCGTATAGAAATGCACGCAGCGGCTCTTCGCCGTAGGCGGTTTAAGTCCATTGTCGGCGAATAAAGCGCGTTGCCTGCAGGCTAATGTTGATGTATACGCCCTCCATTACTACATTAATGCACGAAACCGGCCTTATGTTCCTATTACGTGTGAGAGAAGCGCAATCTGCCAATCAATGGCGTACTGGCCTTCGGTCACATTCGTGTTTTGCACTGTGCTCGATGTTTTTTCTTGCTCTATTTGCACGTGTTTAAATTGTGTTTTGCCTATACCACAATACAAATAGTGTTGCGCGACTGAGCCAGTTAAGTATTTATTTCTTGCTCTAGCGTCTACAAAAAAGACAGCCTGCATTTCTGCGTAATTAGATGAAGTAGAACTCTGTGCACTCTGCTTTTGTGTTTGCATGAGTACGCGTTCTGCTATAAAAATGCGTGGCTTCAGATCTTTTTTTTACCACTAACCGGCCTCTGCGGACGCTACTTCATGGTTTGCGGTATCACAAGGATTTCCAAATCGCCAACACATCACGAGATGGTGTCGCTAAAATTCTGCATTCACGCCTCGACATTTAGTACTTTTTTTTCGTATAGGACGACGCCGAATCAACTATGTGACGTGCTTGAACGAGAAGGCGGTACCCACAGTGAAGTGACTTTGGCGAATGGACGGTACGATGGTTAGACCTAGCGCCATGCCGACACGTGCATGCAATTGTTTATTAGAGTGCTTACAAGTCTCGTAAGGCGAAATGCTTATGTATATCGTGTAGGCCTACATACACGCATTTGATTCTGTGCTAGCACAACGGAACAAGCTGTAATCTGAGGACGTGCATGACGTACGCACACATGCGAACACGGTGTAGCTAGCAGACGACGCAGGTAGCCATCAGCACCACTGGGTTTCTTCCGCTCGCCGCTAGGTGCCGACTCTGCTAGATTTCGCGGCCAATAGAAACAGCTGCATTGTACTCGCAGCGGCTGCTCAAGCCGTAAAAGAAGGGAGCGAGAGCGCGCCTCCAGACCGGCCGTGGCGTGGCAGAGGCGTGTTCGCTATCACCCGCAAGATGGCGCAATCGGCGAAGGTTGCTGAGGACGTTACACGGCCAATCTTTTACCGAAGTAGGGCTGTCCGTCTTCGGCTTCGTACTTTGACGGGCAAGTTGTGGTCGCCTGTGCTCGCAAGCGTACCTCTTTCATCGAAATGTCTCCGTCGAAGCCAAATACCGCACGAAGGTCGCTACGCCTGCTGCAGGGTCCGTGTTTGCTAAAGGAGCGAGCTGCTAGCCTTTCCTCGTATGTAGTTCCTATTTGTTGCTGTCGCATTCATTGCTATGCCCTTGCGCCGGAGCTGACTTTTTTGCTCAGTCTGCCCCTTTCTTACTTTATTACTACCCCTTTCCGCCACTCCACGCGTTAGGTAGCCTTTCCCGTTCTTTTCTCTTTTCCTGAATTTGGCCAATGCATACCTACGAATGACCAAAGAAGAGGAAAAGGAAAATGATAAACGGGAAGAAATATTGACAGAATGCTAGGTAGAGAAAATAGACGAACCAAGAAAGGGCCGTTTCACTACAACCCATAATGTCTTGTGGCATACGAGATGATTACAAAGATGCCCTTTTTCCATTTGAAGCCGGTATTTTGTTGGAAACTACTAATCCGTTTTTCATTTGGTACATCTCATTCCTATGTATATTTATACATTTACACGAGCTTTATAATTTAGTTGTTACCCACTTTCACCCTTCTATGGTGCACATTAGCAATGTGTGCCTACTTGCCCCCCGAAGGACATTTCCGAAGCAAGCTGGACGTTCCGAAGGAAATTTTAGTTTTGAAACTCACTACTTTAACGTATTCAAAATGTGAAACCATGATAACGCGAATCAACATAGCGGTTTAGTTCATAGCTCGCAACTAAAGTGAAAAACGTGAAATAGGAAAGCTGACAATGACGTTATCGAAGTAATAACAGATTTTTATTTTCGTACACGCAGCGACACACTATATAGGCATGAAACATAGCATAGACAGAGACGGAGTTTTCCCCACGTATACCCGACAGGTGAAACCTGTTTTTATTAGAGCGCAGCTGTTAAGGTCGAGGTTTGACGTGTGTCGTAGGCAGAAAGCTATCATCATCATGAACCGTCACGCGCTCAACGACCGCCTGAGCGTTCTGTTCAGATGGTTAACAAGAGATGCTGAAACGCAGTGAGATTCACCTAATATTTGTGGAAAAATCACACCATCTCCCGCTAAAGAGGACCATGAGGCGATGCGAAGCAGTGTTTCGGCATGTCGAGCCCGCGTTTCAGAGGGGAAGGGGAGTGGGGAAGTGGAGAGCAGGAAATGGAGAGAGGGAAAATGAGAGAGGGTGAGTGGAGAGGAGGTGTGTGGGGAGAGTTTTCGCATGCGCAGTATGGGTGGTCACGCCACACACCATCACCACCCCCAGTTTGAACTCCGCCATAAGATGCTTCGCATGTAATATGCGCGCTATAGGAATCTTACAGCAGAGCTGTTACGATCGAGGTTTGCGTATAGCTAGAAAATTAGCATCATCATGAACCGGCACGCGCGCAGTGACCGACCGCTCAAGCATTCTGTATACACACGGTTAACAAGAGAAGCTGAGTGAGTGAGTGAGAATGACATTATTCTAAACATCCTGAGAAAGCCGACCCAGGGCCGTTAAGGCCCCTAAGTCAGCCTGGTGATCCCGCCCAGGCAGGCGCCGGCAGCGGAAGGCTTGTAGCGATGTCCTGGGCCCTCTGGACCGCCTGTGGTTGCTGCTTCTCGTCGTCGCTCGTGAGGACATCCTGCCAAGACTCTTGGGTGCTCAGTTGTGCTGAGCTGTGGGTAGGGCACAGCTAGAGCATTTGTTCGTAATTACAATATGAATGCTTGCAAAGTGAGCATGTGGAAGGTGTGTCGGGGTCGACTCTGTGTAAGATGGACGGTGTTATGTACCGTTCATTGAAGCCATAGCGCTGTTAAGACAGGGACCACCGAAAGAGGACGGGACGTGCGCTCAATGGCTTCAATGAACGTTACAAACCAACTAGCGCAGAAGTCTGTTCTCTTGGTGTTATGTACGTGCGCGTTTGCAGTCTTCTGAGCGTTAGTGCTTGTGCTTTGTAAAGTGTTGGATGCGGTGCTGGGAAGGTGCGTCTTTGTCCCCAGTAATGTGAAGTGATTCCGTGGTTTATGAGAGCTTGATCTTTGCTGCTGAGATTCTCGTAGCGCTCTCCCCCCCACCCCTCTTTCCCTCTGGAGGGGTCGTTGTCCGTGGCGCGGCGTGTGATTTCACACGCCAGACCGTTGACCTTCTCGTTGGCGTTGCAGTGGTCGCGTCTAGGTATCTGGCCCATGTGCGCTGGGAACCAGGATATGTGGATCTGGGCTTCTATAAGGCGCGAAAGCGGGCCACAACACGGAGGCGCCCAAGTGAAGCTGAAACGTCCCCAGGAGCTCTGCTGTGATTCAGCCTTGCGCGGCTTTGTGCAATCTGCGCTGAATTTTTGTGTGTAGACGATGCTGTGCTCTCTACTCTAACGCTGTGGACATGCGTGTTTCTCGCCTCCGCTAAACCGAGCTCCCAACATGTGGTGACCCGGATGTGATGGCTATGGGCACGTGATTCCTAGGAGAAAGGAGCAACACAGGGTTGCCACAAGCCCCTGCTTGTAGTGCGCGGAGCAGTTTTTGATAATTCGTTGAACTGACATTGGAGGGCACTAAAAGAGACGCGCGGTAGGCGGCAGTAACGCGGTATCTTTCTTTTTCAAGTATTGCTCAACCTAAAGAAAGGCTAAAAAAAAAAGACGATCGAACGCGGTAGTTATCTCAGCATATCTGAAAAAATTCGGTGTTTCTGAACAGGTGCTACAATTTTGTATTTAATATTATTCATTAGAGTTACTCTTTCAAAACTTCATCAAAATTTTTATGAATTATCGAGCTTGGCGGCTTGAAAGAAAAAAAATATCATGAGTTGCTGTATGAGGCTCAGAATACTGTGCCAATTTGATACGCATGGTGCCTATGTTTGTTTTTTATTACTTGGTGCAAGTTAGCTGAAAGACTCTGTACACCTAGGCGTGAAGTCTGCAATACTTGTCATTCGATCCGCGTATTGATGGGTAATTGGTTTAGATGGTTCGAAGTTATGTTGAAAAAGGTACTGATCGCAACAAAAAAGACCACACACGAGAAAGAGCGGTACAATGCACTTACGAGAATCTTAAAAATCTATTGAACTGACTACATTTTGGGTGGTCGCGCATGCGGTGCCCTTCATGTATGTGTATGCTGTGTTATTTCTTTGGTTGCGTTCTTTGTTGCCATTAATATGCCCAGAGGACCATAATTCATGTAACATCACTGAAGCTTGTTTGTGCTTTATGTTATAAAGGCTATGCACCCACACAGGAACCAAGTAAATAAGGAGCCCGAATAAAAATGTCAATCGTGAGTGCAGCGCCGTGTTCTCGTGGTCCCTTTTTTACCTTATCTGTGTGCAGGTGCACTGCCATTCTGAAATGAACCACTAATAAGTCTAGCAAGCCGCATAGTCGGCGCTGCTGTCTCTCCTTCAGGAGCCGTAAGCCTTTCTGAGTCGAGAGAGTGTCAGTGCACCCATGGTGCCCAGACACCGTCGTGGTATTCCGGGGCGCCTCGGGGATCGAGTGTGTCGTCCACGGGTGGCACCACGGTCTCGTTGTAGCCCTCCAACTTCTCCAACAACATGGACAAGATCTGCGCAAAAAATCGCTGTTCGTTCACGAAAGAACATGCACAAAATACTTGCACTAGAGCATGCATACTAAGCCGGTATAAAAAAAAGAAAGAACGTACGTTACGGAGGAGAACACGCACTAATTATTCGTAATTGAAAAGCGTAACGATGTGCAGTACGAACACGGACACAGAGATAAAATACAATAATTTTAATTGTATGAAATACGATACTTTCATAAAATAAAGCTTGAAATTCGGCGAGATCGTACATAGCTAATGTGAAATTTTTGAGCGCAATAAACAAGACATTCACAAGAACGAGAGAAACAGGACGCGCGCTACTTTCATCTAACTTTATTTGCGGCTTCGCCTGCAAATATATGCGGAAAACACGCATGCGCAGAAAATAAAATGCGTTGTCACAAACACCGTTTTCACTTACAATAACATACAAAATTTCAATAAATCACTCTCATTCTACTATTCAGCAACATGGCTATCAGAGGTTTGTACGTCCAGAACTGGAATGTACTTCATCGATCTGATCTCATCAAAAATACCTAATAGATTATCTGGAATTCATCCAAAATTGTGAAGCCTGCTTTTGTAACTTCTAGTTATAGCAGGGCGGTCTATTATAATCGTGATTCTAGCAGCATCCAAATTAAACGAGATATTTTCCTTACTAACTTGGATTCCCGCCGCTCTGTTACCCTCCTAGGCATGTTTCATAAATACTACTAAAACTCGAGGACCAGCCGTCTCTCGCTTGAAATTCCGTCACGTACATCTAATCGAATTCATAATCATCTCAGTTTCAAGCGCATTTTTGACCGCACGCGGTCATTTAATATTTCTGCATTGCCGTGCGCCATCGCACTATGAAATAATTCTCCAGATGACACTGTTTCCTTAAAAAAATCGCGCCAAATTTCGTGAGCACTTCTAACTTTTCATGTTCTCTTGACTTTTCATAACGATGTTGTTCCCTTTTTCTTTGTCTTTTACTACATTTGCTTATAGTGTTTCTCCTTCCTTTCAGTGTACAAATTTGTTTGTTTCGCCTTCGAAGTAGTTCCTTTTAACTTTTTTATTGTCATCCTTGTGTAATTCCCCTCCCCCCTTACTCAATGCTCATCTGGTGCTTGTAGGGTAATATAAATGAATGAATGAATGAATGAATGATTGAATAAATAAATAAATAAATAAATAAATAAATAAATAAATAAATAAATAAATAAATAAATAAATAAATAAATATATAAATAAATAAATAAATAAATAAATAAAAGTTACATTAAGCCAAATGGTGGGGAATGTTGCGTCTAAAAGCTGCCCTTTGAAGACTAGCTTTGCAGAAACCCCCAGCCCCGAATTGTAAACGATGCGATGGGCGACAGAAGCATGCATGACACACTGTAAATACACGACACATAAAGGGGTCATGAACCACTTTTCCAAGTAATGATCTAATGACCTCAGTATCGGAGTTTAGTGCCTCCCAAATCGATTGCCGCAAAAATTTCTCGAATCCGTCAAGAACGAGCGGAGTTACGGGGATTTGGCGCACGCTCTCAGCGCTTTCTCTCTTTTCTCGTCCCAACGAGCGCACTGGAAGCTAGACAGGGAGGGATGGCACCGGAGAAAGATGTTACGTCAGCGTGCGTCGTGAAACGAGATCACTCTCCCGCTGTGATTCGCGTGCGCGAGTGTGGCTACCGTGTAAAGTTAGCAGACCGAGGAGTGCGGCGCCGGCAAGTGGCGGCACCCCGTGGCAAGAAGCGCATCTTATCCGAACGCCACTCTCGATTTATGTTGGCTATCGGCCAATGAGAATGCTATGTCTTTTGCGACGCGGAGAAACAGATACGCGGTGTCAACTGACAGGCGCCCTGCCCACTGACGAGAGTGAGAAGCGGCCTCTGTTTGAAACAAGGTCTGGGTACGGGCTAGTTGGTTTTCAATTTCAAATTGTGGTCACAGCGCAAGGCAAGACACGAGAGAGAGAGCAACGAAGAAGATCTCTGTCTTCGTTGCTCTCTGTTTTGTGTCTTACCTTGCGCTGTGATCACAATCTGTTTGAAAAGAGGGCGCCTGAGAAAACAGCAACTTCGCGCTCCGCTTGTAGCCTTTACGTGGGGCGCAGAACTGTAATATTTGTCTGAGCAGTTCATTGCCGTGAGAGCTTTCCGCAGGATGTGATTTTCAACAAGCCCAAGGAGTGCTTCATCAAACACCTAACTAAAATAAAAATAAAAATAAGAAGTGGTCATGAAGAAAGTTTATAGATGAAGAGAGAGAGAGAGAAGGAAGGGCAGGGAGGTTAACACTTTATCCCTTTCCTCAGTGCAGGGTAGATACAGATATAACAACTTTTAATGACATTCCCGTAGTTGCTAGCCTAATGAGCATACCCTGTGGTATTCAATGAGTGTTCGAGCACCAGACGGTGTGCTCATTTGGCTTCACATGTTAACAGTTGTGGGCGCAAACCGAAATTAAACGAGGTGATTATTTTGAAGACACATAAGAACCAGTTTGTTTAGAGAGTTAGATGAGGTTTACTGCATTAGCAAACAACATGGTTCATGCATCAGTGAACCATCGGTGACGTTACTTGATTGCGAGTATGAATTTTTAAACCAGTACATGTGACTTAGATGTACATGGTTTTTTGTGTTCGCTTAGCTTTTGTTGATGCGCAGTGATTGGTGCGTTCCTTCAGTTTGCGCATGCGGGAGGCTTACGGTGGTTTTTCTTTTAAGTGTCGTCTCTGAAATAAAAGATTCATTTGTGAGTTAGCGCTGTGTTTCGTGTAGCGTCTTTCGTCTGTCCGCATGTGGTTGCGCTGCCGTTCCATTATGAAGCACGACCAACTAGCCCAAGTTTCAATCTTGTACTTCTATGTACCCCAAAATTTGTTTTTATAGATATATTTAATATAGAAGTAAGCGTCTGTGCGCAAACATCTTTGCTCGAAAATTCCTTCTCTGCGACCAACCTTGTTTCGTTTACATGAAATGCCTCAAACTTATTCTATAGTTGCACAAAGCGTCGTAGGACGCCGCTGCTATTCACACTCTTGCCACTTGTAGCTCCGATTACCTGGTGATAAGTAAACGTAAAAAATTTAGGGAGACACGAACAAAGAAAACGAATATATCGAAGTAAAATACAAAGCTGGTTCTTTATGAAGCAATTACACTCAATAAGTCTGGAAACACGATACAGGCGGCATCCCTAATAGCTATGGCGATTGCGCATGAAGTAGAAGAACTGAGCGCTGGGCGAGTTGGTAATCCATTCTACAAAAACTGCGCGAAAGGAACACCAGGGATGAGGAAGAGACACAGGACAGGCGATCTCCTGTCTTGTCTCTCCCAATGGCTCCTAATAATTTTCATCGATATTTTGCAAACTCAATTTCGCCATTTTAATAAGTAGTAAGCAACATGTTTATTACTGTATACTCCAGGCATGCCCACATTATTGTATATTTGACCTTAACATTGCCTTGACACAAAAGTAAACTCAACTGGAATGTGAACATGTAAGCAGCAGTAGAAATGACGGAAACGGTTAAAAGCAAGAATAATGCAGAGAGCGTATTTTGGCAGCACGTTACAAAAGATATTGTTACGTGAATGACGAGACGCCTCTTGTGTAGATTATAAACAAGATATATTTAAAACAGCGGTTGCAGCGCAACGGAGAGGACGACGAGCTGTCTCCGCGCGAGCTCGGGGCTGAACCGGTCAGTGCTGCAACTGCTGTTTTAAATGTATCGTGTTTATAATTTACACAAGAGACGTCTCGTGATTCGCCTAACAATATATTGCAGTAAACAGACAGGACAGATAATACAGAGACCTAGGTAATGCACGGGATGCAAAAGTAGAAACGCTAAGAGATCACTTGTGTTAACAATAAAATTATGATGCTAAAAACACTTTGAATAAAGACACCAGGAAGAAAAGTCAACCAGCTCCGCTTCATGGACACCCATGAAACAGCGCAGCTTCTGGCGTGCCCTTCGCCAGGCTAACGCACTTCTACGTTTTGCAGTTCTTTCAGATCAGTTTACCATTGCTCGTTATTAAACACTCTTTGTTAAGCTGTGAGGCGGTAGTATAGCCACCACCTTTTGTAACCGCAATGTATCACGTGAAAGTGGTGTAACTGTGATAACGCGCACGCCATTTGTTGAGCTAGCAGATGTTGCCTTCTTCCTTTTTAGTGGAAGTTGTGTGTAAAGGAATTTACCTAATTTGTGTGGCACGTACGCGTTTACGATGATGACAGTTTTCTGATAGTCCGCACAGATTTCTGTGGCACATACCCGTTTGTTGGGCTAACTGTTCCCTTCATCCTTAGTGGACCAGTGGTCAGTAGTGGGATTTACCCAATGTCTGTGGCGCATACCCGTTTGTGATGCATACAAGCGCTACCCCAGACCTGGGACATGAATTAAAGGCTCGAACAAGAACAGCTTCGCTGCTAAAATATACGGTACACCAAGATGTCTTCTGTTAGGTAAATGCTTGATCAGTTAGAACTAGATTTGGCACCGGTGGAGCCATAGTTGTTAGAATCTTACTGTTAGACGCAAAGCAACCTCATTCTTGCATTCTTCAGACTTCGTAGCGAAGCACCACGCAAGAGAACCTTCGATAATGACACTATAGCGGCATCAGAATTTGCGCTATAGCCGCCGCATGCATTGGAGTAGGCGGCGCAGGACAGTGGCTATAGACAGCTGAAAGGGGAAAAATCGGCGGAGACGTTTGCGCGCTTGTCTGTGTCGAGACGGCGCGAGTACCACCACGTGACCCTGTTCTTCCAATTAGGACGCGCTGACCTCATCGCCTGCCCTCACTGGATAACTCTGGTGGAAAGATAACAGAATGTCACTGCCTTTAGTTTTATTCAGGCGGCTTAGTGACGCAGTACCAGCTTGAGGAGCGGATTTTAGCCAACGTTTTTTGTTTCACACGGTGGTGTTGCGATTGGAGTATCTTGTGTCTTAAGATACACGATAGATCATCTATTGTATCGGAAATACAGACACTGATACATGTTTTGCGAAGCGTATCGCGATACAGATACAAGACACATAAAGAATGTCTCACTATCTAAGATGCATGTATTTTAGATACTGCCCAGCAATGATAATGATGTTACGGGACACGGTGGACGCTGAAATTTGCCGAACGCCTCTCATCACCGCGCTGAGTTTCTGCAAGGTTGAACAATAATAATAATAACTGTTGGCGTTTAACGTCCCAAAACCGCTAAATGATTATGAGAGACGCCGTAGTGGAGGGCTCCGGAAATTTTGACCACCTGTGGTTCTTTAACGTGCACTTAAATGTAAGCCTCAAGCATTTTCGCCTCCCCCGAAAGGGCAGCCGCCGCGGCCGGGATTCGATCACACGACCCTCCACAAGGTTGAACAAGTGGTGTTTGTTGTTCAAAGCCTGTTAACGTAGAATAAAGTTTTCGTTTGGCATAATAGGACCAGTATGTTTGCTGTTCGCTGAAATCTGCAGCGCGCCTGCTGTGGTAACATTTGTGCTTCTCAGGGTGACAAGTGAGGTGCTCTTCAGTACTTTTCGTTGACTCTTTCGTTGCATCTTTTCAGTGTCAGTTGCCTGATTTATGCCAATGATATATGACGTGGTGTGACAAACTGTTCACCGTACGGAAAATATATCTTTATCAGATGAAGGCGCTGCTAGTTACTGCTCCGTACTTTATTAAATCCCACAATGAAAAAACAATCCCCATCTCCACAATTCGCTTGACATAATGTCATAGATGTACGCCAAAATATTGTACTCCCGAGCACGCGCTTAGAGCAAGCATACGTAACCTGAACACTAATTATTACTTTTCGGCAGAAAGGTTCTTAGGTGGACTAGTTCGTTCATGAACATTGTGCCAGAACAGCGCAGAAAACGGGACGAAGAGCACTCAGGACACCGCGCTGATGTACTATAACTAATCAGGTGATGTACTATACCAATAAGCTGTTGTACTATAACCCAACCCTTTCACGAAACCAATACCTTTCACCAGTACCTTTTCACCAAACCACTACATTTCAGCTGACTGCGAACGAACAATGGCAGTAAGCATGCGATAAGGACAGGGCGGGTGTCATCGTTGTCGTTTGGTCTACGTAACCTGCAGCCACTGCGAGCCATGCCTGCCCCCCACTTGCGACAAAAATTGTCGTTTACGTGCCTTCAGAAGCAGCTTCTTCGATTGGTTCGCTGCTATTATAGCTTATATAAAAAATAAGCTTCGATGGGTTCTCGACAGTCCCCCTCCTCCTCCCGTACTTTGCCATACTCACTTCTGGTCGTTCTTCGGCCAAGTTGTGAAGCTCGCACGGGTCTTGCGAGACGTCGAACAAGTAGCGAGAGCCTCCCGGCGAGAAGTTGGCGTCGGTGTCGTCTCCGCACGTGATCGTTGCTTCCTGTCTCCACTGGCTGGCGTGCTCGAACACGTCCTCTCTCCCGTACAGGCGTTTCAGCACGGCCGCCGCTTTCGAATTGCACATCATTTCGTCGAGGCCTTCGTAGGGCCGACTGCCTCCCGGAATCTCGAAGCGCTCGTCCAGCTCGCCGAAGTCTCCCAGGACCAGCTTCCAGTCGCGGTAACGCAGCGCCGCTTCACCCGCCTGCCGATTGATGTTGATCAGGATCTCCGATCGCGGCGACGCCTCACCGTCGATGAGCGCCCGCCACATGTCGAAGCCGTCCATTGAGGGCAGTTGGTCCACGTCGCCACCTGTCCACGAATGGCAGTGGACGGATGTTAAACGCGTATTCTCGCAAAACGTGCGAATAACTTATTTACAGAAATGCAGAAGGGTGTTATTCGCAATGCCCACGAACTATAGGTGGCGCGCCGTGCTTTTCAAGATGGCGCCAGGAGGAGGGTCAACCCGTTTGTTAGCATAGGAACAGATGGGACGTGCGGACGTACGGCCCGTGCCACTTTCACCGGATAAAGTCATGAGCTGCGCTGAAATGGATATGAGACTAAAATACTTTCCCAAACCATGGAAAGTGCTAAGTACTCGCCACCTAATTATTTGCTGCGGTGTGAAAGGTTATATTTCAGCTCCGTTACCATTCATAACGATGCTTCGCGAAATCCTGTGCGTGCTACATAAAACTGCATGATCTAGAATTGACGTATGAGCTGAACGGCACTCCGAGGTAGTACGTACCCAGCCTGCTTGACGGATTTGCGGCAGTGGTAGGCCGCCAGCGAGTAGCGCCATCGCTGCTGCACGGGACCACACGTTTAACGTGGTGATGGTTTGCAAACATAATACGCCGTCGTCATTACTTGCGCAGTCGGGAACGCGGCCGGAGTTACGTCTTCAACGGAACACAAGCGTTTAACATCCCATTCAGTAGCGCTTGTGTCACAGCCATGCTGAGACTCTAGCCGTGTGCAATTCACTTCACTCGCATGTTGCAGGTTCGATCAGCACGATCGAAACATGAATATCGAAAAGAATGCACACGTATGCTTTTCGCAACGTCGAAGAAGTTAGCCGAGAGGCGTGGATTGTTGCCGTGAATGCACGTTCCATCGCTCTAACCATTTCGCTCCGCTTGTCGAGCTCGAGCGTGTTGGCGGCATGCGGCGCTCCATAATATCCACAATAATTGTAATACATGCAATGCACAAGAGGAACTATGGTTTTATTTTGATCTCGCTCAAGGATATTATACATTAAATACAATCAAAGTGACTTACGAGCGTGAAAGAACATTAACGCACGAGGGGACGTGAAGTGCAACTCGCTCCTCGTGAGTTAGCAGCTGGTGGTTCATCGTCGCTGTCACTCTGGGTGCTTTGAGTCTTCTACGTCCAGTGAAAAATCCTCGTCGTCAAGATGGTTTCCTTCAACATCACTGCTGAAAGCAATCTAAAGAATTTCCTCCGCCGAACGACTTCGACCACTCCGCGTCACCACGTTTACAATTAGAGAGACATCTGGGCGCGAATATTTTGCTCTCAAACCGGTCAACAAGCAAATCGCTTGCAGTGTGCTGCCACCTATCAACAAACGTACAAAAACAAGCGGCGCAGCCGCGCAGCGGTGGCTATGAAACACAACACACTGGCGAAGGACGGCTGGGACGGCGTGGATGGAAAGCGTTCGCTCCACGAAAGGCGGCGAGCAGACGCGTCCTCGAATGATTGAAACGTCGCTCGCACGATTCGTAACAGCGCTTTGCTGACAAAGGATAGAGGTTCTATTTTAATGTGTCGCCAACTTGAGATCACTCAGTTATACAAGAGCACATCGCGAGCCCGCGCGACCGCCCGCATACAGTGTTATGGGACTCATGCACTACAAGAAACACTGACCAATGCTATATGCAAGTAAAACAGGGTGAGCTTCAAGTGAATATGTCAGACGATAACATTTAACTAACCTACGTGGCTACAGAAAGCCTCGCGAAGCTGATAGTATGTGTACGCTCTGGGCTAGCATTGAAAGCGCGAGTTGCCACGTGTTTTCACGAAAACTTCGCGTCTCGCAAGAACGAATCAGATTTCTCGTGTCACGGAGGGCCCGGTTTGTTCACTGATGCAGGGAACATGCGAAGTCGTAGTGTTCCTTTCTTGCCAACGCGTTAACACTGAGGCTAGCACAGCCGAACAAGGGAGCGACTGCGTAGTGCTGCCATTTTCTCGTCTACTAACCCTCCTCGAGAGGACGCTCCTGAATTCCGCTTGGCGGTGCGACAGTCTATGGGCATTGCGAATAGCTTCCTGCTCTGCTCCGAAGTAAAGGGCTCCATTCCACGCTGTGAAGGTGGTTCGTTAAAACATCAGCAGTGTCGCGTGATCCTACAGTACAATGCGGCGTATGCTTGAACGATTGAGCGTCGCAGCCAAATTTCTTTGGCAATGAGGCGAAGGCCACAGAGCCAGATTCAGCGAATGCTACCGCTAATTGTAGTCCCACAATTACGCCCGTGTTTTCTACGTGACAATAACAACAACAACAACAAAAAAGACTCCTTTCTTTTCGACAGGAAGCTCGTTGAGACAGTACGCAGCACACGCCAGTGAGATATTCATATTCGTTTTAAATTAAACGTTGTCATTTTTCGTTGTTGCATGCGTGAAAAACAAACGCGCCTTTTACGCGTGCCTCAAACGCTGAACGCCGTCTACAGGCGAGAGTCCATCGCGTTCTGGTTTTACTCGCTTGAGAAACTTCCGACGAAATCTGTCAGACGACAAATTGTCATCTAAGAAGACAAATCAGATGCTATGCAACACTGATGCCGTGCAGCGACCACTTTTACATTGGTATGAAACGCGCGCCAAACCGCACCACATCGCTTAAGAGTACCCATGCGCAGAAGCTCCGCCCCCGTAGCTTTGCCTTTCAATGCCAAGAGAAGTTGTCCGCGAGTATACATGGAATGATTGACAGCAAGAAAAAAATTACAGCATATCCTCGGGTGAATAATGAAGAGCTTGAGCGAAGCTCCTGAAGCAGTCATGGTTACACCGTGAAATGTTCAGTGGTTTCACCCAGCAGTAATCAAAGCGATACGCCGCTTTGATTACTGCACTCCATCTAGCGTGCAGGGTGCCGCTGTGTTTTTCTTTCTTTTCCTTTTTTTTGTTTTTTTTTGCACACATATTGCACACATCTCTATGGGACAGCGCCATCTAGTATATCGTCACCCAACTGCAGTTTGCATGCATCTCTATGGGACAGCGCCATCTATTGAATGATACGGGAGACGCGACGGCTGGGGAACGCCGCATGGAGCGACGACCGACCAGGTGATGCTATAAGGAGCTTCGCCCCTAAAATTCACTGTGGCATTGGTTGACGTTGCTATTCGGGACTCTTAACTATGCTTCGCCTTACCAAAGCGCAATCTCTGCATCACATCAGAAATGAAATCAGTTGCTAAGTGAATTTTTCGCCGCCACACGAGATACGCATGCAGCGAACGCTGGGTGCGTTTCTACAGAGATACCGCTTCTACAGAGATACCGTTCGACGCATATCACTGTGTTCCAGGTTTTATGGTGAACACACACACACACACACACACACACACACACACACACACACACACACACACACACACACACACACACACACACACACACACACACACACACACACACACACACACACACACACACGCACGCACTCACTCACTCACTCACTCACTCACTCACTCACTCACTCACTCACTCACTCACTCACTCACTCACTCACTCACTCACTCACTCACTCACCCAAGCACACAGAAACTAGAAAAAGCGGGCATGTTCAGCTTCAAACGTACAAATTTAACAAAAAAACCCAGCCAGCTCCACTTCGCGAACACTCTCGCAACAGCGAAGTTTATACCCGTCTTTCATCAGGGTCTATCGAACATCGCAGTTGGCTGGCCGATGACATGCCCGTTCTCGCGTCAGCTCTCGCTGATGCTCACGTCGGGTGGCTTCTTCAACGGGGGCACGAGAAATGTTCGCCGCTCTGAAAGCGCAAACTCCTGAGCGCTGACACTGACACGCTATTTTACACTTCACTGCGCCTCACCGTCACCCCATCTTGGCGCGTTTCTCGAAGGTTCACCCCTCGACATTCTCTGCCCTCGCCCTCATTTCTCGCAGCACGCCCTTGCCTCTCGCCGCCCGACGCAGCCCTCTCCTTCCTAGCGAGCCCCACTCGCCACACTGCAAGGCCAAAGGCCACGCGATAAGTTGTACGTCGACCCCAGACATGAAAGCCTCGACTAAGAACAGCTTGGCTGTTAAAACATATTGTAGCAAGACTTGTTTTACAATAGTCACCACATAGGCAGCGTAAAGTATTTGTCTGTATTCACATTTTCGTTAGCTAAGACTTGCGCATCCCCTGCTTTGCCGCAGAGAGGATTGTTTCTTGTCTCTCTGCGGTTCACTGCAGCAGTCAATGTATGGCCGTCCGTGCTAAGCGCTACGCTCTCCGGTCGAATCCGCTCCGATTTAAACTTTCTATCCCCTCACGGCACCACGGTTACCCGATGTTAACGATGCAGGATGCTGATAGACGCTAGGCGCGCCTGGGTGCAGTACTTGACAAGGTAGTTGCGTTCTCCGTCCAGTTCATGGTGCCTGCGGAGATCATCTGCAGTAGCCACCTTCGTGTCAATTACCGCTGCAATTGCAATTCTACAAACTACTCTACCACATCTACCGGACTGATCGGCGGCTTCTCGTCCGGAGCCCTTGAAAGAGTATCAGAAGTGGCTAGCTGTCTGCCCGGAACGTAGACCACGTTGAATTGGTAGCGCATAAGTTTGATGCGGAACCTTTGAATACGTGGAGCCATTGTGTCCAAGTCAGCGTGTCCAAGTAGTGTCACCAGCGGCTGGTCGTCGGTTTCAAATGTGAAGCTGAGGCCCCGCACGTACAGGTTAAAACGGTGCACTGCTCTTGCTACCGCCAACGCTTCTTTCTCGGTTTGGCTGTAGCGTTGCTCCGCGTCTTTTAGCGACCGTGATGCAAACGCTGCCGCGCGTAGCTTCTCCGATGGTTGTTCCTGCAGAAGAACAGCTTCCAGTCCAAATGAGCTCGAGTCGCATGATACAATTGTATCGCGACCGGGATCATGCTTCGCGACGCAGAGGTCCGAGGTGAGCATCGCTTTGGCCTGGTTAAAAGTGGTGTCTTGAAGCGTACGCATTGCCATGCAATTTGCTCGCCTAGAAATGCGCGAATAGGGGTGGTTGCTTGTGAAACGTTGGGCAGGAAGCTACCGATGTGATTAGCCATGCCGAGGAAGCGGCTAACACTAGCGACGTCCTTGGGTGGCTCCAAGTTGCGCAGTGCTTCGAGTTTGCTGGGCCTCGGCGAGATACCGTTGGCGTCGATGACCACACCCACAAATTCTACTTTGACTTGACCGAAGACGTATCTCGACATTTTAAGTTTAACTGGGGCTCTCCGCAGTCGTTTAAGAACTCCCCCCCCCCCCATGTCATTTGTCGTACTCTTCGCGGTGTTTTCCAAAAAACAGGATGCCGTCTATTATGTCGACGAAGTTCGGTTGCCACTCTAGAATGCGAGCCATTTCTCACTGAAAATACTGCGGTGCTCAGATCAGGCCCAAAGGAAGACGACAGTAGCAGTAGCGTCGGAATAGTGCGGTGAATGTGAGGTTCTCTTGACATTCTAGGGACAATCGCGCTTGGTGAAATCCTGCTGTCGCATCGGGTTTTGAAAACCCATTTGTGTCGCCCAGTTGCCCAAGAATCCATTTGACCGTTAAAGGCACGTGTCTTTCACGCAGCTTGTTGAGTTTTGTTAAACGCCTTGTTGAGCTTTGTTAAGTCCACATATAAACGGATGCCATCTGATGCCTTCGGTACTGCAGCCAGACCGGCACACCATAGCGTCGGTTTCGTAATGCGCCCGGTGACCCATTGTTTTTCCATCTGGTCCAGCTCTTGCATCGCCTAGTCGCACAGAGTAATGGGAATTCTGCGAGGTACACTGAGAGTAAATGGTTTGGCATTTCGCTTCAGACGAACAGTGTACTCCTACCCTACGGTACCAAGGCCATCGAAGATGCGCGTATAGCAGGGTAGCCAAGAGAGGCGTACACTGCGGAGACACGAGAAACACTGATTATACGCAGGCGCGGCTTTTCCACTCCAACGTAGCTTTGAATTGGCCAGACACATTCAAAGGACAATTTTCTAGACCTGTGAGATAGCCCTCCTGCTTTTCGAGTCGAGACGGCACTCCCGAAAAGTACTTAGAACGACAGTAACTTCCACTCCTGAGTCGACCTCGAACATGAGTGAGACGTCATTCACGTGAACCGAAACGAACTTGGCGTTTGCTTCACGACTGTTTTTGACAGCATGCGTCTGGATGGCATATGACTGTCGGCTGTGCGAATGTTGAGCGGCTAAGCAAACTGCTTCAAAGTGTCCTTTCTTTTTGCAGAAATTACAAGCGGCTTTCTTAGCACGACCAAATTCCCGCTGATGCACATTTCGTCCGCAGAAGTGACATGATCCGTGCGCCGCGTTGGCGAAGGGAGTTCTCTTGATTCTGACGCTCGATTACGTGACTGCCTTATCACTGTCTTGTGCGTTGCTGCATCCACGAAGACTGGCCCAGATAACTGCTCTTCATGTTCACGTCTTTCTCTTTCGACATATTCTCCAAGCCGTGCATGCAGGAGTGCTTTGTCCAGTGTCAAGTCAGAAGTGCGGCACAGTTCCGATAACCTGCTGTCCAACAAGCCGACGATAAATAAGTCTCGAATGAGCCTGCCCTTGACAGACGCTGAGCCATAGTTCAACCTTTTGACCGTGTTTTGCAATGCGGAAGAAAAAGCATCGACGCTTTCGTTTACTTGCTGCGTCCGGTTGTGAAAATGATAACTCTCGTGAACTTCGTTTAGGGGTGAACGAAATAAGGGGTGATCTTGCTTTTGACAACGCTGTATGACAGAGCTTCTTCGGCTGTCAAGTTGAAAGACGCCAGCTTGCATTGAGCTTGAACACCCATGCAGTAAAGGAGCGTACGTACCAGAACCTCGTCGGTAGCTCGGTGCAATCCTGTAGCGTAGGCATAGTCCTCGAACTGCTCAATCCAGGTGGACCACGCACTTGGGTCCTTGAAGTGGAAGCTCGGTGGCTGTTGGAGTTCAGGTACACCGGCGAACGCAGTGTCCGGCTTGTCCGCCATCACAGAGAGCGAACGGCGGCGACTTCCGACATCGTGTGCGATGCAGGATGCTGACAGACGCTAAGCGGGTCTACACAAGTAATTCGGAGCAGTGTTGGCCCAGCGAATGCTCACAGCTTCATACGACTACACTGTATATAGAAAGTATAGCGCGTAGCGCCCCCGACACTCGGTAGATCCGGCTTTGTCCGCCTTAATACAAAGGTATGGGCGATAATGGAGTGATGCTTGGAATAATGAGAAGAATGTTAAATGGTGACGGGTGATTTCCTAGCTTTCTTGATTTTATTTACGAAGATGCGGCACTGCCCTTAGGAAGAATGTAAGCCTGGGCCCCTTCTTGAAAAATACTGAGGCATTCCTAGAGAGTGGAATGTTTGATGAGAAACAGATGGGGAGCACTAAAAGTGGTTGCGGCAGGGAAGAATATGGAGTAATCAATGTCATTCTTTCTCTACTGTTGGTTCTAAGCGTCAATAGCGAAAAGCACATACGGTAATGTATGTGAGCTCAAACATGTATACTTGAAAAACGTCAAGATAATAAGGCTATAGGTTGTTCATAAAGTTTACGACTCTTACTGAAGCAACTCTGTGGCACCCAATCATTGTGCCAGCGGCACTGAGTATGCTAACGACCAGCTCAACACTCTAATTCCGTGCAGTTCCATTTCTGTTCACTTATACTGGCCAATGGCGTTGACTAATTTGCAATCCCATGTTTCTAGAAGATGCTACAGCGTGTGATCAAAGAAGCGCTGCGAGAACGTACCAGCAGCCGAATAGAGCGTCGGAAGCCAGTCGGTGGCGTGCATCAGCTGTTGCGACACACGTCGACGAGGCAGTAGTTCGGGAGTCCAGAGGAACGCGGGCGAGCGGATTCCGCCTTCCCAAAGGGTGGTCTTGGTTCCACGCAGGGGCCAATTAATTCCTCGGTTGGAGATAGGGCCCGTCGGAGCACCGCCGTTGTCGCTGCTGAAAACTATGATGGTGTCGCGGAGCATAGACGCCTCTTCCAACGCTTCCAGCAGAATGCCCACGGACTGGTCCAGGGCGTCCGTCATTCCTGTCGGTGAAAAGGCCAGTGCGCACATACTTTGAACTTGTCTTTCCAGGCACGGGAACTAGTGGCGCAGCCAGGCGGTAGCAAGCAGAGCATATGCCCTTCCTTACATTTCTCCGTGCCACTGGATACCGAGTATAAATCGACATTAGACAAAACTCGCCATGCTCTGGACCCACTTAGGTTCAAGGGAGTGAACTTTCGCGATAACATTCGTTGCTATGCCACTGATGCGAAGACACTGACATTGCTATGTCTTACCGTTGGGGTGGGTCAGAGAAGATGGCGTACTTCGGAGATACACGGCGAACTGGAACACGGCGGAATAAGACCGTGGTGACATTACGGGAATAAAGCAAACAGACAGATCTTTGCTGGTTCTCGAAAATGCTTGTTATTCTGATCGCGCGTAATGTTTTCCAAGACGTGGGCACCGCTGTGCCTCTCTTAAATTGGTTTTATTTGGCCCTTTGAAATACTCATTTGACGACCGTGTCTATTCACATGGGTCTTTGACACTGGGCGTTGACAAATAGTCGCAATAAAGAAAGGTGGTCTAAAACAGTACACAGTTCCACGTTTCATTCTCTTAATTGTCACTATACTACGCATTTATTCATTAGCATATCGACTACTGTATACCTACATGGGGTAATACTTACAATACTCACCTTGCACCGTTACAACCTGTTCAGAACAAAGCAATGAAAATACTATCTTCTAGCTCATATGGCACAATACCAAACATATATTTTATGCCTATAATGTACTTAGAGTGCACGATATAGTTAAATACGATCTAGCCATCTGGTTATT
Source organism: Rhipicephalus sanguineus (assembly GCF_013339695.2). Classification (NCBI taxonomy): domain Eukaryota; kingdom Metazoa; phylum Arthropoda; class Arachnida; order Ixodida; family Ixodidae; genus Rhipicephalus; species Rhipicephalus sanguineus. The sequence continues at coordinate 116,045,296 of NC_051179.1, forward strand.
TAAGCATACCAATAATTGATTCCACATTTCCATCATCCCATCTTCTTCCTCCCTTCTTAACAATAATAACACTAGGTTTATTGTTCACAAAAAGTTCATCTTGCCGAAAATCCGCACTAACTACGGAAAACAAATCACTCATTTTAGCGCATTTTTCATGTGCAAATTCACTGCCATCTGTGGTAAAATCAGCGACACCAAGCTCAATTTGTCAAATAATTAGGACAGTTTCTTGTCAACCAATAGACCATTATATCACATTGCTTCTCCATAGCCCTAAAGGAAACTCATATTGTTATATAGTCTAGTGTGCAAACCTTCTCTTTTCACTATTGTTAAATACAGCACGTGTTTGGTGTTTCCGGTATTATGTCTCTGAAATGTGCATGATCACTTATCTTAAAATGCAAATTGTAATTTTTCTTCCCTTCATGTCGGTGTTACACTAAGTCTAATTTTCTTTAATGTTTGGCATGTACAGGAGGTCCCCTTCTGTATACTGAGATGTAACAACTTGATTTTACGACAACAAAATTTGATTCTGATTGTGACACTATTGTAGCTCTTTTTCATGGTACTGTATTTCCGCCTTTGTTCATGAACCAATTCGCCCACAAGAACGTTTCACTAAGATGAACAGTCACCTAATCAACCATTGCTATATCTATCACATTCTCACATTTCAGGTCCCTCGTTGACCTTTTGTTTCGTCATGCAAACCTATGCATGGCTCACTTCACAATGCCAATACCGACTGCGATTCTATCAATCGCTGTCCTGAGTTTTATGCCTCGAATTTTTGTGCGTATCTTCCTTAACTGAACAACTGGCCAGATAATGCCATACTGTGCGTGCTTTTTAGCTCTTCCTCGCATATCTATTATGTATGTGATGGTCGCATGGAACAAGCTAATCAAGCATGGTATTCCATAGAAGACTACAGAAGTGGCTTGTGTAAGGTGTGCCGTGCCTAATCGATGCGCAGATCACCTAGCAAATGTGAAATGTAGTCCAATTAAAGCGCCTGCAATTACCTTCTCAATGAACATGTTGTATAATCGTTGTGACACACTTTGCCCACAGCATTGGTACCGTGGTTACGGTGCTCAGCTGCTGAACCGAAGGTCACGTGTTCGATACCGGCCGCAGCGGTCGCATTTTGATGGAGGCGAAATGCTAGAGGCCCTTGAATTCAGATTTTTTGTGCCGGAGCCCTCCAATACGGCGTGCCTCATAATAATATCGCGGTTTTGGTGCGTAGAACATCTGAAATTATTATTACTGCGTCACACTCAGTGTTCAAGGGATGATGAAGAAGGTGAATCCACCGAAGAACTCGTTTTGTTTTTGTTTTTTGTTGGACACATCCGCACGACTTGAAAACCATGGAAAGCACATGCGTGTTATTTGTAGCTTTTATTAAACGCGAACCACTTCCTAAGCGAACCTTAGGCATTTTGAATCTATCTATCTATCTATCTATCTATCTATCTATCTATCTATCTATCTATCTATCTATCTATCTATCTATCTATCTATCTATCTATCTATCTATCTATCTATCTATCTATCTATCTATCTATCTATCTATCTATCTATCTATCTATCTATCTATCTATCTATCTATCTATCTATCTATCTATCTATCTATCTATCTATCTATCTATCTATCTATCTATCTATCTATCTATCTATCTATCTATCTATCCGCCAACGTCTGGGTGCTCTCGTGATCGCCTCCTTAGTTTGGTGTAGAGCAAAAATATTGGCCTGGAAGGCTAAGAGAGTTTGACGAATATGACTGCCTGGTCATGACCTGCATAACGTGAAAATCCTGTCGCGTACGTCGTCAAACCCTTCCCTCCAGACACGTGTGGCACATACCAGTATCCCACGGGCCACGGTAAGCGGGTATGCGCCACAGGTGATTGACAGTTTTTATCTTCCCAGACAGTGGTAATTAAAAACAGGCAGTGGAAATTTAAACGCCAGACAGTACAGAAATACCGACATCGGCAGCGTTGAACCGAAGAATGCAACGAATAAAAATCAGGATCCCAGTTGGAATCGAATCCAAGCATTCCGCGTCGCAGTCAGCCATTGTACCACATGGCCACGGCAGGTCTGGAAACTGCTTTGGAAAAAAAACCCTGTGCCGGCGTAATGTCAGTGCAGCGTCAATTGTGGTTGCTGTGCTGGCTATCTAATTTTATAACAAAGCAATAAACATTGTATATGTACTCCTATCACACAGGAGCCATGCCGGATAAACGTCAGTTGTGGTTCCAGTGTTGGTTGCCGCTTTCATAGAAGTATAATAAACATATTGCAGTAAGACTGATAACTGGGCAAGTTGGTATGCATCCATATTTAAACTTTTTTTTAGCGCGCACAAAAGACAAGGGCAAGAAAGAGACACACGAGCGCTAACTCTCAACCGTTTATTTTTGAAAGGAACGATACATATAAGCACCCAAGAACCAGCATAGAACATGTGCGGCGCAAGTGATGTGACACACTGTCAGTAGTCATGTGACACAGTCGTGTGACACAATGCTGGTTTTTGGGTACTTATAAGTATCGTTCCTTTCAAAAATAAATAGTTGAGAGTTAGCGCTCGTGTGTCTCATTCTTGTCCTTGTGTTTTGTGCGAACTATAAAATTTTAAATATGGGTCTAATAAACATTACATTTGTATTCCTATGATTCAGCAAGCTATATTCAAGCGTTGCTCGGCCCCGGAGGAATACGCTAACCAAAGTTACGTATGATATTCGCATCATCGAACCGTAAAGTGCACTTCGTTTCGATAATACTGACGTCTGTGCTCTAACGTGAATGCTGACATTACGTCATACAATGAGTTACTCTTTAAATGCCAGTGTAGCGACGTTCCTTGTAAGCCCACGATGTGCAAACAACTTACACTTGCAAAAACACGCCGGTCCACCTCGTAACGCTTGGCGCAAGGCCAAAAAGTGCAGCATAGACAACTACTCGCTGATGGCTTCGCATGAAACCTATTTCCACACGGCGTGGGATCTGCCGAATTTTTTGAAGAGTGTTTATTATACCATGAAGATGACTGAAAATGCCCAGACAAAATAAGAAAAAGAACTTGCCTCGAGCGAGCTTCCGCATTACGCCTCAAACAGAACAATTTTTCAAACACAACTTATTTTTTTTTCTGAAGAAAAGCAGCAATCATGGAAATTAGTAAAGACTTAATTTGACGCACTGCACACGGCAGCTTAATAATTCTTCTGATTTCTGCATTTTATGCCACGGACCCTTACACCCTCCTATGTCACTTGCGGCAATCATGGATACCAGTGCCTTCTCTCATGGTCCTCAACTGCATGTCGCGCCCCTCCGGTTCACTCTGCTGTTATAAGGCTGTTTCACATGCCGCAGTTGCAGCGAAGAAAATTGCCCCGTTCGCTCTGTTCGCTCTCTTCGCAACCGCCCTTAATGCGGTTTCGTTTCACATGGAGTGCGAATGGTCTGCGATTTTCGCTCTGCGACTGCTGCGGCTTGCAAGGTTGCTTGCTGCCTTTCTTTGCGGCAAGCAGGGCACAATTTTTCAAACGTAACGCAAAGATGTGTGCGTAATGATATTGTTCAGTTTTCATAAACGGCAGCGAAGACCAGGCGTGTTTTGTCATTTAAAAACACTTTCCAATCTAAATTCATTTCAGAATACGCAACAGCGGCCATAACCAAAACAAAATCGTCGGCGCAATTTGCACGGCTCGGCCGGCCCGGCGCGATTCCGACGGGTCCCGACCGAAAAATCGCTCTGCCGCGGCGAACAGAGCGAAAATTTTCCAACATGTTGGTCGCTCGCCACTAACCGCTGCGGCGAGAGCGAACCGCCGTACCAGAACGCGCGCTTCTCACGAACTAGAGGTGGCTACTACAACGCTACAAACAAACGGAGGATGGACAGACCCACGGCATAAGGAGCTTCGCTCCTAATAACTAAAATAAATAGAGTGGCTCTGTTTAACAACGTAAGCGCTATAGTATATAGAAGTACCAGTACATTTACACGAACACCCATGAAAGACAGGGTACCGGCGGAAAACAGCAATCCACGAATGAAAACAGCATGCTAAGTACCACTTCATAGGCATCTATTCGTCTCCTACCGGTGGCGATTCGTATTTTCTTGTGTAATTATCGTGTTTCGTTTTCATTTATCCAGAATAAGAACCTTATTGCGAACTGTTTTTCTTAGTTTATCTTTTTTCACTTGAGGTAATGGCGATTTCCGCTTGGCTTTCGCAGGCTTCATCGCATTTGGCTTCGCATAGGAGTACATGAGAATGAATCATTTCGGAAACCGCCACATACATCGATAACGCCATGAGTTGGGGATACTTTGCGCAGTGTAATGCCTATGAAAGTGCTATGTGTGCACTGATAAATAATGGAGAAAGAAAAGTAAGAGGTCAAATCAATCACGCATTGTTAGCCTCGTGCTGCACTGTTAGCCTCGTCCAATTACTGTGGCCTGGTGTCAGCGACCACTACAACAACAGAACTTTTCAAAAAAAAAAAAAAAACGCGGTATCGAGAACTTTGAATAGGCGGCTCCAATCTGGCACAGTTTTTCTAAACACAGCATTGTAAGAGTAGAAGATACTTTCCATTGACCCATATTAAGAACTTTTCATTTTTTTGCGGTACAAATATGGACACACTCGGCGGGTTTTCGCCATTGCCGTCGCCATTTCGCCATTGCCGTCGCGTGTTTCCGGGAACAAACTTGTACTTTGGCCTACAGGGCGCGGTCGCCTGCGGCCGTGTATATCCAGAGGGGATCAGTAGACGACTCATACCTTAGTACGCGTTGTGCTCTCACGGCTTATTACTTCGCGTTAGCGACAGACGGCTCGAAATCCGCTTCGCTCGCTTGAGCGGCCGCCCTATTACGCAAGCGTTTTGTAGAGCTACGCCAGATCGGTGCTCGGCTGCTGACCCGAAGGTCGCGGGTTCGATCTCGGCCGCGGTGCTCCCATTTCGATGGAGACGAGGTGCGAGAGGCCCGTGTACAGTGCGATGTCACCGCACGAACACCAGATGGTCAAAACTTCCGGTGACCTCCACTACGGCGTGCCTCAATATCCTATCGTGGTTTTGACACGTAAAACCACAGATGTTATTATTATTATTATTATTATTATTATTATTATTATTATTATTATTATTATTATTATTATTATTATTATTATTATTATTATTATTATTATTATTATTATTACTATTATTATTATTATTATGATAGTTACGCCAGATCTGATCATAAAACTGTTAGCTGCTGGCCTTCATGTAATACTCCAACTTGTTGCTATCGCATTCATTGCTTCGCCCTTTCGGCGAAACTGCGGCTTTCTTCGGCGGATAACTTCTTGCAGTTCGTACATTCAATTTCGAAGCTAACACAACACCGTAGTCCAGTGTAATAGCGTAAAAAAGAAATATGGTTCATTTCCCGTTTTGAAACAGTTGCAAATTTCAATCACTACTACCTATCAATGAGTACTGATTTTTGGGCTAGTTGGTTTTCCATCACCGATCGGTACTACATATCATTCGTTTTTTTATTAAAGCAGCAAAAGCAAGCGATGAAGACCGCGAAGTGCCAACTGCTCCGGTATTTTCTAAACTTGTCGCTGTAGCATATTCGCCATCGTTACGATTCTCTCATTTCGAAGGATGTGGTTTTCATTCATATATTAATTTGCATTATGTTTACTACATCTTCTTTCTTATTTATTGTACCACGCACCATATGCTTACAAATATTTTGGATGACACTTTGATCAATAGTACTCGCATATTTAGCTTAAAACTTTGTATTCTGTTACGTTCGTTTGCTAAAGTGCGTTGGTGAGGTGTTTACCGTCGTTAATTTTTTTTTTCGCGGCAAATTGTCAGGCTTCTACTTACACGGGTTGCTCGATTTAGTGAAGCTGCAACGAGCGCCTTTTAATCTGCAAGCGTTCTTCTGAAATGGACCCAAAATGGAATTATTGAACTGTATCCTATTTTACGCACTCGCATTCATTCGCAAGTTTCAAAAATTACGCCTTTTTTAGGCGATGCTTGTCTGAAGCAAGTATGTCACGCTGCCTATTGCTGCTAACACAGGACGCAGCCCCCTTCCTCAAGCTGTTCGGTGCAGTAGCATCTATGCAGCTATCACCTCCAAGGAATCAGGGATTACAACTCTGAATGTAATTGAAAGTCGGATATAAAATATAAAGGATGCCAATACACTCTGCTACGGGTGGAAGCCAAGAAGCAGTACCAGAGCAGCAAGAGAGGCAGGAAAACTACAAACCATTTCTCCAGCATCTCGTTGCACTAACGTCGAGCTTTGCACCCCCGGAAAGTCCCCTGCACTGGCTTCATCACTGGCCATCGCAGATTTACAGAGTAAACGGGGAAGTTACCTGCATAAACTCTCCTTGCGTCCTCGTGGATGTACGGAAACTTGGCGACGTTCTCTGCGGGAGCTTCAATCGGCTCCGGTCCGACGCCGCCGTGAGTCGCTTGATGCGCGAAGTACAGAAACATTGGCTGCAAGGAGAAAATGCTTGCAGGTACTCTTACATAATTCGGGGTGACATATGCTTTAGCCTTGATATATCACTGCTGAAATAAACGTGAAAGAACCGTAATACTGTTTTACATCTAGGAAAATTAAAACCTGTTATTCTTTATTTCTCATCGTGAAAAGCAAATTATGCAAACTCGTGAAACATTGAATGACGTCATATTGAATAGCAGTACAAATGGACTAATTGTTATTTCATTTGTGAAGTAACTACAGAAGAATAGATCTCGAATATACAAAAGAAAACGCCAATGTGAGCATTGTGTTAGCTCTGCCGTTCATTACGTGAGAATGCTGACGTGTGAAACAGGACGTTACAAAAACAAGGGTTTGGGCTCGCGGACTTGAACGCAAAAGAAGCTCACCGACAGTACATTCGCGAAAAGGAATTGCAAAGCGTGAGATTTGCACATGGAGCAATTAGATGGCAGCTCGATGGTTAATGCAATATTGTCATGAGCTTTCTTGCTCTTTTTATATGAACAATGGCTACCTAACTTCCCTTTGTTTCCTGCATTCTATCTCTCCCTTTTACTTTGCTTCACTGCCATGAACGTAACGTTAGCTAGGAGAAATATGAGGTGTTGGTTAAAAGCAAGGAATGGAGGAACAGGAGAAAGGAAAGGCTGAGATCTCAACTAGTCGTCAATAAATGGTAAGCTCCCCTACACTGGTGAAAATGATGGGTGAGTTTGAAAGAGGTATACAGAAAGAGAGAGAGAGGGGGTGGAGCATACGCACAAAGTCACAGTCCTCACAGTTGCAACATCACTCTTTGTCTATAACCCCCTGTGCAAATCTGTGGCACCGAATCCGTCCCTTCATCTGCCATGACTTCGCAGGACATTATAAAATGGTTCCTGCCGACATCGGTTTGTGATCAAGGATAGTTAAAGCGATTGCGAGTGATTGTCTCCGCACATTGTAGCTGCGACAGTCGCAGATGTGTTGCAATGTCTCCTGGCTACCACCGTTGTCGCAGAGAGCGTTGTCAGCCATTCCGATGCGAAAGAAAAAATCCCTGCATCTCCACGAAGTGAATGATGATGAGTCGGCGAATCACTGGGATCGTTCGGTGTAACCGTAAATCACCCGTGACATTGCCCGCTAACGCATGTGAATGAGTTCACGTTCGTTCCTATCTATAGCAGAATCCAGCGCCATCCAGCGCGTTCACATTCGTTCCCATTCATGGCAGAGTGTGTGGTCTGGAACGCGCTTATATAACAATTTTCACTGCAGCGCCCTCTCGTGTATTTTTTTTCACTTGGGCGTGCAATGCGCTGTCACATGCTTGATTGATGGGCGCTTAATGTCGGTGTTTTTACGGTGTTTTTGTCATTTTATTTCTGCTTGTTCACCTTCTGTTAACCTTTTTTCACAGACCTTACGGTTTTCGATTGTACACAACGTTTTACAGCGAAAGCTGTTATGAGATCATTTCACCGGCCGTTTTTGGCGCCGTAGTTGTCCGCCGCCGCCACCGCCGGTGTCCGCAACCAGTATCGCTCGAAATAAGAAAAAAAACTAAATAAGAAAAAAATTCCAGGATGGAACGAGGTTCGAACCTGGGCCCTCTGCGTGGGAGCCCAGTATTCAACCTCTGAGCCATGCCGGTGCTTGAAACTGCTGTGCAAAAAGGTCCTATACAGGCCTCATGTCGGGAAGGAACCACATTAGCATATGCAATATAGCATGGCAGAACAGTAAAATAAGCACCAAGCGTCGCACAACGCGAATTCTGTAACCAGGCGTCACACAATGCGAATTGCGCAACGAGTAGGTTATTGAATGCTTCCAACCCATTACAAAGGGCTTTGCCATAATTCTTCATCGTCATCAGGCACAGCATCAACCAAGTGCGCATAATGCCTTACTTGCGTTTAGCAGGTACCACGGTTCTCCGTAGAATGACGAAAAATGGCACAGTGCCTGCTGCCCTACTCCTCAAAAATTACAATGATTTATAGCGTAGTGGTTTCCTCTCAAGTGCACTTGTATTGGTTGCCAAGGAAGCCCATCAGCGCATGATCCATTTCCTCGGTGTGTCAGTAAAATTACAATGATTTAAAGCGTAGTGGGTTCCTCGCAAGTGCACTTGTATTGGTTGCCAAGGAAGCCCATAAGCGCATGATCCATTTCCTCGGGGTCTCAGTAAAGTTCTTCGCCTCCTCCCCCGTCTCTCTCCCACGTCAATGTATGTTATACAGCATGACGGGAGAGGGAAATAGCGACCGGGCATCACCCAATGCAATTACATAACTGGTGGGCCGTGTAAAGCTTCCAACCCATTACAAAGGGCTGAGCCATAATTCTTCATAGTCATCAGTCGTCGCGTCAACAAAGTGCACATAATGCCTTACAGACGTGTAGCTGGTGCCTCGCTTCTCCGCAGAATGACGAATATTGGCTTAGTAGGTGCTTCCCAACTTCACAAAAATTGTGATTTATGGCGTAGTGGGTAGCTTTCTAGTGTACTTGTATTGTAGCCTCAAGAGAGCTTACAATGGGATCTAGAAACGCCGCTCTTCCAGCTTTCGCTGTGACTGTGCTGCGGTTTCAGCGCATGCCTGGCGTTTTTTCACAGATGTTTTCGGTTTCGATAGTACAAGGTGCTGTGCCGTGACGGACGGACATACGGTGGACGGACAAGCCTCGGCCTTAAGGTGCTTCGCCCCTAAAGCGGCTTCGTGAAAGCCACTATTAGTCGTAACCGGCAAATTAGAGTGACCTCTTTTCAGTGGAGTGGCTTTTGTTGTAGTTGGAATTATAAGAGTGAAAACGAACTGCGTTGGACAGATAACCGAATTTCTGTTAGTATTACAGAACGAGAGGGAATGTAACAGAAAATATGGACTATATTTTAAGGCACTTCTTGGGCGTAGTCAGGTTTGCCGGGGCTGCGCAGATTCCTTCAAAGAGGAATATAAGTAACGACCATAACAATGAGCCTGATAAGCCCTCTTGCATACCAAGAAGAAGAGGACCTACCAGGTCCTCTTCTTGGAGGTAGACATTAAAACAAATTAAGGGAGGAGGGGAGAGGGGGGTGTCAGGAAATGTGGACTCCCCATCTCCGTCCACCCGTATACTGTGGAATCTGAAAGAAGCGTCGCTCTCAGAACACACGGATACACGTCGTGGAGCAAGAAACACGCGACAATTTTTAACTGCTTTTACAACGGCGAGCTTGCCAGCCAAATCTTATATTTAACTAGTAACGTGCTCAATAACCTAATACCATGCCAACATTACGCACACAAAACAAGATAACACATACAATGGACAGCGAATGCGGTGTTGCCGGGTCCCCGGGAGCCCGTGGGACCGAGCCGTTATATCGTTCCCAAGGGCCTCCCGAGGGAGACGATCATCCGCGGGCGCGCCAAACCCAAAAAGAGACCCCATGCCGTTCCCTGTGATGGCCGGGCCGGAAAGGCGCGCAGGCGGCCCGCGCGCTTCTCCAGTCGGGCCGTGTCCCTGTGAATCCACCTAAAACCGCTCCAGCTAGGCGGCGCTGCTGGCACCACCGCACTAAAGTGACTTTAAACCACGCGAGCACAGTGCCACCTGTCGCGGGTCCCTCTCAAAACGCCGAAAATCAAAAGACCGAGTTATTAAAAGGCCGAACGTCGGAACGACGAAAAATCGAAACGCCGAAAAATTGAAATGCCTAAAAAGCGAAATGCCGAAAAATGTAAACACCGAAGTGACATAACGCCGAAACCACGTGAAAAATAAATGACGCGCTTTGTGGCTACCACTTGCTCGTTTTCCGCCGTGTCACTGTCCACTGACACGAACCTATAGCTGTTCAACTTCTCCTATAGCTGTTCAACTATTCGGACGTTGCTCCCGTCGTCGGACGTGCATGGTTGTCTGTTCCACTTGTGCCAATCAGTATGGCAGGAGAGTGTAACACCTAGGACTGGCCAGTGCTTCTACAGAAATGACGTATATGGCTTCGCCATCAAAGTGAAGCAGCCCTTTCGTTCTTGCCCACCGAAGAAGTACAAGATGCATATGCGTTCTTGAAACCACTCTTCCCGCAAGAAGCCTCTGACTTGCTGCGATGGTGGGAGGACAACTACCTGCTCGGGAAATCACGCCGCCGTGTTGCCGGAGGTAACTCCCCCGTGATCATACGTCGTCCACCGATAGTTCCCGCCATCTCTTTGGAATCTGCTTGCCCTCACTCAGGACGGATTTCCAAGAGGCAACAACGCCCTTGAGCATGGCACTGACGGTGGGAAATATTGGTTGGCGCACAACACGTAAGCGTCTTCCGCCTCACCAGTGAAAAAGCAGCAGGCCAGAGTCGACATCGAGGGCCCATCCCGCCGCTTACAAAGCAAGAACCAGAAGTTACGGGAAAGTCGTTTGGCAGCTGCTCTGGCCAACCGGGACATTGTGGTTGTTCTGTTTCCTACGAGGCACTGCACACAGTTTAGCTGTATGATATGAAATTCACTGAACAAGGAAATATATTCCTGTTTTCGAACTGCTGATGAAAACCATATGAAAAGGCAACATGGCTATTGGAAAAGAGGGCGAAAGCGCTTGCAACATCGTGAAAAGCCGGTGGAACCTTTATTTGCCAAGATACATTATCTTCCTTCATAGCTGGGTGATGTCGGCGTTTTGATGCATCGGTGTTTTGATTTTTCGGCTTTTTAAATTTTCGGCGTTTTAATTTCGGCATTCAGATAATTGGTCATTTTGATTTTCGGCGTTTTGAATGCCACCCACCTGTCGCTCGGCGGCGTTTAAACTAACTACGACTATCTGCCGGACGCGCGTGGGCTATGTGGTGAAAACAATATTACAGGGGGTGATAGCACCCCCACAGTACGTAACAGCGCTGAATTTCGTAAAAGTTAATGCATAAACACACGGATTGGTTTGATTTGCCGCATCTATTCCCCCGTTCGCGCAATTTCGCAAACGCCGGACCAGTGTTATAGCTTCGTTTCGAAAGGGTGGCAATGTGTATGAGGCCAAGCACGTCGAGTGCCGCGTTTAAGCTTAAGGAAACCACCAAAACAAATAGGCAGGTATTACGAAATGAAACAGAAAATGCCTAATAACACGGAAAACCAGCAATAGCCTAGGTTAACTTGCGGTGAAACACCTGATCGTGGTGATCAGTTGTCATTGCTCTTCCCATTTGAGAAAGCAAGATTAGAGGTTTAAACTATGGCGACAAGATAAACACATCAGCAGTACTGTGGCAAGTGAGCGGCCGTTTTCAGTGCCTGGATGAATTTTGATATCCACAACGGTGTCAATACTCCGATAACACTGTTAGTAGCTACCCTTCCTCCATAAGTACTTAAAATAACCGAAGATGTGGTACTGTCAACGAATAGTGCTTTAAAAAGCATAACTTTTCACTACAATACTTACTGTACAGAAAAGTTTCTTTTTCATCTGTGGTTGGAGAAAAAGATATTTTGGGTCAAAGTCAAAAGTGGTGCTATTCGTATTCGAAAATATTGCTAAAATATTCGATTTGATTAGAAATTGGATTGCATTATTCGAATTTGATATGAAGTTGAAAATCTGATATTCCCACATGCTTTTAGTGGGAACGTGACAAACAAGAAGAGCCTGCCCCACCTTTGACTTGTCTCTGTTGGCGATGATCGATTTGGCTCGTTCTGTGAACAAGTTGGTAGCATACGTTCCATTCTCCGTCGTCAGAGGCTCGGTGTCGTCCCAGAAGTCAAGACCCTTAAGTCCATCCTGGAAAGCCAAAGGTAAAACACAAACACGTCTTGTAGCGTCCCACTCCTCTTTGCAGTTTATACTATAATAGTACTATTATAGCGCCGCGTGTTTTAGTGAACCGTCTTGCCGCATCCTTGTCAGAAACCTCTGTACAGGTTCTAATCGTATACCTTTTTCTCTCAATACTTGGAGATTCAGTTTGGTTTGGCACGTTGCTGTGTCTCTCTCTTTTCATCGTGGGTGGTCAAACTCATGTTTCTTTATTTTTTCTTTTGTAGAGAATTTTCTGAATTGTTCTGGTGGCTGAACCATGTATACAAGACGCTTTTCGTGACAAAAGGTGACCGCCGGCGCGCTCAGCGATTGACATTCACTTGAAGAAGCTCGTCGGGGTATTACTCAATTTTTGACAAAATGACCTCAATTAGAAACTTTCTTGGCTCTTCCCTATGCAGAACAGCGTCTCCCCTTGACAGAATGTGATACAACTGATACAGGCTATGCGTGGATCCTATGCTTAAAACGCTTCGAGAAGTACCGAGTGAACCAGATCAAAACGTTTCCTAGTCTCGTAACTCTAATGTCTGCATGAGCTTGCATTGAAGCGCATCGTTGCCTTTAGCCGAGGGTGGCAGTGACCCGTACTTATTGCGTCGCAGTGTGATGTGACGTAGTATGGCATTTTATTGAATAACAAGCAGTGCTAAGGATCTTTAGTATAAGCAAGTTCCTTCTGAAAGCGTGATAGCTGATGAAATTTGTTACCGATCTAATGACTCTTTTGACCTATGCTGGAGGAACATGCGCGAACTTTCCGCAGTTTGATTTGTTTTGAAGAAAGTGGGAAAGATTGTTTGTGCCGGTTCTAGTAGAGATGAAATCTGAGTTTAAAGAATTATGGCACTTATCTCTAAAAGGAACTGCCATGGATGAGACATATTTCATCAGACGGGGTGATCTCAATGTCTAAGTAAAGGGCTCAGCGTAGGAAAATGTTTTCAGCCAACAGTGGAGTGTTGGCTGGAAACAATTGGAAACATGGTGCTATTACGCGAGTAAACGCGGTAGGCTTTCCATAGCAGACTTTTGGCAAATTTACTGGCCCTTCTTTTTATAGTGTACCTATATGTCACCCTGAATACAGTTTTACGTTTTATGATAGCTTTTATGACCATCTTTAAGGAGATTTCCCCAAGTGTAGCTCGTAGAATAATGTCTATGATACTGAGTGAAAATGCGAAAACAATTCTTGCTTACGTTTTATAAAATGCCTCGCATTGGTGAAATCAGGCAAGTCCCTAGCCCCTTCCTGAAGAAGAAAAATTCGGGTCATTCATTGGCGAAGCGCTTGGGAGTTGCCAAGCATTATGCCTGGTTTATTTTTATGTATTTCATTCCTTTGCTTACGTATTTTTGCTTCCTTATCCTTGCTTATTTCTATTTTTTCGTTTGCTCATCTGTTCGTTCTATTTTTGTTTTACTTTGTTTTTTTTTGCATCAGATATGGAATCGCAAGTTGACAGTTCCCGCATGCTTGCCCATTGAGTTCCGCTTTAATGAAGTTTTTAATTCTTCAACCTTAAAAGAAAACAAACACGATTACAGGCAGGCACGTGCGCGCCTGGCTTCTTACTCTCATGCCTTGTCCTTAGCAACGTATAACCAAACTGCACCCGACATGTTATTTAGGAGCAAACAACTTGGAAAATTTGGCACTCAAGCTTTAAAAAGACTTGACCCTCTCCTATAGCTCACTCTTCCTCATTTTAACGAAGGGTGATTCCATGCTCTTTTTTTTGGTTACGAATAGCAAAGATTCAATTTGGGCCAGCGCCTCCTCTATTTTTCTGTGCCTGGACGAAGGAGCGGAGCTCAATGCGAACCGACCGTCGGCGTTAGTGCGGCTTTTAGCCGCCGGGCGCCGCCACCGTAGTAGACCGGGTCGTTGCTCGCGGAAACGAGTGCCGTGGCTGCATTCGAAGCTGCTATATGGTTCAGTTTTCGGCTGTATTCGCGTTGGTTAAAGTATAATGAAACTTGTAAACTGGAATCATAAAGCACTTGTCGTTCTGGGCAACCAGGCCATTTTGAAGGCATGTGTCCTTTCGCGGCTATTTGATCGAGACGCTCGCGCGTCGTCGGCTAGCCCGATTCCAGAGAGCGCATGCTAGTGATGCGCGGAAAAGTGTTTGTCACCGTTACGTTCGCTTGACTGAGGTCGATTATTGAGTGTCTGAAAGTCGATTTTCGAAAGCAGCTTTGCCAAGAGCCTAATACCGAAAGCTTGGGCGCTTAAAGCTTCCCCGATGCGTGCTACCGTCCTACTGGTGTATCGCACCATAAGCATCAAGCCATGAGTTCATGCGCAAATGCATGAAATGTCACTAAGCTGCTTTCCAACTGACACTGTACATAATGATTGTTGGTGTTTCGTGCCGGTAGCAGGATGTAGTCAAGTCCATGGGCCTCGGATACTTCAGCTTTCGGGACCTAATGTTAGCGCTGCATGCACATGGCGGTGATCGCGGGGCAGCGTTGCTACTGGTACTACATGCATTCGCTGACTGTTCGGATGCAACACGGTCACGTTTAGGGATAGTTGCCACTGCTTGATTCAGTTGTTAACCGTGGGCTGCAACGTGAAGGGTAGTCTGCAAAGAGTGACGCTACTGCATCCTTCGTAAGCCGCCGCTTCTATATTGTATGAAATCTTCGCGTCGTAAACGACGACTGCATATTCTGGTGTAGTTGAAGATGTATTAGGAGAATAATTACCCGCCTAATTACTGCAAGCACCTCTACCGAACACCAGCGGCGGCTGGAATTATAAGTACAAGCCCACGAAGTATGGCTGTTTCTTGCGCGAGGAAATAACGAAGGAAGGGGTCCAGGGTAGCGCAAACTTTCGAGCTGTTTTATTCAAGAGACAGTGCAACCAAATATATATTGGCACAGACATGCGCAGCAAACTAGGCACACAGCGAGCGTATACCATCCTAATCACAACCTGTGATCTATGAACTGCGCTCTGCCTGCGAAAGAGGACAATGAGTGTCACTGATACACACGGAACTCGTGCTTTGATATGATATGCTCCAACAACTCTCGAGCCGTGGTGTCCCGCTTCTACCCAGAATCTGAATCTTACTCAAGCACGGCTCACACTTATGTGAACTGCAGCTGGGTCGGCAAATGTGCCCCATCTTTACCTTTTAGTGAAAGCTCGTGATCCCGCGCACGCTCATTCACGCACCTTCCCGTCTGGCCGACATACGTTTTGCCACAGGATAGCGGAAATTCATACACAACACCGGTGGCACATTTTGTGTACGACTTGGCGTGCTTCTTGCCGCAAACCACCTTTTTGCTCCCATCAGATAGGATGCGTGGGCATAGCTGAGAACAGCTTTCCGCGGCGCAGAAAAACATTGCACGCCATGTCTGTTAGAAACCTTCTTTAGGTGTGTGCCCCCGGTGCATATACGAAAGGCATTTGCATATGACCCTTGTGTCGCTCCTGTGTTGTGCAATTTGTTTTTAGGTTCTATTGACCGTGCCTTGCACCAGCATTTAATGGGGTGGAGGTTTTAAAGGTTTTAGGTACGTTGACGATTTTCTGATTATTTTACAGCAACTAACAACCGCTGCATATAATCCCATTGTTAACAATGTGTTAGCGGCATTTTGCCGACTCGGGAAGGGATTGGTGTTCACACACGAGTTGCCGGTTCGTGGCTCCTTGCAGTTTTTAGACTTGAAACATTACCCTGCAGAGGCATCACGCCTGTTGGCTTTATTCGCCTAGCCTCTACAAAAGAATTGCTGCCATATGAGTCGGCGCATTCCAAAACTGTGAAAAGGGCTATAGCTAAACATTGCCTAGAGTCTGCGCTTGTAAGATCGTGCTCACACGTGATGCAGAAGGTTTTTCAAAACCAATTGGATCGTCTGTCCTTGGCTGGTTTCCCTCGCACGCTCCTCATTGCCGTCGCCGAGTCGCTCCTCCAGAAGTTCAAGAGTGAACACCACGATTCTGGGGTAGAGCAAGAGCGGAGAACGGTGAGACCTGAGGTCGTACCGTATATGCACCGGGTGGCACACAACCTAAAGAAGGTTTCTAACAGACATGCGTGCCAATTGTTTTTTCTGCGCCGCGGAAGCTGTCTTAGCTATGCCCACGCATCCTATCTGATGGGAGCAAAAAAGGTGGTTGCGGCAAGAAGCACGCCAAGTCGTACACAAAATGTGGCCACCGGTGTTGTGGTATGAATTTCCGCTATCCTGTGGCAAAACGTATGTCGGCCAGACGGGAAGGTGCGTGAATGAGCGTGCGCTGGGATACACGAGCTTTCACTAAAAGGTAAAGATGGGGCACATTTGCCGACCCACTGCAGTTCACATAAGTGTGAGCCGTGCTTGAGTAAGATTCAGATTCTGGGTAGAAAGCGGGGACACCCACGGCTCGAGAGTTGTTGGAGGCATATCATATCAAAGCTCGAGGTTCCGTGTGTATCAGTGACACTTCATTGTCTCTTTCGCAGGCAGAGCGCAAGTTCATAGATCACAGGTTGTGATTAGTGGTGGTATGCGCTCGCTTGTGTGCCTAGTTTGCTGCGCATGTCTGTGCCTATATATTTGGTTGCACTGTCTCTTGAATAAACAGCCGAAAGTTTGCGCTCCCCTGGACCCCTTCCTTCGTTATTTCCTCGCGCAAGAAACAGCCATACTTCGTGGCTTGTACTTAGACATGAACCGACTAGCCCAGCAAAGTGTACTTCTAGCTAGAATTTCATGGAACGACAACCGAACAGTGTATGTATTAAGGCGAAAGCCTTAGATGCCTCATCAAACGCGAAAATTGACCGTCGGTGGCGTCAGCACGAGTGATGCACAAATAATTACGTGATGACGTCATCATATGAGGTCATAGATAATAAAATTTTGTGACATCGTCGTGACGTCAGATAACGTGACGTCGTCATATTACGTCTTCGCTTGGTCAAAACGGGCAGATCACGGAGGCAGTGCGTGCGTCCGCTGATCTGCAGAAAGCTTGCACTGCCTCCGATCCTTGAGGCTGTAAGAAAACCACGTTAGGCGCAGAAATATCTCGGAGGGAGGCAGGAAATGTTCAGTACATTGACTGGAAGAAAATGAAGATGGCTTTCGCCTTTCAGTCGTCTTAGGTGAATGCAAAAGGACCCTGTGAGATTGTTTCTTCTTTATCAATAAAGGGAAATGAAAAAAAGACGACAATCGTGATTTCTTTCAGTTCCATTTGCAGAGTGGAACACAACAGTATGGCATACTAAGGCATTGGCGTGGTTGCAATAGCCTGAAATAGAAAATAAAACGCGAATACTATCAAACTATCCAACTATCCATACTATCCAACTGGCAGCACGGCCTGACAGATTGCCAGCGGAATACGTACAGCAGGGATGGAAAGACACGCGAACATGCGGCATCTGCATTCTTTGCTGTTTCGCATTTATTTTCAAGTGGTTATAGCTTGGATAATTGATGAAAAGACGCCGTCATCCATGACACAATCAAAGACCATCTAGCATCTTTTATTGCTACGACCGGTTAGAGCGCGATGAAAACAGCGCGCCACTATGTTCGTGTTTCTTTCCATCCCCCTGTCCCTGTGAAAGCCTGCAAGAAGCACAAATGCAATTAAACTCGGATGCATACACGAATTCGTGAGCTTCGTGATACGCGCGGCCGTTCAGCGACAAGCTTCCCGTAGTCTACTTGCACAGCGCCACCACGCGGCAGCGGCGAACGGACGCGGAGCGCGCGCTCGACGGCCCGAGGAGAGCGTTCGCCCAGGCACTGAAAAAGAGAGGAGGCGCTGTTTGGGCTAGTTGGTACGGCCAGCGTCTCCTCTAGAGGAGGCGCTGGTACGGCATAGTAATGTAGATGCGTTGGGCGAAATGCACAAACGAGTAATGGAACATGCCCACCACTAGTTCCTCTCCTCATGTTCCGTTACTCGCTTGTGCATTTCGCTCAGCGCATCTACATTACTACTTCGGTTACGAAGGAAGCTAATGGTATAACGAAGGTGTACTAAATAATTAGAAGTAGCTTACTAGAGACAGCATTAGAGTACTCACCCATTTGAGCACATGAGTGTAATAGTCTGTGGGTCCGACGTGCATTCCTACGAAGCTGTCGAAGCCACGATAGGTAGGAGTGTAGTTGAAGCTGAAATATCCCAGGTGCCACTGTAATGAAATCCATATAACAGCCTCCTAAGAAATATGATCAGCAACCAGTGTCTAGAAGGCAAGACCTAATTAAGCCCAGACGCATCTTGTCGAACTGTACATAGTCATGGAGCATTTGGTCTGTTCTGGAATCACATATACGAGCTGTGCGTAATGCCTTAGCACATGTGCACATGTGCTCGTTTAACAAGATGTCCTTGAGGATTGCTTGATGGGCTAGTTGGTATTGCATATTGAAAACGTTGCAGCGCACACAGACTCGTGTTTTCTTCCTCTGTCCCCGTCTCTGCGCGCTGTAACGTTTCTGAGATCAAGATGTGCTAACGAGGCAGAGGAATATTGCAGTTTTTTGCTTTACGAAGTCGGAAAACAGCCGATATTTCAACCGGTGACTTTGTTTGTTCTTCGAGTTCTATTCGCACTTTAGATTCTCAGCAGAATAGCGGTGTTTCCGAAAAGTGTTCGAGCAATAACGCATGACAAAACGCTCGCCACTGTTTCCCACGTCTGGTCAGGGATTGGTGTCAGTCCTGGGATTGAATCCCTGAACCAGGAAGAATTTTTTTTTCATCGTGGAGGCTTTGTTTGTGTGAAATCTCTATAGACGTCTCTTTTTTTTCTTTTTTGTGTGTGTGCTCTTTCATGTTAAAAACGAGTGAATCGCAGTTTTTCACATTCTTGGCGCTGCCCTTAGCACGACAAACAACCAAAGCAGAGTAGATTGAGGGACCGGAGGTAAGAGCGACATCACATGTGTGTGACATGTAGTGTCACGTTTCCCAAGTTCGCGCATTCAACAAACAATTACTGAAATGAACAAAGTAGCTCCTCAATAAATTCCAGTTGACATCACATGTCCCGCACGCCTGTTGCTTTCATGGCTGTTGTGCGTCGCCCATCTCGAATGTCAAGTCTTTCACACCGATTCCAGACTAATTATATGTAGTGAATAAAAAGAGTGGGATGCAGCGAGTTCGGTGCTGCGGAATAGGAAGAAAGCGAAAGCTACTTTAGGACCCTCCTGGTTAGAAAATTGTCATAGAAGTGTCTGCTCAGCTGGAGGAAAATTTTTAATTGAATCAGGACGATCTTGGATGTTGATTGTCATTATTAACATGCACTCGTTATTCCAAAATTTCCAATAATCATGCAACTCACACGTGATAATTTTTTAGTATCTAATCTCCCGGGCAAGGTGTGCCGATGACGTAGGATGTCATCATCATCAGATGATGATGATGATGGCAGTGGTGATAATGATTATTTTTTTTTATTGCTCGCACGCACCCACTACGGGCAACATGCTGTCTGTTCTGAATTGTCTCTCAGGGGCATGGCTATGGATGCACGTGCGGCGCTGGAATTTGTGGTCTCGATCTGGTCTCGACACGCCGCGCTACATTTCCCAGGCGTAGTCACGGCTCTGTGTCGCCGCCGGCTTGGAATGGTGACCGAGAAGACGGTACGTATAGGCCTATCGGACAGGTGATTTCACTCTGACGTACGTCAAAGAGGGCAAAAAAATTTTCACTCTGACAGTGGGAATAAATGAACTCCGAATACTTTCACAAGTGACCATTCTTTATTCTGCTATGCGCGTCGTATGCGCAAGAGACATCGCGATGGCCGGCAACGGGCTCGATCGCTTTTTATGTCGCGCGCTCGGAGTGCCCCGCAAAGGCGGGCTTGGACGTCAGCTAGCCTACTTCAGCTGTGCTTCGCGACACTATGGAAATTAGTCGCCAGTACCATCGGCTTCTCCGTCGCTCGCTCGCAAGTTCGCCGCCGTTCGTTGCGGCGGCCCGCTTTCGCTTGTCGTATACAGCCACTCGCTCGATGTTCACCTATAGTTGGCGGCAGCAGTCTGGCTTGAGCTGTACGACGCCGCTCGCAGAAAATTCGCCGCTGTTGGCGGCGGCGGCGGCTGCCGCGCTTGACCTGCTGCGCTGTGTCGCTTGAAACGAGTCATCGGTGACGTATGACATACCGGTAAAATTATTTGCATGAGATATTTTAGACTTATGCTGTCGTTTCTCCACGGACGTATTTTCCCTGTGGGTGCATCTTCACTGCTCTCTGTCACGTGCAGCTAACTATTTGCAATCTTTTTGTGCTTTGCAGGACACAGCCGTCGTGCGCAACGTGCAGACTGCTGTGTGCGGCGGCGTTGCTTGCTTGATGAATTTCGAGTGGGCGATGAGCTTCGAGTGGTGCAATAAAGAAAAACGTTGTTAGTCAGCGGTGGTGTCGTTCATGCTCTCTTCGTTCTTGTTTTACGCGCTGTCGTACGCTTCAAAGCTACACTAGGCTTCCCTGTCAACTACTTAGCTTTACCCATGCTCTCCCTCTCGTCCGGCTTCGCTGGACGACAGGGAGAGCATGGGTAAAGCTAAGTTCAGCTGGGCGAGAATGTGCGGACGACAGACCCACAAGGATTTACCTGGGCCTTAAATAGCTCCGCTGTTCATCTGAACAGATCATCTGAACTGGAGGTAAATAGATCATCCTCACGTGGAATCCGAGTGGACTGACTGTTCGTCTCGTTAGGTGGATGCAACTGTGAGGGGACTAACAGTTACCCGGTAAGGTGTAAATAGGAGGACTGTATGTTAGTCCAATGAGGTGTAGCTGTGGGCACTGACAGTTAGTTTGTAGAAATAAATGCATGTGGATGAACTGCTAAACAAGGTGTCGTTAGTCTTAAATGGATTATTGGCTAGGTAGCCCCAAAGGGATGAACCACACACCCTTTTAGCTCCCTTTTGCCTTAGAGTGCACTCACTCCGCACTCATTTCAAACGACCGATATAGTGCGATAGTGAGCGACGAAGCGTGCAAGCAGACGGAAGTTTGATCGAATCGAAAGGCGCTGAATCTCGTTACGAACGGGAATGAGCGAAAGTGAGATTGAGGGTAGTTGAGTATGTACAGGTGAGCGAGCACTAGTGAGTGTGAGAAGATGCGAGGATGAGCCTGATCGGGTGTCGGCAGAGGCGATTAGGAGCGTTAGTATCTGTTCTTGAGCGTGAGTGGCAAGGAGAGTGAGTGCCATGAGCTGTTGATCATAGCCTACAAAAGAAACTGCGAGTGACCATCCCTTATGCCGTCGTATAGATTCGACTGACACGCCTTGGCGAGGTTATCTTCATGACGCTGCCGCAAAATTCCTCATACACCACTTCTCCTCGCCCCCAACGGCAATCGAGTAAGCGTTGAAAACCTTTCCTGTTCGCTCCTTGTATAGAAGCACAGGTAGAGTAGAAGGGTAAATTAAGGTGTGTGTATCAATATACCTTTCCCAGGATATGTGACTCGTAGCCCAAATCCTTGAAATATTCAGGCATGATCTTTACGTCGAGAGAGAGGCCCCCGCGTTGTCGTGGCAGCAGGGGTTTTTCCTGGAAACCTGGGACGCAAAAGCACGCGTGAGGAGAACTTCTCAGCCTAGTTGGTATGGCTTACTATATGACATTTCGCCACTAGGAAAGACAAAGCACATAAGAAAGACACGAAAAGCCGCCCATGTCGTCGTGTTCGTATATTTCTTGTGTGTGTTGGCTTTACTAGGGGCCAAATGTCATACACGAAAGGATGCACGTACTAACGAAGCGCAAACGATTGCCAGCATACAGAATCACAGGGATTTAGAGTCGCATCGTTCGCGGAAGCATCGCGCGATGTGAAAACAGAAGGAAATAGCAATAAGTAAATCCTAAATACTTTCGCCAACATATCATCACTAGCGCGGCAGTCCGAGAAGGGAAAAAGCCTCTCAAAATACTGACGCCTTCGAGAGGTCTACTTGAACAATACGTCTCGCCAAGAGCACCGACGAGTCGTGTACGCTCTCGCATTAAAGCTTTACTTCGCCCAGTGCGGGTGCGATGAGCACATATAGACACCACAGGCGCTTCTTCCACAAGCAGCTTCTGGAAGAAGCGCCTGTGTGTTTTTTTTAAATGCGAACTTTTCTAAGCGAACCAAGGGCGCTTTGGGAGTTTCTATCTATCTATCTATCTATCTATCTATCTATCTATCTATCTATCTATCTATCTATCTATCTATCTATCTATCTATCTATCTATCTATCTATCTATCTATCTATCTATCTATCTATCTATCTATCTATCTATCTATCTATCTATCTATCTATCTATCTATCTATCTATCTATCTATCTGTCTGTCTGTCTGTCTGTCTGTCTGTCTGTCTGTCTGTCTGTCTGTCTGTCTGTCTGTCTGTCTGTCTGTCTATCTATCTATCTATCTATCTATCTATCTATCTATCTATCTATCTATCTATCTATCTATCTATCTATCTATCTATCTATCTATCTATCTATCTATCTATCTATCTATCTATCTATCTATCTATCTATCTATCTATCTATCTATCTATCCGCCTACGTCTGGGTGCTCCCGTGGCATAAGGGTATGACGAATATTACACACTAGTCATGTCATGAATAGCGTTACAAGCCTGTCACGTACGTCACGAAACACTTTTCCTAGTCACGTGTGGCACATATCCGCAATCCACTGTCCGTGGCATGCGGGTATGCACCAAAGATGATTCACACTCCATATCGATCCAGGTACAGCGAGAAGAGAGTGAAAATTTTAACGTGAAAGCGTAAGGGAACCCGTGTTGCAGAAAATTTGATGTCGGCGGCGTTCTGGGTGAGTGAAAAATAGCGACGTGTGCAAAGAATATAAATCAGGATTCGAGTCTGAATCGAATAAAGAAATTCTGCGTGGCAGTCAAGTATTCCATCACAGATCCACGTCATGTCTTCAATCTGGCTTTTTAAAAGAACGCATGGCAGTGCCATGAGGCGGCAACCGCAATTGTGGTTGCAGTGTTGGCTATCTCCTTTCATAACAATGTAATAAACATTACATATTTACCTCTATCATTCGCAAAGCTACATTCCAGCGTTGCTCGACGCCAAAAGAATACATAAACGAGTGCTCTGTACCATTAGCACATCATCGCACCGTAGCATGCACTTCGTTTCAATAAAACTGACGTCTGTGCTCTAACGAGAGTTCTGACGTTGCGTCGGATCATGCGGTATCCCTTAAGCGACAGCGTAGTCGACTGCACACAACTATTCCATTTGCACAATCACTTTGGTCCACCTCGTAACGCTTGCCTCATAGCCAAAACATGCAGAATAGGCAGCTATTCGCTGATTCCTTCGCGTGAAACCGATTCCCACAATGCGTGGGATCTGCAGGAATTTCTTTGTGTGCCTTCTTTTGTTCGTGCTTTCCGCACGCTCTTACCTTTCATAAAGGGGCCCTGCAACACTTTTCCAGCACAGGTAAAAAAAAAAAAACGCTGCCAATCGGTACTCGGTGCTCCTGAGCCAAACATTATAGGCAATAGTCGGCCTCGAACTTACAATTAATTCTCAAGGTCAGCTAGAAATCGTTCCCTCTTTTCCCGACTGATGATGCCATAAACCCAAATGGCCGCGCCAGAAACCCAAAGTCCACGGCCATAGGCTGATTTGAGCATCGGGAGCTGCATAGTTACTGTGACCGTCGCCTGGATGCCGCCCCGTGTCCGCGCTCGCTCGCGATCGCACTGAAAGTAAGCGACGCGTTCAAAGAAACAAAAAAGTGTTCAAGGTCATGAGGCCCGCTGGCGAAGGGACGCATCTTCTTGCTCCCTTATCATCATTCCTGCGCAGCTTTCGGCACGCACGCCAGTACGAAAGGAGAGAGAAAGCTCTTGTGGCGTGCGCAAAATTCCCGTAACTCCGCTCGCACTTGACGCATTCTAAAAATTTTCGCGGAAGTCGAGTCGTAAGGCAATAAGCTATTTTAATGAAGCCATTCGACGAGTGCTTGGAAAAGTTTTGCCGGACCCCCTTAAAAGTTCTGGAAACCATCGATTTCGTCAGAGTTGCGATAACCACTGCGAAATAAATATTGATTCAAAATTTAATTTCTGTCATTCGGCGAATGTAGTATTTCACCTCTAATTATACTGTCTATGCTGAATATCAGATGCACGTAGGTTTTCTTAAACTTATACTTTCCTGACATCCGTAACTGTTTTTGCTTATACCCGCAGAGCTTCATGATACTGTTCATTAACTAAGGCTTGATATTATAAATTCCTTTTCAAAATGAAATTTACTATAAAGGATGTAACAGTTTATCTCCTTGAACAGCTAATTTTTGTCAAGCAGTCTTGCTGCAATATTTAGGCTTTAAAGTTGCCCGGTGTAGTGCCATTTTACTCTTCACCATTGCAAACTGTAAATATATTTTTTTGCTCTTATTTCATAAGCTGTTCAGTGTGTGTTTTCTCTTCTGCAATCTAGCGTAGGGCTGACAGCTTTGTTAATCTAATTAATAGCTAGTTGGCTAGCTTTTCGACTGAACGACTAAAAGAACATGGCTGATACCTCAGTCACAGGAATCGGTCTAACACGAAAGTGAAACCTGCCTCCACAGAAGCAGTGCTTATTGTGCAGTGATATATGACAGCTTGTGCAATGTCTGTTGGTGTTTGGCAGCTATAGCACCCTTTGACGTGGACGCACCCACGTTGTAGCCTAGTGGCATATCCCCATCTACGATGACAAACGCCCATGATCATGATTTAACTGTTGTGGTAGCTGAAGCTTTTAACATACACCTGACACAGCGTATTGTGAATCTCGCGCAAATATGACATCAACAGGTGCATAATAAACACTGCTACTCGATATGCACTTCTTCAAAGTGTCGTCAATTAAGGAGAGAAACAGCATGGTGTGCGCTCCAGAGTCATAGGGTCACCTACGCCTGTGCTCATGCATGCACTACTACACTGCGCTTCAGCAACACGAGAGGCAGAGGTTCCTAAGCTTGAGCCCCGAATGCGCGCATGTGTTCCATGTCCCGCTAGCCTCTGTCACGCTGCACCAAGGCACGATGCTCGTCACTCGACATCGTTACCTTCAAGCAGCGCTTACTGCAGCAGTTTCATTAGTCGATGCTATCGCACTCAAAACAGTCGGCGGCGAAACAGGTACATATGGAAGCTGCACTACTCCGACAACCAGCCGTCACACGCTAACACGACGCGAGAGGCAGAGAACGTAACTGCGTCTAGGGCGACTCCTCGATGCCATGCTTTAACTGGGTCGTCACCGAATAGTTCTCTATCGGCACTATTAAGTGTCATGCCGCATTACTTCACTTCCCCACTGACAGACGACGGCACCACCCCACTCCGCCTAGCCCCGCCAACAGAGAGCACCGTGTGGGAGAGATTGTGTGAGAGATATATGGCGCGTTTGTGGAGTGTCGGGCAGCGGCCTGGGTAGCTTTGTCGGTAGAGCACCGGGCGCTTGTCGTCGTGGCCAAAAAGTCGTAAGTTTTTTATTTCTCAACCGTTAGCGTTCATTTTGTCAACGTCATATCCGTGACGGAAATACATCACTAAAGTCTTGGTGGACCCCGGCATAAAACAGTTTCCTGTTGTAAGAGAAGGCAATCGATTGTTCAAGTGGGAAAAAAGGCCAACCAATGTGTATGCAGTAGCGACCGCTGAGTAGCGCACCCCTGGAAGGCGAGCATGTGGGCTGCATGTAGTGGTTGTTGAGCACCACTCCCGTGTTGGCCAGGGCGTCGATGTTGGGCGTGGGAATCTGTGGGGAGCCGTGGAAGCTCACGTCGCCCCATCCCTGCGCGTGTGTCGGTGAACGAGAGGAAAGAACACAGGTGATCCGTGAGGAATCGGGCCTAACAATATACACACAAAACAACATATACTGTACAGTGCCGCAGGGTACTCCCTGAGACGATACAACGACTTCGACTGTGCCACAAATAAGAAAAAAAGAGTGAAGATGAGCCTTTAATAATGATTGTTGGTGTTTAAGGTCCCAAAACCACGACATGATTATGAAAGACGCCGGAGTGGGGGGCTCCGGAAATTTCGACCACCTGGGGTTCTTTAAAGGGACACTAAAGGCAAATGTTAAGTGTTACTTAGGACAGGTAGTAACCGCGGAGCCGAACCATGAGAGTGAAATAACTAGAAGAATAAGGTTGGGTTGGGGCTCATTCGGCAAGCATTATCAAATCATGAATGGTAATCTACCACTATCGCTCAAGAGGAAGGTATATAACAGCTGCATCTTACCGGTACTTACCTACGGAGCAGAAACCTGGAGACTTACAAAGAGGGTTCAACTTAAATTGAGGACGACGCAGCGAGCGATGGAAAGGAAAATGATAGGTGTAACCTTAAGAGACAGGAAGAGAGCAGAGTGGGTCAGGGAACAAACGGGGGTTAAGGACATCGTAGTTGAAATCAAGAAGAAGAAATGGATATGGGCCGGGCACGTTGCACGTCGGTAGGATAACCGGTGGTCATTAAGGGTAACTGACTGGATTCCAAGAGATGGCAAACGCGTGAGGGGGAGACAGAAAATTAGGTGGGTAGATGAGATTAAGAAGTTTGCAGGTATTACGTGGCAGCAGAAAGCACAGTGCCGGGTTGATTGGCGGAACATGGGAGAGGTCTTTGCCCTGCAGTGGGCATAGACAGGCTGATGATGAATGATTGTGGTTGTGGCATGTATATGCGATGCTGAGAGAAGAATAAAGCAGTTGTTAGTAAGCGCCAGTCCTTGTCTTTCTAGTCTTCGTGGTCCGTCATTATTTGCGCTGAAGTTCTGTTCCTAAATGTTAAGTCGACGTTGATCGTTTAAATAACGTTCGAGAAACCTCGTAGGGCCTGCTTCGTGCCAAGAGAACACGTGACTTGAAAGAAAATCGCGTTTTAGTGGTCCGCACAGCGTAGCGCACTTCAAATCGCGTGCCTGAAAAGGCCTCCTGACGTAGCATTTGCCTTGCCCAACGTTGCCTGCCTTTACTGCCTGGCTGCCGACGCTATAGTTTATGCTCTGAAGGGTACATTACACGACATCACATGTACATGGCATTTTGTCGAAGTTTCGGTTAGAGCGACTTTCATGAGCGTGCAAGGAACGCGAAGCAGTGCACGATAACGAAACTACCACTGAGACGCGACCGCGCAGACGGGGCGCATCCCGGCGAAAACGGAACTTTTGCACAACCCGCGCCGTTCTCCACTGTATCTTCAAGTTCTTTTTTCCATGAATAAAACAAAAACACACAAGCAGCATTTTAATACATCTTGCAATGCTCGAAATGTTCTTTTTTATCGTAAGTAGCTTCGATACTAGTGAATAATTGTACTCGCGACTCTTGACGTCATTGGACTCGTTTCAAAATGTCCCACTGGTGGCGCATATATTGTCCTACATTTGCCTTAATTTCTCAATTACTAGAGCACTCCTATTGATAACATTGACTTTTTAGCCGTTCTCGGACATTGGCCGTTGACTCTGACATAATCCACCTCCATCAGAAATGCGGCCGCCGAGACCATGATTTGATCTCGCGACCTTCGGGTCAGCATTCGAGCACCATAACCACCCTGGCGGATTAGGATGAACCATTGTACTTGAAACAAATAAAAACTGCCGAAAATGAGATTTCCTTAGCAGAATGCTAAAAGAACTGCCGTTTAATGCTATTTTATTCCATCGATAATCAAACTAACTGCAACTGTGGGGGCGTCTTATTTGCGTTCCCCTCACTCCCCCCCTCGCCGCCCCTCGTTAGATATCTGCCCGTAGAGACAACGTTTTAAAGTGGAAGAGTGTCTTTCCGGGAGATGTCTCTCTAACTTTACTTAGCATCCTCGAAACGTATCGCATTTTTAATTTCTTACTCGACGAGATTATGAGGGGGCATTCTGCCGACTTTTTTGACTCAGTTCTATGCAACCGCAATAATATGATTGCTGACGCTGCGGGATTATTTGCAATAAAAAAAAACAGAGTCAGATGGAACCTTGAAGAGCGAGGCACTTTGTAACAGCTGCGTGGTGCAGCTGTCAGCTCACGGCGACACGCACACACGCACACACACACACACAAAAAAGAAATGAAATCACGCAGGATCATTGCGAACGTTTTACTCGAAAAATGACGTATTAATTTCTCATTTTTCATTATTTTTGTTGAACAAGAATACCATAGTGCGTTATAAGGTCTGTAGCGCATCTGTAATTTTCCTACGTTTTTCCGTACTTGAAACGTACCGGAGGGCAGAAAACAGCATCAAATCGTGAAACAAACCGCAGATAACAATTGGTATAGAGATTAGTTGTACACGATTGTTGAGATACTAATGATTAATGAGGAAGAAGTCAGTAAGGTACGAACAAGTATGATACGGGATTTTGGTAGATCACGCAGTTAACCTCCGTAGACTGCCAAAGAGTAAAAAGCTGTGCAGCATGTAACATTCTATGTAACACTATAGAATGCGAAGGACTACTGCACGCATGGTAATGCATTAAAGGGGCCCTGCGACACAATTTGAGCATGTCTTTTTCATCGGTTCTTCTGGTACTGTGGAATGCACCGATATTGTTGCGCAAGTGGCAACGCCGAAATCGAAGCGGTTATAATTTTAATACACGGGATAAACTACCTTGATTTCGCACTATGGCAACACACATCGGCTATTTCTGTTACAGGAAGTGACGTGATATCATGTGACAGTGACGACAAAGACCGTTCGTTTTTGATTGGCTTGATGCGACACGTGACCTGCAATATTCATATGATGGAAGCTTGGCCATAATACGGAGGCCTAAGAGGAACAAAACCCCTTTTTATGCTCTCTCAGAAACAAATGATTCCCGTTTCTAACTGACATATTTTCAAAACAACGAACACTACGCTAGGCTGCATTTTCGACGGAGGCGAAAATGTTTGAGGCCCGTGTACTTAGATTTAGGTGCACGTTAAAGAACCCCAGGTGGTCGAAATTTCCGGAGCCCTCCACTACGGCGTCTCTCATAATCATATGGTGGTTTTGGGACGTTAAACCCCAGCTATTATTAGGTGCGCTGTGGAATGGTAATCAAACGATACTCTTCCGCGTTTTGTCTTTGGCGGCATCGAGCGACACCGGCCACACCAGCACCTGCGAAACACGCAACGCTCAGTTCGGCACGATGCTGTCAACGAAAAAAAAAAAAATTCTAAACGCTTACCGGCCGACGCCTTCTGCGTCATCGGGCGTTAGCGTTTCGTCTGGGCCCATGGATCCATCCTCGCGTTGCGCGGGGCTCAGCGACGCACTTTCAATTTGCAATGGCGTGCACGACATGCAAGCAATCACTTCGTCGCAAGAGCTCGCGCTCGAGGTCTGTTAGGTCTTCCAGACTCATTTTGTGCACTACACGACAAATCATGGGAGCGTCTGCTAACTGACGCACGTGGTTTGTCGTAAGCATGGTAACAACGTCGTCAAAAAGAGGGGTTGCATTGTACTGTGTGAAGGCCACCATGAGGTGACATTTCCGGTATGTCTTTATAAGACGCGCGCGGTGATTGGAACCGGTCTTTGACGTCAGCGGGAGAGTGAAATCCGAAAAAAACGTTTCTCGTCGTCGTCTGCTTGAGTTTTGAACTTTGAGGACTAATAACTTCACTTTTCGTGCACCCATTTGCATAATTCTTTTTGCGTTCGTCTCAGCATTCATAACTACACGCATTTGCGGTGCTAAATAAGGCAGTCGCAAAAGTGTCGCAGCACCCCTTTAAGTTATGCACTCGGTGACCACACTTCTTGCAAGACATAACCAGCCGCAGTGTGAGTGACATGAATTTATTATCTTGATGTTCTCAGTCAAGTGCGTTCATTCCCCCCCTTCCTGAAGCTTTGTGCACCTCAGATGGTGTTGTGCATCCTCCAGTATCGGCCCATCTTTGACCAAGCAACTATCTCAATCGATTGCAAGTACTGCAGTTTGTGCAAGTTGGTGCAATATAATATCGTACTGGTATAGCGCCGCTCAGTTTGAGCACGAAGAAAAAGAGGCAACAGCTAAGAAGGAAACACAGGCAACAGTATGAGCGCTAAACTTACAACTTTTGTTTATTGCATGACCCTACAGCACATTATTTGGCTCACCTCACAGCACACGTGACTCCGCAACATGACCAAAAAACTACACAGTATAGAGAGAGAGAGAGAGAGATAAGATTCTTTAATGAAATGCCCGGAGAGGTTAGCCTGGTTTGTCGCCTGGCTTGCTATACTGTACCATACACTGTGCCATACAGTATAGGCCACATCATTGTTCTGCGGACGTCCCCGCTTACGTAGACTATGCAAGAAGCACTCAGCCACTGACACCTGCAATAACGCTGGATAGCCTGCAGGCTAATCGCTTGCTTTGTCCTGCGAAACTAGCGGCCATAGGTGATGACCATGTGATGGATACTGGAGAAACTTGTGTCATGCCGTATGTGTATAAAGTATCACACCATTGAAGAAGATAGCCCTGAGAGAAGCGTCCGCGTAGTGTTCTCTGCTCCGCAGAAACAAAGTCGACTACGCAAGCTGAAGAGTCCTAAGAGGAATCGCACCCGCCTGTGGAAGGAGGCATGTGACTAGTTTTGTTGAATGTTCTCTAGCTGTCGTGTATGTGTTCCCTCTGTCGTGCGATGCAGTTTACATAGGACAGACGGGTAGGTGTATCAAAGACCGCCTGCGCGAGCATTTGTGCAATGTAAAAAACAAGGTTTCCTCAGGCAGTTTTCTGGCTATGCATTGTAAGACGTGTGCATTCACTCCATTGTTTGACCGTTGTGTCATTTTGGGCCGCAGTCGTAGTCAGTTGACACGTGAGATCATCCAGGCGAATTCTATTTCGAAATGTGTGACGCTGTGTGTAAGTGCGCCATCTATAGGCTTATCTGAAAAAGAGATCAATTTTCTTGAGCGTGTGCAGTGAAGTGCGGACGTAGAATTGTTAATGTGATATTTATGTAAACTGCGTTTTCTGGTCATGTGTGCTGCGCCACATGTGTAGTTTTTTGGTCAGGTTGCAGCGTCACCTGTGCATGTGAGGTGAGCCATATAATGTGCTGTAGGGTCATGCAATAAACAAAAGTTGGAAGTTTAGCGCTCATCCTAATGCCTGTGTTTTTATTTCGCTGTTGCCTCTTTTTCTTCATGCTTAAACTGAGCTGCGCTCTACCAGTACAATATTATAACCGATGGCGTCTTCATGTGACGGTGCCGTAATATGACGTCATGATGGCGTCAGTAATTTCGGAGATCTCTGTAACATGATGGCGTCACAACATGACCTCATGATGACGTCATTAGTGACGTTGGCCATGTGTGTTTTTGTGCGACTTCATTCGCCAGACGTGCTTCGCCGAAGGTGCCACGCAACGGGACACTCAAGCCTTTCGCCTTGATAAATCCTCATATTAAAAAAATGTAGTGACTGTCGTTGCTAAGCCGAACTAGAATCGAAGTGTATGGTGAAAACGTCTAATTGCCTTCTTTTAGAAATCTAAAATGATTTAGGTTTGCACGCATTTGCCGTACACCAGGCGAAAGTAAAAAAAAAAAAACTTAGTTTTAGATGTGTTTCTTTAATCAAACCAGTGGCCATAACATTAGTTGAAGGAAAAGCCCTGCTTGTGCGTAATCTTTTACACCGCATCTGAATGAAATGATTAGCATCAACGAAACCACTTTTTAAAGACCACTCCAAAAACAAAAGCGTATCATATTCAAACGTGCCATTGCTTAGGTTTCAAAGCTAAGTACGATGTCATGAGTTACATTTATTTTTTGCTTAAATACCATACATTTAGTTTCCTACGGGTGTAGCGGGAGCTTGCTTCATTCCACTATTTCTATAGCGTTAAATATGAGGCTTATGTTGAACATGAAACATATTTCCAGGAGCAGACCTTGGCACGACCTGCTTCTCCGACAAACGTTACTTCGCGTTTTAGCATAGTGAATGTTGCTGCCATGTGAATTTGGGCCTCGTTTCCTCTTCATCTCTTGCATAATGTCTTGAAAACAATCGCTAATCTCGTGCCTGAATTTATATTGTGAAGTGTGGCGACCGTACAGGTGAGTGCGATGGACCACTTGCAGCCCGCGGCGTGCCAGCACAAGTTGATGCAGGTCTGCCTTGTTTTAGTTTGTCATCTTTGTACTTAAACGGCGCATTAATGTGAGAGGGTCCAGCATGAAAAAGCAGCTTCCGAAGGAACAACTCTTGTGGGGTATATATTAAATATACTTCCAATCAGGCTTAGGCCGAAGCCGTAGCACCGCACTGTGTACTTGAGAAAAACTTCAGGCGGCCTTAATGTTCCAATCAAGCGTCTTTAATGGCACTAGCCCCTAGCGTTTCGTGAACTTTTGGATCACTTGGGTAGACTTCAGGTTAACTTGTGGTCGCTGAGTTCCGTAGCTTGCACACATACAATCTACCAGCACCGGCTTGTTCACAGTCGTCCACTTCAATTAGTCAACTGATAAGTTTACAAGTTCTGTATTTTGTATTTTGATGGCACAGAACAACAAGAAAACAGTCTGATCTTTCAACGAAGTCATTCAGCTCATTTTCGTTAATTACTGTGACAATCAATTGGTCTTCATCTTTGCTAAACTTATGGTCCGTACCATACGTCTCCTTAACACCTTTAACTTGAACCCTTACGTCATTTCTATGAGAGTTTAGATTTTTTTTATTGTGGTGTCATAACACTCGAGCCAACGATCAGATTCCGGTTCTCTGAAGGCGAATTCCGGTGCGCTCCTTGAGAAACATGATATTGATGAAGCAGTGCACAAAAGACACGTTCACGCCCATAAGAAGGAGACGCAAACACAAGCGCTTCTGTTTGCATGTTTTTTTTATGTGTGCGTCAATGACCTTTGTGCGCTGCTTGATGAGTAGCATGGCTCATCAACAAGCGCATCAGCACATATTACGAAACATAATTTCGCTAGTTGCTAGCGCCATAATGAATATTATGGATAGCTTGGTGGTTATAAACTCTGGAATTACATGCATGGTCCGCAGCGGCTCAGATCCTATGATCCTGAATAATTGCACTCCGGAGTATTATTGAAACGTGCTAGCGCAGATGAATAATCATGGAATAAGTATACAAGCGTGAATATGGAATAAGTATACAAGCGTGAACAAATGGGCATCAGTGCAGAAGATATTGCCCTTTGACGTACCAGGTCATCGGCCAGGAGGAACACAATATGTGGCGGTGATCTACGACTGTCCCTTGCAGAAGCGTTCGTGGCACAGGCGAATACCAGCGATATGTGAAGCATTCCTCTTAGGTGGCCAACCCGGAAGCGCGACTGGCAGCGCGCAGCCATGTTAGATGTGTCACCTGCGTGAGAATGTGCAGGGAAAAGGGTCAGTCAAGCCGCTGAAACTGTCGCTCTTAAGTTCAGGTTGAAGAGAATGTGAGCGGTGTGAATGAGCAAACGGCGGTAGCCGATACATTTGACAGCGTTGCTGTCAAAGCTCGACGTAAAACGGATGACCACCGAAAACTATCATGTCCAACGGACATGTGCCACAGAAATTGGGCAAATCCCACTACTCACCGCTGGTCCACTAAAAATGAAGAAGGCAACGGACGGGCGGCAAACACCAATTAAGGTTTCCAAACGGACGTAACCAGTAATTGAGAACTGTCGGGATCGCGTCGTAGACACACCGCTATCCAGGCACGCTAGCAGAGCGTAGCACAGCCTTGTGTAGTATAACATAGCAAGTGGCCGGGTAAAGGAAGCGAGTGTGAGGACGAGCGAAAGGAGGAGGGGAGAGAGTGAAGCAGCGAAAGAACGGGAAGAAAGACAGAAAGAGAAGGAAAGAGAGAAAGACAGAGAATCAAAGAAAGAGAGAAAGAACTACAGGGAGAGAAATAAACGCAAAGAAAGTAACCGGTGCGACCGGTGTTAGCCAGAAGACGAGAGTCGACCAGATTCGCTGTGCCAAGGATTGCGCGACTTCATGCAAGCTTATCGCATTTTTTTCTAAGCTGAAGAATAAGTGGTTAGGTCGCGTAATCCAGATGGCACATAACATGTACCGTGTTACAGTGGCAGAGTGGGTCTCAGGGAAAAAGACGCGCACTCATGGTGGTGCGAGTGAAATATAGGCAATTTTCAGAAATTGGATATAGCGCAAGCTGGTGCGATGTCAGGCTTATCGGATATCACTAGGAGAGGCCTCCTTCCTGCAGCACATGTGCTGATGTTAATGATGGGGATGACGAAATAAAAAAAAATGAAGTGTTCGTGCAACTGCTCCCCCGCAACTGCAACGTGGTGACTGGTAGGCTGATTGATGAAACTGATTGTCCAACGCCAACGACCTATGAGACGCACGTTATCAGAACTCTCTAAATTAACCCTGGCCATTCGTGCTTTTCTTAACGTACACTGCGACCGCCCCGGAAAGGCGTTGGTCCCGGGTTCGATCATCGGACCAGGACGAATTTTTCGGCAACCAGGAAGCTTTCTTTCTTAGAAATCCGCATGGATTTCCTTGTGGCTTCGTGCTACAATGGGGTTGTTGCCAAGTTTCCCTTTCTTAACCTTTCTCTAAAACTTGCAGGCTCAGATCCTGTGGTCGGCTGGAGCCCTCAGATGTGACACGGAGGCATAACTAAGCGAAACATCTTTACTCGTTAAAGACCCGGGCCAGACTGATTGTATATACCTGTAGTAAAGTATTCTCTCTGTCTCTGACCGTCAAGCGGCGGCGAGCATCCACGTGCCCAGCTCTCTTCATCCTCTCTTGCTGCCTGGCCAGCGCCCCCACAAAACAGAGCACTTTGGGGCGGAAAGTCGCGGCTTTGTTTGAGAAAAAGCTTCCAGCACTAATGAGTTGTTCTCATTGAATGACTCCCTCATTGCATCGTTCTTAATGTGAGCGCACGCATAATTGCGGTATCTTGAGTCCTCAAACATATTTTCAAATTTCGAGGCGTCTTTTTAGTGCGGCATATTCACGCCACCACGCACAGTCAGCGCGAAATGTTTAGGGACCACGAGACGTAAGAGAAAGCTCAAAGTTCTCGCTGATTCGGCAAGCAGCGTTTAATTTAAATGGCCGGCCTTTTTTAAAAAGCGCTAAAAGCAGGCGCTGAGCAGTTCGACCGAACACAGTCAGAAATTGCTGGAACATTGCTGCGAAGTTTTCTCAGACCAAATTGTCTCTAAACTTCTGACGCCGACTGTACATATGACGAGACTACCTCGTATCGCGGTAGCATGCGCCTGTGCGCCATGCCCATTCGAATTGAGGCACTTCAGTTACTCCATAAAAAATAAGTAATATCGGCGCCTCGTCGCCCTTTTCTATTTAATAATATCTAAGGGTTTATAGAACTATCATGCTGATTGAAAACCGCGGGAAAAATGCGCACATGTTGCTGCTTCACGATTACAGTGCCGTCTGCAACATTAAACAAATGAAACAGAGAAAAGTTAAAAGAAAATGAAAAATTATATAATTTCACTGAATATTCCCCAGGCGTAAAGCCGGGAACCTCTAGCACAGAAGCCCAACACTGGGATCGTTGCGTGATTACAGTGTTTACAGTAACGCTATACATTCACAGAAATGAGAAGCAACATAAATTGCAACGTACTTCAAGTTGATCTGATTTTATTATTTCGTCATTTCACGAACCAGTTCATATGCTGTGATCCATTTAGCAAATTCTGTCTGCGCCGGTATTTTTTCATATTTATACAAGACTCTAAAGCAATTTGCCCTACCTTAACGCAGTCACCTCAAGTATGTCGAGCTTGGTTTCGCTTGAATTGAGAAAAGACGAGACCATTGGCTTGGAGAGACTCAACTTTATCATTGCATATCTTGGCCTGGGCAAGGACGACGGGAACTCTACACACTTCGACTACAGGCCGCGACAAGGCAGCCAATATGTTGCATTACGAGAAAACACATAGGCGTCGCTCGGCGCCATCGGCGATAACTCGCAGTGAACTATGATGCAACTAGCGTCTCTGGTGGTGCCGGCCCGAAATCCTCACCTTGATCCGCTGTTCCTTTTCTCAAACGCGCTGTACTAGCGTTCTCTATAGGTCTTTCGCTGGCATTGACCTTGGCGGAGCTTGAAGGTCGAACGCATGTGCAAAGGCGCTTTCTGGGTTTCTAAAGGTAGCAGTGGAGCTATGGCTCTAAAAACTTCTCTAGCTATTAGTGCACTTCTGAAGCCTTCTTTAAATGCAGCTTCACTACTGTGACACGTGAGGAAGTGCGTAGCACGGCCACCCAGTGATTCCCGTTCGTAGAGTTCTCACTGCTCCATTTACCAAACTTCCGATGACGTCAATGTTTGAGGTAAGCATGTAGGGTTTCTCTGGCACAAATAGAATTTTGTTAGGGAGATTCGTAAACTCGCTGTGCGACATGCGCGCCATTCTTTGCTGCGCTTTATCGACTTGCAGCATGTTGTGGCAGTTGAGATGCATGTCGTCCGCAGCGAGTTCCGTCAGGTTGCTTTCCTCTTAAAATGGAGCGACGAAGACACTGGAGAAGCGCTGGTGGCAGAAGCAATCGCGCGCTTGGCGAACCGATGGCGCCCTCTTTTGCGCGGCACGAGAATCAACCGCTTGTTTCCGAAGCACTTTTGGGGATCTTAAGTTAATTATTGCGATTACGTTATGGTTATTATTGTTATATATATTATTTGAGACTTTGTTAGTTTATATTAACCCGGTTTTGAGCATCACTAGCCTTGATTTAATCCTGTATTGACCACTTGATTTTGAGCGTGATCATGCCACATATGATCTACGAATGGACGACAAGCCTCGCCTCTCATGTGCGACACACTTAAAAGCCTTCGCGCATGAGACCTACGCTGACGCCGGCGTGTCTCATTTGCATAAGTGCCTCCCACACACTCTCCTGAGCACGTCGACATGAACTCAGGCTTTGGCAAGGTAAAAAGAACATGCTTAAAGGTTTTGCGTGCGTAGGCTACTACGCTGAGGTGCATTCGGTGCGTTTTCGTGTTGCCGCGTACGCATATACCAGGCACATCAAACTATACGCCCCGCGTTCGTGTCTAGGCGCCACTTCCGCACCGATTCGAACAATGGTTCGCCGGTTGATAGGGCCACCGGTAGATGCCCGTTATCGGAATTTAGCATCATGGCTGGTCATTCCAAGTTACTTCACCAATGAGGAACCCCCAATTTCTCTAACGTAGATATTTGCCATTGAGTGCGGTGCAAGAATCTGGCCATCTCGGGCACAAATTTACGACTTTTCATGCATCAGCGATTAACAGACTCGACGTTGTTATGTCGCTCATTCCTTGGTACAGGAAGCAGAACTGAGTGGCTGTACTACCGCCTAACTTCCGCCATATCAATAAAATATGACTTTTGAATATATTAGACGTCCCAAACTCACCTCAGCTAGGGGGCCACCGTCACTAATTTTTGTCCCACAAGGGCCGCCACGGTGTAGAAGGTAGGTGCGGTGAGGGGTTGAGGGGGAGAAGCTTGAACAAGATGTTAGTTAACGTCGCCATGTCAAAAAATTTCCACCCCATGTTTCTTATACGGGTGAATTCTACAGGGGATTTGGAGTCAGGAGTCGAGAAACATATCGGTACCGGTCTCCTGAATGGCTAAAATCTGGACGCCGATTCTGAAATATGTGGTTTTATTTAACGGTTGCTCCAAGAATATCAAGACATAGCGACCGCTGAGGCGCCTCACAAAAAAAAAAGAAAGAAGATACTTGAGGTATAGCTCATGAACCTACTTTATAAGAAAGTAGAAAAGAATGGGGGAGGGGGGAGACAATCACGTGTGGGCCGGGTCGCTAGCGATAGGTCCGCGGGCCGCGTGTTTGAGGCCACTAGGACAAGTAGTATTCGCTGTAGATGATCCTGACATTATCAAGTCTCAGCTGCTTGTATTCGACATTTCGCTTTCACTTGTGTTCATGACCGCGTCAGCGCGTCTCGTCGTTCGGCCTGTTTTGATCGACAACGTCAGGTACGCCTCAATATTGGCCGCACTGATATTCTCATTTTTCTTTCTTGCTGTGTGCGTCTGAAGACTGGAACACCTTCCGCGCGATGCCGCTTCCGTTTAAAGCCGTGACTTGCTTTGTCCACCGATGCGCAGTTACTCATTTGATGACGCGTGAACTGCACGCTACCTATTTTTTATTGTGCCTTGTTTTGTAAGCGCTGCACTTCTCGTCGTATCTTAATTTTCAGTTGTGACAGCAATGCGGATCGCATCCCAATATGTCCCTGTAGGTGTCATTGCAAATGATGCCACTCTCTCTTTACTTTTCATTCGTTATTTGTGCACTGTAACCACCGCTGTAAATTTATGTGAGATAGATAGATAGACAGACAGACAGACAGACAGACAGACAGACAGACAGACAGACAGGACAGACAGACAGAAAGATAGATAGATAGATAGATAGAATAGATAGATAGATAGATAGATTAGATAGATAGATAGACAGACAGACAGACGACAGACAGACAGACAGACAGACAGACAGACAGACAGACAGACAGATAGATAGATAGATAGATAGATAGATAGATAGATAGATAGATAGATAGATAGATAGATAGATAGATAGATAGATAGATAGATAGACAGACAGACAGACAGACAGACAGACAGACAGACAGACAGATAGATAGATAGATAGATAGATAGACAGACAGACAGACAGACAGACAGACAGACAGACATGACAGACAGACAGATAGATAGATAGATAGATAGATAGATAGATAGATAGATAGATAGATAGATAGATAGACAGATAGATAGATAGATAGATAGATAGATAGATAGATAGATAGATTAGATAGATAGATAGATAGATAGATAGATAGATAGATAGATAGATAGATAGATAGATAGATAGATAGATAGATAGATAGATTATTTGATCAAGTAATTTCGAATTGCGTTTATTTATCGGGTAATGACATATTCAGCGACATTCTTTTGATTTCCAAGACGAGTTTGGCGAACATGCAAGCTGCATAGTTTAAGACTAGTGCGCGCCTTCGCCTTTCAATGCACAATAATAACAAGCGACATGAACCTGCATATGAAGCTACGCTGCACAAAAATTGCGAGCGAAGTTTATGCCATGAAAGAAGACTACAGTGCACTACTGTATACAACTCCAGAAAGCCACAAAACTATATGGAGATAAACAATATGTAGCACTCTCTTTGTTTCGTGATTGTGGACGTTGAAGTTTACGTCGACAAAGCTTTTGTATGCGCAATGCCCATAGACTGTCACGCCACCAAGCGGATGTCAGGAGAACACCTTGAAGGAGAGTAAGCAGACCACAAACTGGCAGCTCTGGCAGCCGCTCCCTTGTTCGGCTGTCCTAGCCTGACTGTTAACGCGTTGACATGAAAGAAACACTACGACTTTGCATGCTTCATGTATCAGTGAACCAATCGGGCCCTCCATGACACGGTAAATCTGATTGGTCCTTGCGATACGCGAAGTGTTCGTGAAAATACACGGCAAATCGCGCTTCCAATGGTTGCCCAAAGTGTACACATTTCAGCTTCGCGAGGTACTCTGTAGCCCTGTAGGCAAGTTAAATGTTATCGTCTGAAGTTTTCAGTTCAAATTGACAGTGTTTAACTTGTATATAGCATCCGTCGGTGTTCTTGTAGTGCATGAATCCCATAACATTGTACGCGGGGAGTCGTGCGAGCTCACGATGTCCTCTTCTATAACTCAGCAGTGTCAAATAGAGTTTCTACACGTAAGCAGTGCGCATGCGCAGAACATAGCGGCCGCGCGCTGGTCTCACGGACGTACGTGAGATTCGATTCTTTGCGTGCGTTTCTTGCGCACGTATACAACTTCGCGCTGAGTTTTCGCGAGATCACGAACAAGCAATATCTTGTTCGTCATCTCGCGATAGATGCAGCTACGTGGTCCCTCTTGGCGCGTGTCGCGTACGTGTAGCTAAAAGCGTTTCAGATGACGTGCGCGTAACGTACGTGAAATTTTCACGTTTGCGTAAGTGAAGTCCCTACATACGTGAAACTAAAGCTGTCTAATGCTGCGCCGCTTGTGTTTGTACGTTGTTGATAAGTGGCAGCACACTGCAAGCGATTTTTTTGTTGACAGAGCAAAATCGGCAAAGTGTGCTCCGAGCCCAGACGTTTCTCTAATGGTAAACATGGTGAGAAGGAAAAGTCGAAGGCTGTTGGCGGAGGACCTTCTTCAGATTGCTTTTAATAGCGATATTCATTGAAACCACCTTGACGACCAGGGTTTTTCACTGGTCATAGAAGGCTGTGAAAGCACCGACAGTGACAGCGACGAGGAAGATAAGCTGCTAGCTCACGAGGAGCGAGCTGCACTTCACGCCCGCTCGTGCGTTAATGTTTTTTTCACGCTCGTAACTCACTTTGATTGTAGGTAATGTACAGTAGCGATGAGTGAGATCAAAATAAAAGCATAATTCTTGTGATGCGCAGCATGTAGCGCTACTTATTGTGGTTATAATGAGGCGCCGCATGCCGCCAACACGCTCGAGCGGGACCAGCGGAAGCTAAAGGATTAGTGATGAAACGTGTAGTCACGGCTACAATCCACGCCACTGTGTTAACTTCACCTGTTCCATGCGAACGGCATTGTTGTTCGAAGGATTTTCGCAACGTCGAATAATTCGACGTTGCGAAAGGCATGCGTTTCGAGGCGCTGATCGAGCC
Source organism: Rhipicephalus sanguineus (assembly GCF_013339695.2). Taxonomy (NCBI): domain Eukaryota; kingdom Metazoa; phylum Arthropoda; class Arachnida; order Ixodida; family Ixodidae; genus Rhipicephalus; species Rhipicephalus sanguineus. The sequence continues at coordinate 116,086,567 of NC_051179.1, forward strand.
TGTAACATCCGAGAGAAGTGAACTATGCGCGGCTAAAGTCTGAGCGTGACTGCGACCTAAGCACGACTGAATGGTAGGTTGAATGTTTGCGTTCCGTTGAAGAAGTAACACCGCGTTCGTAACTGCGCAAGTAGTGACGATGGCGTAACATGTTTGGAAACCATCGTCACGTTAAACATGCGGTCCCGTGCAGCAACGATGGCGCTACTAGCTAGCGGCCTATTGATGCGGGAAGTCCGCCACGGATGGTCTGTACGTGCTAGCTCAGGTAGCCGTTCAGTTCATACGTCAGTTCAAGTTCATACAGTTTTCTGTTGCTCACACAGAGTTTCGCAAAGAATCGTTGATGCACGGTAATGGGGCCGAAATATAACCTTTCACACCGCGGCAAATAATTAGATGGTGAGCATTTTGCACTCTCCATGATTTGGGCAAGTATTTTGGTCTCATATCCACGTCTGTGCACCTCATGACTTCATCCGGTGAAAGCGGCACGGGGCGTGCGTCCGCACGTCCTATCTGTCCCTGTGCTAGCAGACGGGTTGGCCCTCCTCCGGGCGCCATCTTGAATCGCCCAGCGCGCTACCTTATGGGCATTGCGAATACCCAGAAAGAGAGCGAATGGCGACCTCGACATACTCCTATTTCCCGCGACATTACTGGCGGCCTATTTAGACCGAACGATATCAGAACGACAGACGTGGCACAGACTAACAACCTCTGTTTATTTCAGTCAAACGGCAATGTAGAGGAAGCAGGATCCGCGGAGGCGGCAATAAACACGCCAAATACAGCAACAAGAACAAAATCATATCGAGCCACATCACGGTGGACTGCCGCGATTCTGTGGATACCTTATTTTACTGTTGTGAAGAGATTTAGAAACCTCTCGAACGTAATAATAGCCGTTTTGTTAAATCTGAAACGCTTTACTTATCTGGCATGCGCGTATTTCTCTATAGCAGCAAAAAAAAATCCTGAGCCAGTTCCACAGCAACAAAAAGCTGCACGAACTGCGGAGCATTCATTCACCTGTGTTTCCCTTGTGTTTATCTTGCGTTTATCTGCTATTTTCTGTTCTTTTCTTGTGATTATCTGATTTGTTTTGCGATATAATATATTTTCTGTTCTATGGTCTCCTCTCTACTGTTTTTGTAGTTTGCTGCTCCGAGTGCGGTGCGTCTAACTCCCGTAACTAGCGCTTCGCTGGCTCGAACAAACGAATTAGCCCTTCGGCGACGTTGGCGTTCACGGGCAAGCAAGCGCTGGCGTTCCAAACTGCAGCCGGCTCGGCTTATGTTTATCAAACGTGGGACCTGCGTGGCCCCAACGCGAAACATGAGACGATTACAGAGCGGTCCCTTAAATATCTCCGCAGTTAAAACTCGTACTTTTTGACAATACGCCGTGCTGGGCAATTTGGTACACAGCAACTCGAAAGAACGCGGCGAAAGGTAACAAACGAAAGGTATCATCTCGTCTCTAACCATGCGCCAAGCTTCTCAAGTAGTTGTACTTTTTAACTGACAGCTACGTTTCTTACAATGATTAGCCAAATAATCGCGACATGAGTCGCTGAGCAAGTACTCTGAAATCCTGAAACGATCATATTTGAGCCAATGTAAGGACATTCAAAACTAAGCCGTATCTTACGTAAAAATGCACAAGTACCTTCCAGCACACGTGCAGCACACTACTGCACTTCACTTGCAGAACTGAAATGGCTGACCCAAATTTACAGCACAGCACATGGCGCTGATTTTGGCTCGTCGTGGTCAATTGCTCTTTGTCAAAATAACTAGGCCAACACTAAATGCCTGCACAACGCGCTCTTGGTTGCTATAAATTATCACCACCGCCATCTTTTGTCAACCGGAGAGAGCGTATGCGACACTTCTTGTGAGATGGCCCGAACGCAACGTCAAAATGGAAAAAAAGAAAAAAGAACGCGAAAAAGTGCCATAAATCCATGCTCACCACACACTGAAATGTACCTTTAAGTCGCAGCCGAATGAACCAGAGGCGTGTAGTGTCCCAAGATGGCGTTGATCCACTGCTCTCGGAAGGAATGCTTCAGTGACCGATCAAGGCGTCACCGACCTCGAGTTCACGGTCATCGAATGGTGGCTTAGCTGGCCTGCATCTCGGTGGGCTTCGAAATACAAATCCAACCACTCAAACTTATTAAGATGCAAAACAGTTTGCTGAAATACTCGCTAAGTAGGCGCAACAACACATGTATCCTGACCGATAGACGACGAAAAGAGTTTCAAATCTTTGTGGATAAACCGGTGCTTTTGTCACATCGTTGCAGTTCTGCTGTGCTGATGCAGAATGCATGTTTATAACGTCCTGTTTTTGTCCCACTCCCCGCCTTAAGCAGAAAAAAAAAGAAACAACAGTAGACGGGAAGCAGTACTGTATGTATTTAGAATGAAAAAAGCAAGTCACCGCAATCGCTGAAGAGGTTAACGGATACAATAGCTCAGAATTCCAACCACCATCTGTGCAAAACGCATCTCTTTATTGCAATACTAAGCGTCCTTCATTAAAAAAGGTAGAGTGTACCGAGTTCAACGCACAATATGCGCAAGTGTTACTCGAAAGTCGCGGTACTTTTCCCGTTTATAACATCGCACAGAAAAAAATTGGAAGTTACTGACGCACATTATATTGGGTGCCGTTGAGAGGCCAGCGTACTCTACCAATGCCGTCACCGGAAGCTTCGAGTCGGGGCTGAGTTCTGAGCAGGAAGCACAGCCTTGAACGTCGCGCATCCGTTATTTCTTTTTTTTTTGTGTGTGTGTGACACAGCGCAGTGTGAATGGACTGCAAGAGCGGCCGCCGAATAGATAACCCTCTTGACCATAATGAGCTACATTGCAGGTTCTCCTATCTGATGTCTTTTGATTCCATCTAAAGGTTGCGATGTGAAAGAGCCAGCTATCGAAATATTGTTCGCCAAGCAATGAAACACATTCGAAACAAGTCCGCAGACCAGGGGTCTCAAATACGCGGCCCGCGCACCTCTCGGTATCGGCCCGCCCCGCACATCACTGTCATCGCGCCATACTCTCTGTTCTTTTATTTTCTTAATATACGTTCATGAGCTACACAGACGTTACTGGTTTCAAGCATTTGTTTTTTTCGTGAGGCACCCCATATGGTGATTATGTGCCAACACATAACCGTAGAACAAAAGCTATGTATTTCAGTATCGGCGTCCAGATTTCAGTCAACCTTAAGATCAGTATTGATATGTTTCTCGAAACATGACGTGAAATATCATTCGGAAATGACCCATACATGAGATATGATAGCCTTCTTGGAAATGGCAGCGTTAGCTGAGGTGAGCTTGAGACTCCTGCCAGATACAATAGGCGAAATGAGAAATGAAGCCTACAAGGGTCTCATTAAGGAGATGTCATAGGAACATAGTGGAAACGAAGAAGGCTTATAAATTACCATTGACACATAACTAGCCAAACTAAAGAAACAGTGAGTACGAGCGATATGGCTCGCACTCACAAAGGCCATCGAATGATTATCCCAGTTTACTACTTAAGGCTTGATGTTTGCGGTTATATATATATATATATATATATATATATATATATATATATTGTGATGACGAAGAGCGGCACCGAGGCCCTGGCGCGCGGGCAGCTAGAGCGAGGTAGAGAAAGACGAGGACAGAATATAGAACAGCTGGCCCAGGAACGGGTGCTGTCTCTGTGTCTCGTTCATTACAATGGCGCAGCCTACAACGCAAGCCGAACCTTGCAGCTGAAGCCACCTGTCATCGCGCGTCGTCGGCAGCGCGGGTCTCTCCATCCTAGGAACGCCGTCCACGCTTCCTCGGTCATGGACACCTTGGCCCGACCGCTGCTACAGCTACCCATCCAACCATCCCAGGACGGCGTCCAGGCCTCCTCGGTGGCTCAAGGGCACGATTATTCCGGCGCCGCCAAGACAGTGCACGGCCTACCGTTGCCCGGGAATGCTGCTCACGCTTCCCGTGACGATACCCCCTCATCCAGGGCTCCACCGGCACCTGAGCCGCTTTGGGATGCGGTACAAGCTCCTTCGGACCAGCAGCCCGCCGTCATGGGCCCAACCACCGCCTACTGGTCCGACATGACTGGCTCCGCACGCGAACCATCGGAGAACGCCGCGCACCTGCGGCGTACCATTGCGCGACTTCGCGTCACGACCAACGCCTTGACAGCATCGAGCTCTGCGCTGTTTCCTCCCATCATTCCGGCACTGACAGCCATCAACGCCATGTTGGATGTGGCCACCTCGCTAGACCTCGAGGCCAGCTCGCCTGAGCAACGTAGAGAGCTCCGGTCTACCCTCAGCCAGGTCTCTGTCCAACTTGGTGACTTCGCGCACACACTCTGCCGTTTCGCGCCTGCCGTATCACCATCTCAGACTACCTTTGTACTACCGGAATTCCGCGGCTTCCAGGACGACGCCGAAAAATGGGTGGCGACCGTCAACGCCCTGGGAGATCGCGAAGCCTGGACGGAGGCGCAGATATGGTCCATGGCGGTAGACCGCCTTCGGGAAGGTGCCGCGGCGTGGCACAGGTACGACGGCGTGAGGCAGCAATCCTGGGCAGAATGGAGCACCAGGCTCATAGCTGCCTTTGGACCAATTGACCACCACCTCGCTGCCACCACCCAGTCCAACCTCACCGCTACCGAGGATGGAGCTCTGGAGGGGCACCACCTCGAGGCTGCAACTGCTCATTGCAGCTCACCTGCAGACAGTGTCTCAACCTGCCCTGGGACAAACACACAACGGAGACCAGGCCTACCACCTCAGGTCACGGACTCGGCGTCGGTATCCGACGCCATAACATCTCTGCCAGTGACCGAGATCATTTTCTGTCCACATCTGTCGGAAAAGCCACCCCCATGCTCGTCATCGCTTGAGCACTTGGAGGCACCGGCACTTGCTGTACTGGACGCTCCGTCATGCAACGAGCCGTACTTGTCTGTCGATTCAAACGAGATCCTCTCGGACCAGACGGAGGCGGATCTGCGTACCTCACATCATACACTGGCAGAACGCGAGAATGCTTCCAACTTGCTGCGAGACGTCTCTCCAGAAGCCGCCAATGAGTCTGACACGGCGGAGATCGACCTGCCTGTGCAGCACAAGTCTTCTGCTGTTGGAACGGCTTCTTGCGAGGATGCCCCTGCTGCGCGCAGCGTGTCTTCAAGAAAAGCTGATTTCGGAACGGCGGGGTGGTGCTCCACAGCGACAACGCTGCAAAAGTACAAGCGGTGTCAAAGGTCAACGCGTGAACTGAGCTTCCCGTTGCCACAGACGTCTAGTAAGAGACCTAGACGCCCCTCGAACCACTGCAAAAAACGCAGATGGCCTCGTTCGGTGCAGCAAGTGGCGCTACAGGGCCCACCACGTCCTGCCCTGTTCTGCCAACTGCGACGGGATAAACGTGCGAACTACATACGACCACATTATATCAACCAGGGTCGCCCGCCAGAGCACGCTGAGGCACCTTCTCAAGCCAAGTCGCCGCGGGGCCTGGACCGACCACCGCCATGCAGCCAGTGTCGCCGAACTGAGATATTTATGACTCATCCACACGCCAACTCGCAGCGTGGCCGGGAGCGACCACCGCTATTCAACGAGTGTCGCCCACCAGAGGCACTTCTGGCAAGTCTCCCAACCAACTCGCAGCGTGGTCGGGACCGACCACCGCGATGCAGCCAACACCGCCCACCAGAGACATTGTCGACTGTTCCGCGCGCTCGCAGTCATGGCCGAGTGTGATGACGAAGAGCGGCACCGAGGCCCTGGCGCGCGGGCAGCTAGAGCGAGGTAGAGAAAGACGAGGACAGAATATAGAACAGCTGGCCCAGGAACGGGTGCTGTCTCTGTGTCTCGTTCATTACAATATATATATATATATATATATATATATATATATATATATATATATATATATATATATATTGTAGCGACGCGTTCCGACTCAGTAATGGGTCGTCCTCTCGAGCGCTTTGTAGGACTATGCTCCTACTTTCGGCGCTTCATCCGAAACTTCGCGACTATCATATCACCGCTGACGAAGCTCCTTGGAAGTAACGGGCCCCTCAATTCGTGGTCGTCAGAGTGCGACGACGCTTTCGGAAAGCTCCGTCGTTTGTTGACGTCTCCTCCCATTCTACGCCACTACGACCCAACGGCCCCTACAGAGGTACACACGGACGCCAGCGGTGTTGGCCTCGGTGCTGTCCTTGCGCAGCGCAAACCTGGGTTCCCGGAATATGTCGTCGCATATGCAAGTCGTACGCTTACTAAAGCCGAGACCAACTACACCGTCACGGAGAAAGAATGCCTGGCAATCATTTGGGCCCTTACAAAGTTCCGACCTTATTTGTATGGTCGCCCATTTGATGTCGTCACCGACCATCATGCACTGTGCTGGTTGTCGTCATTGAAGGATCCCTCAGGCCGTCTTGCCCGTTGGGCACTTCGCCTGCAAGACTACGACATCCGCGTGCTGTACCGCAACGGACGTCAGCATGCTGACGCCGACGCCCTGTCGCGCTCTCCCTTGCCTGAGGACAATGCCCACAACTCAGCGTCTCACTTTGTCGTTTCTTCCATCGATACTCAAACCATCGCTACCGAGCAGCGCAAGGATCAATGGATTGCCTCACTGATAGACTTGCTGACTGGTCCATCGACCACACCATCCACTCGCTTGTTGCGTCCTCAAGCCCCCCATTTCGCCGTTCGCGACGACCTGCTCCACCGACGCAATTACAACGGCGACGGCCGCCAGTGGCTACTAGTAATACCCCGCAGTCTGCGTTATGACATATGCGAGTCGTTCCACTCTGATCCGCAGTGTGCACACCCTGGGGTTTCGAAAACCTACCACCGCATTCGCCAACGTTACTTTTGGCGAGGGATGTACCGCTACGTGGAGAAGTTCGTTCGCTCCTGCATTGATTGTCAGCGCCGCAAAACTTCAACGCACCTGTCGCCAGCAGGTCTGCAACCTCTACCTTGCCCTGACCGACCGTTTGGGCGCGTTGGCATCGATTTATATGGGCCACTTCCCTTGACGTCCGCTGGTAACCGCTGCGCCATCGTCGCTGTAGACCACCTCACGCGATACGCTGAAACTGCTGCCCTCCCTGCGGCCACAACGAGCGATGTGGCCTCCTTCCTGCTCCACCGATTCATGCTGCGTCACGGTCCACCCCAGGAGCTGCTCAGTGATCGAGGCCGTGTCTTCTTGTCGGAAGTCGTCGAAGCCATTCTCAAAGAGTGCAACGTTGTTCACCGCAAAACTACTGCTTACCACCCGCAGACGAATGGCCTCACCGAACGCTTCAACCGCACGCTAGGCGACATGCTCTCGATGTACGTCGCCGCCGACCACACGAATTGGGATGTCATTCTGCCCTTCGTCACGTGCGCCTACAATACCGCTCCTCAGAGCACTACTGGTTTCTCACCATTTTTCTTATTGTATGGCAGGCACCCGTCGCACACCATCGACACAATCCTTCCCTACAAGCCGGATCGATCTGAATGTGCGCCTATTTCTACCACAGCCAGACTTGCTGAAGAGTGTCGCGAGCTCTCCAAGACCTTTACTACGCATAGCCAAGAGCAGCAGAAAAGCATTCGCGGTGACACCACCACTTCTGCGCCCACGTTCCTTCCTGGAGCGCTCGTATGGCTCTCGGTCCCTACCACTGCACCTGGCCTCTCTTCCAAACTACTGCCCAAATACGAAGGTCCCTACCGTATCGTCGAACGCACATCCCCGGTGAACTACCTGATCGAACCCATCGATCCCTCTTCGGACATGCGCCGTCGAGGGCTCGACATTGTCAACGTGGCGCGCCTGAAGCCCTACCATGACCCGCTCATAGTGACAAGTTGCTAGGTCGCCAGGCGGCTCCCTTTTCGTAGCCGGGGTAATTGTAGCGACGCGTTCCGACTCAGTAATGGGTCGTCCTCTCGACCGCCTTCCAGTGGGTCGTTCTCTTCGCTGAGAGCACGCCCCTCGTGCAGAGAGTCACCCCGCTTTGACTGTCGCTGCCGTGCGCCGTCGCTGAGTGCCCGTTAATAAACGTCTTGACTATATATATATATATTGCAGTTCCTCGATATAAAGAAATACGGTTTGAAACGCAGCACACGGGCATTATAACACCAGAGGAAAGAAAAAAATCCTAAGCTTCCAGTCTAACCATTCAAAACTCATGAAAATAGGCTTAGCACTGTCATGCATTCGGCCTAGCGCTCAAAAAATCCTGCCACCATCTCCTAGGGCATAGCCTCAACAACCAGCTTAAGAGATTAAAAGACAGTGGCTATCCCCAAAGCATGCTTGTAGCAATCAGCGAAAAGCTTTTGAAAGAGACCAAAACCCCATGCGCCGTCGAAGAAAAAGAAAGGGAAAAAGTTGACTTTAGCAAAGCGGCAGTAATTCCGTATTCGCACGGCATATCACACCGTTTCAAGAAAGTAGGGCAAAGATATGGAGTCAATGTCTTCTTTTCAGTGCCTCATAAGCTTAAGGGGCTCTGCAAAGCAGCAAACTATAGCCAATCGAAGAAACAGTGCTCAATAAACCACCGAGCACCCTTCGTGCAATGTGCCAAAAAGGTTGTATATAGTATTCCCTTAACCTGCGGTAAAAATATATATAGGTCAGACAGGACGCTGTATCAATGAACGTCTCCTGGAACACAGATACGCTTGCCAGCAATTACAAGGAGCTGGTCACCTCGCGGCGCACTGCAAACGATGCTCCTGCACGCCGAAGTTCCGCTACACCCAGTTGCTAGCACGTGGTGGTGACAGACACCAGAGAGATAAAAGAAGCCCTCTTCATCTTAGCTGCAAAAGAGCAATGCATCAGCACACCCTCGTTACATTTAACGCAAGCAGAAATAAAATTTCTAGAAAGTGACGTACACTGATCTGCGGGAAATTTGTCTGTGCTCAAGATGGCATAGGTCATATCCGTGCATTATCTCTGTTCACGTTTTACCGTTTTTCACCATTTCCCATCCTACACCCCTTCCATCCTATCTGATTGTTAACCTATTGCTACGCTAACGCGACAGGCAGGACGAGAAGAAGAGGAGGACGAGTAGCGCTTGCCTTGCGAGTGGATCGGTGCCAGGCGGCAGCCATTCCGCCCCTTTTGCCCATCAGCCCATCTTCAAATAAACATCTTTCATCATAACAGTTTGGTGGAGGTGCGGGGTACGATAACGGCGCTCCCTACGAACGACGACGCACCGACTGAAGAGACGCAGTACGTCGTGATTCGCCGAAGTAGACGAATTGCTGGTCTGCCGCCAGAGATGGATTCCGAAACGGACAACGAGCATCTGGCACCCGCTTCCGGTCTCCCGACACCGGCCGCCTCAGGTCACCCATGGCAACCCTACATCGAGCCACGAACCTTCGCAGGAAAAGCCGGTGAGGATGTGGACGCTTGGCTGAGCTTCTACCAACGGGCAAGTCGGTTCAATGGTTGGAATGCCACCGGTCAGCTTACCAATGTCGGCCTCTTCCTTAAGGGAACCGCGTCTGTGTGGTATGAAAATCACGAGGAGAGCTTGACAACGTGGCCGAAGTTCGTCGACGAGATTAGGAAATGCTTCGGAGATCCAGCGGCCAAAAAGAAGCGTGCCGAGCAAACGCTGATGCAACGCGCTCAGGTTCCTGGGGAACCTGCACAACGTACATTGAGGAAGTGCTCAAGTTGTGCAAGGTCCTGGACCCTCGGATGACCGAAGAGGACAAAGTGGGTCACCTTCTGAAAGGAATTGCAGAGGACGTCTACCAGTACCTCATCGCGAAGGAGAATCTAGAGTCCGTGAGTAACGTCATCCTTCACTGCCGCACATTTGAAGCCTTGAGAGCTCGGCGCATCACACCGAAGTTCGGCCGCTTGGCCAACGTAACGACTGTCGCCAGCGTTGACGTCGCTCCAGCCCCGTCTGACCTCGCGTCAATTATCCGCCAAGTGGTGCGGGAAGAGCTCGACCGACGTGAAGCGGCGTCTGTTCCGTCTCCTCGGGCTCGGGAGCCTCTTCCTTCGTGCGATCCGAGTGTGACGTCCATCAATGCTGCTTCCGTTGATGCATACAACTTCGCACCGCGTCCAATGGTACCAAGCCCTGCAGTGAACGCCCATCTCGGTTACGAGGGCCACGACGGCTTCGTACGCGGCCCATCTGCAGTTTCTCAAACGTGGGACGGCCGCGCCATGTATCCTCCCGCTGGCAATTTCAGCATGTCTCGTGAGCGCCCCATTTGCTTCCAATGTGGCGTCCGCGGCCACGTCGCCCGATTTTGTCCTCAGCGACGCCGCATGTCAGCCCCATCAACTGAGCGACCACGCACTTTCTATCGGCGCAACAATCACCCTGGTGACAGAGCCAACTGGCCTCCCGGCCCTGATAGGAGGACGCCCTATCGGCTGAATTACCGTAGCGACTCGCCAGCTTCCGTGCGGAGCTTGACGCCACCGCCTGGACGGCAACACAGGTCTCCATCTCCTCTACGACGTCTCACGTCCCCACCGCCGGGAAACTAGGCGGCGCGACCGATGGAGGTGAGGTCGCCGATCATCTTCAGCCACATTCCCCTATGCCTCCGCCAGTCACCATGCATCACAACAAGATTAGTGTTTTAGTGGACAATGTTGCTACGTCAGCCTTAGTAGACACGGGAGCGAGTGTATCTGTCATAAGTCTGGATTTCAAAACCAAACTCGGTCGTAAAGTAATGTTTCACTGGGACAACGCTAACACATTTCGTGCTGTAAGTGGACAATTGCTCCGACCCCTTGGTGTGTGCACAGTGAACGTTTATTTCTCCGACAAGTTATATCAAGCCGAATTTGCAGTTCTTCCTCAGTCTACACATGATGCAATTCTTGGCCTCGACTTCTTACAGCAGTGCGGTGCCACGCTTGACTGTGGGACCGGCGAGCTTTTCCTGCCGCCTCTTGCCGACCGACCTTCTACCTGTTCGCGCACCATCGCCGTCCTTGAAGATGTCGTCCTCCCGGCACATTCCGTATCCAGAGTTCGAGTAGCTGCTGATAGTGGTGACATTGATGCACTTGCTGCTATTGCCGAACCGGTGTCTTCGATCATAACGAAGAAAAGTGCGTTCATACCTCGATGCGTCATCTCTTTGGCCCGCGGAACAACCACACTTTGGGTGTCAAATGTATCTGACGAGTCTGTTGTGCTACCCAAGGGTATGAGGCTTGCATCGTTTGAAGTTGGTAACAGCATCGATATAGCAGCTTTAAATAATGACACATCGCACGAAGAAGCCCGAGCAACTGATATTAGCCCTGGTGTTCCTCAAGACTCATCACTTTTCCTGAATATGGTTAACAAGTCACTGACCTCCGAGAAGCGTCAAGTGCTGGTCAGTGTCCTCAGGAAGCATGCATCGCTGTTTGATTTCAGCCAGGAAGCTAAGGAAGTGCGCATCCCCAACACACGGGCTCGTCACAGGATCGACACCGGGTTAGCGCATCCAATAAGGCAGAAGCCTTACCGCGTGTCCGCGTCGGAGCGTAAGGTTATCGCTGACCAGGTGGATGACATGCTGGCCAAGGGCGTCATTCAAGATTCTTCTAGCCCTTGGGCTGCACCGGTCATACTTGTGAGAAAGAAAGACGGATCCTGGAGGTTTTGCGTCGACTACCGGCGCCTCAATTCCGTGACGAAAAAGGATGTGTAACACTATATTTGACACTTTGAAAGATGTGAATAAACCAGTTGTAAGTTAGCGCACCACCTGTCTTGTGTCCCTGTATCGTCCTATCGTCCTCGTCTCGTTATCTGCAGCGCAGCAAAGAAACCATGTCCTACAAAATAACTTTTGTAGCTGTGAGTCTCAAAATATTTCTTGGCATACTACATCGAACGTATACTTACGAACTATTGTTATCTTGCAGTTTTGTTGCCAATATTTTATGAAACAAAAATCGCAATTACGGCACATTGCTCAGTAATGCTCTAGTTACAGATTTTTTCGCTTCGGGCATATGTTACTCAGAATTTCAATAATTTCCAAGAGTGTTGCTACACATTAGTTTAACAATTGTGCTAAATAGGATTGCCGAGAATAATGTCAAACAGAAACCAAAAATGCATAAGAGAAGGCATGTCAGTTTAGCAATTGTGTTAAACACGATTGCAGAGAATAAAGTCAAACGCAAACCAAAACTGCATAAGTGGACGCATGTCTCTAAAAATTCAATATTTTGAAAGAAACATCTTCGATTTTGTTTAAGCTCCTCAGCATTAAAGCCCAGTGCGTGCTCTCACTTAGCCTTTAAAAAATGTTTCAGTGGCTTAGCTCGGCTATGCCAGAATAACGTAGCGTTAGCAAAGGTTCAGCTAATTACTCTTAGCTTTCCCGACTGTCTAGGATTAGCTTGATTATCATGCTTACTGCTGCTCCAATGACACACACACGGTATACGTATTATGTGGCACATGTATATTTATTTATTTTGCCAGGCAACTACTTCGGGATCCGATGAGTTAAGCTTCTCCGCTCTTCTGCGCCATTGAGCAGCATTTGCGCTCTCCTTCTCCATGGCTATACCACACTGGCAAACGCCAGTCAGAGGCGCTATCAAGCGGCTCCAGCGCAGTGTCAGACGGCGACTGCACAGCGAAGGCGAATAACTGCGCGCGCGCCGGCGCCAATACGTCTGCCAAGAAGAATTTTGGTTGCAGCGCGAACTTGGCACAGGGACACGAGAAGGAAGACGACACACGCAGCGCTACTAGCAACAAGTTCGCGCTGCAACCAAAATTCGTCATGACTTATCCACAAGCCCACTTCCCAACTCTTGTTGACGTCTGCCAAGGCTACGACATCACTCCTCTGGAAAGCGAAAACCGGCGGCGGCGGAGTGCGCGGGAGCTGCCGGCTCCGGTGCATGACATCACTGATCCTCGCGCATGCGCAGCACGGCTCTTGAGGATCCACGCGGAACTGGCTCGGCTAGGCCAGTTTAGCTAACGCTACAAAACATGTTGCATCATTTCTGTGAGATCGGAGTTACAATGCCGCCAAAGTGTCCAAATTGACGTTTACGAGCAACCACTTAAATGACCGAGCATGGAGCTATAGATGACGTTGTCACAATTTTTTGTCAATCCAATTTTTTGTCATAACTTTTTGTCAATTTGATCTTTCGTGAACACGAAACAAATTGGCAGGAAAAAAACGAAGTGTTGCTTTAAAGTGCAAGTTTGTACATATGCGTGTTTTTAGTCATCGTAGCATTGTTCCTGGCGAAAGCAATTATTAAAAAAAGTTATTCTAGATGCACACTCGGGTCGGGTTTTCGCATGCGATAGTTTCTTCAGTCCTAATGCACGCAGGATGTGAGACAGGCATTGAAGGAAGACTAGGTCCCCCTAGTAAGTGTCCTTGAGACGGCACTGACGATCTCCGCCTTCTTGTGCCTAGCGTAGGACGTCCGACAATGAGAAATATGTGTTAAGTAAATGACTAAGTTTAGCTCTTCGGCAGCATTTTGCTCAGGAACAAAATTTTTGACACACTTATGCATCTCTACATTTTAGGCGGTCTGTTTGAAGAGGCTGAAGCAGTTTCCAAGACGGTGAGAATTTCTTCTGGCATAAAGCTCGTGAACAAGGCGTTATCCTAATCTTTTACACTCCGAAAGTTCCGCTTATAGGTAATCTTTTTCTTGTGCTTGTTGAGACAGCGCTAAACGCTCGCTTTGAGCTGTGCAACTGAGCCATAAATCTCAGTGGAGTACAAGAAGCGAGTTGAGCTGTTTATTTTAAATGCGAAGCATTTCTTAGCGAATATCAGGCACTTTGGCCGTTTCTATCTATCTATCTATCTATCTATCTATCTATCTATCTATCTATCTATCTATCTATCTATCTATCTATCTATCTATCTATCTATCTATCTATCTATCTATCTATCTATCTATCTATCTATCTATCTATCTATCTATCTATCTATCTATCTATCTATCTATCTGTCTGTCTGTCTGTCTGTCTGTCTGTCTGTCTGTCTGTCTGTCTGTCTGTCTGTCTGTCTGTCTGTCTGTCTGTCTATCTATCTATCTATCTATCTATCTATCTATCTATCTATCTATCTATCTATCTATCTATCTATCTATCTGTCTGTCTGTCTGTCTGTCTGTCTGTCTGTCTGTCTGTCTGTCTGTCTGTCTGTCTGTCTGTCTGTCTATCTATCTATCTATCTATCTATCTATCTATCTATCTATCTATCTATCTATCTATCTATCTATCTATCTATCTATCTATCTATCTATCTATCTATCTATCTATCTATCTATCTATCTAGCCGCCTACGTCTGGGCGCTCTCCCGGTCGGCTCCATAACTTGTAATGTACCAAAATTGGCATAGCAGGGGATCAGTGCATGACGAACACGATTCACTGGTCATGGCATGAATAACGCAAAATACCTGTCGCGTACGTCACGAAACCCTTTCTCTCGGTCACGTGTGGCACATACCCGTATACCAGAGTTCATGTTAAGCTGGTATGTGCTACAGGTGATACAGAGTCTCAACCAACACTGTAACCGCGAACACACACATTGACGCGCAAGTAAAGTGATAATATTACTGATAGTTGGGGTTTTATGTCCAAAACCACGATATGATTATGAGATACGCCGTAGCGATGAAATCCGGAAATTTTGACCACCTGGTATTCTTTACCGTGTACCTAGATCGCATCTAGCATTTAGCATATTGCCTCCATCGAAATTCGACCGCCGCAGCCGGGGTCGAATCCGCGACCTTCGGGTCAGCAGCCGAATTGGCCTCGAGATCGTGGAGTGGCGCCCTCTCGCGTGGGACGTCAGAGCGGGGACTCCGCTCTCAACCGGGCTGCAGCAGCCGCTCCTCTTGTATGCGGGTCGTCTGCTTCAGGCGGGAACTTTGTCGAACGAACAGCCTCGCGACGGTCAACAAACGCCTACAATGAATGTTTTCGCGTGTAACCTTGAACGTTTTTTCGTTGCGGCCCAATCGACAGGGCCAAGAAATCCCCCGGATGGCCGACGAGTGCGCCGATACCACCGACCGCATTGCTGGTAAGAAAGTGAAACTATGTATGAGTGTTCTCGCTCGTTATCTTGTTTCCGCCGAACCATAGTAATTAGTTTGGGTGTTTCTTTCGATATTTCAGTAAGTGTTCCGTTCTCCAGCATCTACAAGTATGTAGATAAAGCTTGTGAAAGGTCGCGGTGCCTCATCGAGGGCGAGGCGGTGTACGACGCAGGCCACGTTGTTGAATGCGCGGTCGAGGCCGTCAACGGAGATCGCATCACCATCGCAGCTCTCGTCCTGCAAACAAGTGCGCAAGTGCCGCCTTGTTGCACACCCCCCTGCCGATGCCCATGATCGTAGTTTGTCCCGTAATGTTGGTTCAGTGAGAACAATATTACGTCGTAGTTCATATTATTAATACCGCACAGGGCCGTCGCATGGTTATTAGAATATAACAAATAGTTTATCGCTGATTATACCGCGCACAGGGCCACAGAGATTAGCGTGGCAAAGGCAAGCTGGGTTGAGTTTCACGCCACGCAGCCTAACGAAAAGCTTAAAGAGCTCCGCTTTTAAAAAAGTGTCAGCACTGCTTCAGGTGAAAACTTTCAGAGAATGTGCACTAAACAGCGGCAACAACTTTCACTTATGAATTTATGAATAGCATTCCGCTAGGTACGCGCTTGCCTTCATAAGTAAAAGACGTATGTACACAATCCAAATGCAGCCGTAGTCTCGGATATCTCGCGCCGCTCAGCGGAGCTCACGAGGCGCGCTTTCCTGCGAGCAGGGCTGGGCAGAGATACTCAGAAAAGTATTCCGGAATACAGATATCGAAATACATGAACTGGAAGCCTAAAGTACAGATACTTAGATACATTTGCCTTTAACGTAACGGGATATTTCGGAGATAATTTTGCAATAAGAAGAAAAAAGTATTCCGGAATACAGTTACAGCGATACAGATACTGGAGTACTTTTTTATTTCAAGGATGCTCATACTACGCAAAGACACTTATTAGTGCAGCATAATGTTGTAATTAAAGTTACAGCGCATCGAAACGTTCAGCTCATTTATTTATTTATTACAGTACCCTCAGCGCCATTAAGACATTGCAGGGGGGGGGGGGCGGACGAAGTACATAATTAGTAATAATGACATAATTACAAGTATCATTTGCAATAAAAATACACTATTTCACAGCAACAGTAACAAGGATTGGACACCGAAATCGACATACTTGGCGAACAAACTAAGCTATGCTAGAAATAGCACAGTTTAAGCAAATCACTCGAATAACGAATGAACACCAGTGAATTGAGAAAAAGCACACATTTATTTTGAAGATCTCCTTTGCTGAGAAGGTTGCTGTGTAGGCTTCTCAAATAGGCTGTCTTTTAACAGCGTCGGTTCAGCCTCAGCACAAGACTCACGAAAGAAAAAGTGTGTCTACCGCTGAAGGCGAGCACAAATTCGTGTTATAGTGAATAAATATCGCCTTCATAGCCGGATTGCCCTGCAGCGTGGCGATATCTCTTCTCGGGTCATCTAGATATCGAAACACTTCCTCCCTTAGTTGGGTTGTTCTGACTGTTCAGAATCTCAAGTCGGTCCCCATCTTCGGAATCCTCAGCCGTCTGACCCTGTCGGCTTCAATGATGCTTTCACCACCACCGACGCTACCAGCACCCAATTCAGAAAGCCGCAACAGGCGAAGTCGGCTCCGGCGGTGGGGGAACTTGCTACCACAAAAGACCGTTTCACGCATGTAATCAATTAGGAACGCACCCTGATATTGGAGAGGTGGCTGAAAGCGCTTCGAAGGTAGCCATCTTCTAGTCACTTCAGCCGTGACTACGGGAACTGCTTTTAGAAGTGCCGCCACATTGAAAACTGAACGCACGCGAAGCATTGCAAAGCCTGTTCCAAGGCGGTATACGCGCGGGGGGTCGCGAAGTAATGGCTTGCCACCCGAAAAAAATTAGGCGGGCTGCACTGACCTTGAGAGATAGCGACTTTCGTCGGCAGAGGCCGACAACACTGCCCCCGCGATTCTGCCGTCCGCGGCGTCGCGCGCTTTACCACATGGACCATTCTGTGCTTGAGGGGAAACCATCGCCGCCCTATCTGTCGGCGACCGGCGGCGCGCCTTTGCTTGTCTTGACACAAAAAGAAAAAAAAAACGTCATTGCTCGATTGGAAACACGCCTCAACTCATTTCCGACACAAAAAAACAATGTAACGAGATACCTGTGTCCTGCATAGTATCGTGATACAGGCGATACATCGTAAATGTATTTCACTACTGAGATACAAATACATTTTTCAAATGTATCTCGATACAGAAATACAGATACTCAAAAGTATCTCTGAAATACTATCGCGATATTCTTGTATCGCGATACTGTCCAGCCCTGCCTGCGAGGCGATTCGGACGCCGCGTCGTCTTCTCCTTGTCTAGAGGCCTTCGCGGCAGGTTGTGAGAGGGCACCGCACCTGGTGTAAGTCGCCTATGCTTACAGCCTGCGTGCAATAAACGGCTTAAGTATTGGCGAGGCGCTTAAACGCGGTCGCAAGCTTACCTAAGAGTGGCGCGTACGGTGGGTATAGCAGAAGTCACTGTCCGCGAAGTGCTTGCTGCACACTGTCGATGAAGGCGTGGGGCGCTTTCCCATTCTGAGCTTGACTATCCACTTCTTCTTCAGCTTCGGGTCCTTAGGATAGTTGCGAAAGCTAACGCCTTTTTCACGAGCGGACGAAGTACACTGAGGCACAGAGCAGTACTTCACCATTGCGCAGCACTCGCCGCGGAGACAAAGCGCTGTATAGAAACAAAGCGCTGTATAGTTCTAAATGAACGTTAAAGCAGACCGACGGTTGTTCGAAAAGCGTCAGTAGCCACCATACGCAAGATAACCAATTGAACTGTTTTTTTTGTTGAGATTTACCACAACGGTGGCTTCAACACGGCGCTGAGCCTAAGTAGCAGACGAAAGCGCGCGAATCCCCGCTCTGACGTCATACAGGCGCCGTTCGCAGCGCCGCCATCGGTCGCACACCAGGCCAATAGCGTAACCGCTACACCGCCGCGGCGGACGCAAGGAAAAGGAGGCACATGAAGACAGAACACCCCTGGAAGACGCTCAACTACCATCCACTCATCCACGTGGTCCGCAACGTGGACCCCGTGGATTACGCAAAAACCGGGGTCAGTGCTTCCTACAATAAATCTACCGAGAGAACCAGGCCTCTCATCATTACCGGTGACTTCAACACTGGTTTATCAAGACCCAACAATGCCTGTTACTTATACTGTGTGAAAGACGGCTAGATGTGGACAGGGCATCAAAAGACCTCGCTGCCATTTCCAGGACAGGAAGCATCGATCACTGCATTGTAAGAGGCATCCAAGATTTCCACCAGCTGTACTGCACCTCGCACTTCTCTACACTTAGACCCCTCGTAGCCGCGGTCACGAAAGGATCCTATTAACAAGTCCGGTCCAGCTGCTGATGTTCACTGATCACGGTGATGATGGCCTTGTTCAAGACCTGTCAAGAACCCCTTCTACAGATACACACGGGTTCGGGAAACGTGCGTGCGGTCTTCGTCATAACGGACACGTATAAGCAAAACAACTGTAACGCAACTGTAACAACTGCAACTGTGACTGTAACGTACGTGGAGTGCGCCTGCGCATTCCACTCGGCTGTGTATATATCTAGGGAAGGTTTCCTGAATGAAGCTTAGTTGCCAGTAACGCCTGCCCTGTGCATCTGTGTTCCTTCTTTGTCCTGTTCGTATTCGTGTTATCCAGTATTGAAGAATATAAGCACTGCATATCAGCTTACCGCGTCTGGTGTTGGTAACACCCATGTTGCTGTTGACATCGTTACGCAACTATAAACAACTCGTTATATAATACATATACGACTCTTAAACATATGAGTGTGCGTATACCCATTCCATGTTTCTCTAGCGTCATTTCGTTACGTTTTGCTCATTGTGAAAAATTACCCCACAGTCACTATCCCGCGCATGCTTCGCATAACATCGATTCCCACGGTACATGGGATATGCCGAATTTTTTTATTGTCGTTTCATTTTAATTTGTCGTTTCGTGAGCACGAAAGGACATAATTACAGCCTAAAATTTGCGGTGGTGCAGACCGTGCTTTTTCAGCCCTAGCGCGCTGAAAGAGAAAAAAAGGAGGACCTTACGGAGGATCTACTGCACTGTATACAACGCTAGGGCCACTTGCGTACCATCCACCCCCCCCCCCATATATATATATATATATATATATATATTGTAAGCGCATTTAATGCACTTCATCGTTCTCATTTGTCCATAGCCATCATCATCCCTGTTCTTCTTCTTCTTCGTGGTTGTGTGCCGAGGGAGACACTGGAATAAACGGTTCTGCTGGCGTTCTCTGGTCCGGTCGTCCTGCGTCTTTCACAGTGGTGGAGGTATATATATATATATATATATATCAAGGAAAGTATAGGGGATGTTTTTTTAGTAGTAAATGTAAGGTAAATGTGAAGAAAGAAAAGTGGACGAAAAGATAGCTTGCCGCGGGCAGGGACCGAACCTGCGACCTTCGAATAACGCGTCCGATGCTCTACCAACTGAGCCCGCGGCGGCCATCCCCCCGTCCACTTTATAGGGTATATATGTACATTTAAACGTGGGAGCGTCAGTCAGCGCCGCCAGTAGCCATGACGGCGAGTGTGGAACACTCTTTTTCTGCCTGTTGGCGTCACGTAGCACGTGAACTTATTACGAGCTGGCAGCTGACCAATAATCCCTCGCATACCACCTGAAAGCATCAAGTCTGCCAGAACGAGGCCCTCGCTATGAATGAAGGAAAGAAGTGTTAATTTCAAGGGCTCGTTTTCTTTGTTATACACAATATTAATGAGAACTAACAGAGAATAATGCCAAGGAAAGTATAGGGGATGTTTTTTTAGTAGTAAATGTAAGGTAAATGTGAAGAAAGAAAAGTGGACGAAAAGATAGCTTGCCGCGGGCAGGGACCGAACCTGCGACCTTCGAATAACGCGTCCGATGCTCTACCAACTGAGCTACCGCGGCGGCCATCCCCCCGTCCACTTTATAGGGTATATATGTACATTTAAACGTGGGAGCGTCAGTCAGCGCCGCCAGTAGCCATGACGGCGAGTGTGGAACACTCTTTTTCTGCCTGTTGGCGTAACGTAGCACGTGAACTTATTACGAGCTGGCAGCTGACCAATAATCCCTCGCATACCACCTGAAAGCATCATATATATATATATATATATATATATATATATATATATATATATATATATATATATATATATATATATATATATATATATATATATATATATATATATATATATATATATATATATATACACGACACGTGCCTGGACACGTGGCTGGAGGAAAGTGTCTGACGACGCACGCGACAGAATTTTCACGTTATTCATGTCATATATATATATATATATATATATAGGTATGAAGGACAGAAGATGACTTTTGAGGGCTCGCTGTTTCTTTCTTAGGCATAATACTACTGAGAACTTCAAGACAATAATGCCAAGGAAAGTATAGGGGATGTTATTTGGAGTAATAAGGACATAAATGTGAAGAATGTCTTCACATTTATATCCTTATTACTCCAAATAATTCCTTTAATCCTTATTGCTCCAAATAGGCCGGCCCACGGCCGAATGTCCGTCCTTGCAGTGCGATTTTTGACAGCGATGCTGTTGCAGCTCGCCGTACTTTGTGCGGTGTTGCAAAAAAGCTCCGCAGGTGGGTATTCGCAAGAGGAAATGGACAACGCCCGCCACCGACTACAGCAGGTGCGAGCGTTAAACGAAAACTCGGCTCGGCAAAGTGGAGCACGTGAAACACGTGAAAGAGAGAGAGAGAGTGACAGAAAGAGAAAATAGAGAGAGACAGAACAAAAGATAGAGAAGCAGAGAGAGATAGCTAGAAAGACAGAGAAAGGCACAGAAAGAAACAGAAAGATATAGATAGAAACAGACATGAAAGAGAGAGAGAGAAAGAAAGGGAAGAAACACAAATGAAGATAGAGAGGGAAAGAGAAAGAAATTGAAAGAAAGCAAAATAAAGAGAAATAAGGAAGGCCCCTCAGCTGCGCTCTTGCTCAGGCTTGGCACCGTTGGAGCGAAGCGGGAATTATTTGTGTCCTACGGGCTTGATGTTTAAAAAAAAAAAAATATATATATATATATATATATATATATATATATATATATATATATATATATATGTATATATATATATATATATATGTATATATATATATATATGTATATATATATATATATATATATATATATATATATATATATATATATATATATATATATATATATATATATATATATATATATATATGTAACGTATGAACAAGGCGATGGTAGGAGAAGGCGACGAAGAAGAAGCGCGCGTGCATTAGAATAAATGCATGGCAACTGAACCACGACGCGTCTCTGTTTTGCAACGTTACACAAGTCGACAGGATCGACCTCATCAATCTGCCATGGCTAAGCCGAAGCCTCCGCTCAACATACCGAAGTACAAGGGAACACCAGAAGACGTCCCCGTCGACAAGTGGCTTCTCCTTTTCGATACGAAGGCGGTCGAGGCATCGTGGACACACAGCGATCGGGTCAGTCACTTCAGCGAATACATCGAAGGGGAAGCGTTCAAGTGGTACCTAACAGAGATTTTCGGCAAAGGCGAGACATGGGACGATATCAAGAGCGGCATGCAAAACCGCTTTGCTACGACCGACGGAGATGCCTTCCGTCTCTTCATTCACTACCGGCTGAAAGGAGGGCAGACCATCAAGGACTACTACGACGAGAAAAAACGACTGGGCTCCTTGGCCGACCTTAAAGAGTGCCACATCATTTCTGGACTGACTGACGGTGTTCCTCCTGATGTGGAACTATCGCTCGCCGGACTGTCTTTCACATCGTCATCAGAGTGGCTCGCCGCTGCTCAACGGGTCGAGACATCCTTAAAACGGGTGAGAGGAGTTTCTTTTGCTCGTAATCCTGGCATTACATCAGGAGCTTCACGTCTCTTCAGCAAACCGCAGCAGCCAACGTTGACTTCTCGACCGCGTGCCCCACAAAACGAATGTAGATATTGCTCAGCTGCTGGCTTCCCACGGCAGTTTCATTGGCACAACGAATGTCCGCGCCGCGGCAACGTGTCCGCTATTGAGACTAGACCGGGAAACGAGGAGAGCGACCCAGAGTTTCATTAATACGCTTCAAGCTTCATTGTTCTTATGTGAAGTCGCTAACCTCCACACCAACATTCTTTGCTACCTTACAAGACACCACGAGTACTGGTCTGTGCCTCACCCACGTACTAATTACGGCTTTCAAACCCTAAGCTATACATTACCTTCCTTGCTTAACAAGTTTGGCTTTACTCACACCTCGATACGCGAACTTTCCTTTAACTCTCTTCGAAACTTATTTCGTTAATGTGTACATTTTTGATGATGATTTGTGATTTTTGATTTTTAATGTGTGCACCTTAATTATATTTTGTGTACGCAACTTTATTTGAATATATCTGGAGATATAATGTGTTTGTAGTGTCACCCATTTTATTGTGCACCGTGTTTCTTTTTTTCTGCTTTGGAGTTCTTGTTTGTTATGCTACAATGTTATCCTGTGCTATTTCTGTTTCGTGCATACCGCAGTGCCGATGTATACGGGGGGAAGGGAGCAATGTCAAGCCGCGACTGTGCGGCTTTTTTTCCCTCCTCCTCAGCCATGTATATATATATTTTTTTGTATGCATGTCTGAAATAAAGACTCAGACTCAGACTCAGCTATCATCAACGGAAGGTCAGTAACTGCAATTCTTGATACAGGAGCAACCATTACTTGTATCAGTGAGGATGTGTACAAACAGCTCAAACTTCAGTTGATGAGAGACTCCAGCATCGCTGTCCAGCAAGTTACTTCAAGCATTCGAACTTTGGGTCGCGTAAACATTCACTTGCAAATTGGGAATGTAACAAAGAAAGTTTATGTACACGTTCTGCGAGGCATGAGAACGCAATTAATTCTTGGCCTAGACAGCGCTTCGTACTTCAATCTTTCTGTAAATTTGGAAAGCAAGTCAGTGACGCAAGGACGTCAAAATTTGAACCTACCGGATCATAATGAAAAGCAAACCATTGAAGCCCCGCTGATGAACACCCTGACTTCGGAAAACTTATCAGAGCGTGAATCTGCAGTGCTCGACTCTCTTTTAAACAAGTATGACGAGATCTTTTCGAAATCCCAAACAGATATTGGATGCATCACTACTGAGCAACATAGGATCGCACTTACCAATGCTGTCCCAATTCATCGAGCACCATACAGATGTTCACAGGCAGACAATGCGGAGATTAACAAACAAGTTGACGCCCTTATTAAGCAAGGGGTTGTGAGGCCTTCGTTGTCCCCCTACGCCGCACCGGTCATCTTAGCGGAAAAGAAGGGCGAAGGACGTACTCGGCTATGCATTGACTACCGCAAGCTCAACGCCATAACGGTACCCGACTATCAACCAATTCCACGTATAGATGATATTCTTGACCATTTGGGAAATGCGGAGGTTTTCACTACGTTGGATGTAACGTCCGGATACTGGCATGTCCGAATGCATCCCGATGACGTTCAGAAAACTGCGTTTGTCACGGCTAATGGTCATTATGAGTGGTTGGTAATGCCGTTCGGGTTAAAGAACGCTCCGGCCACATTTGAAAGAGCCATGAAATCAATAATAGCCAAACATCAGCTCACTAATGTTAACAACTACTTTGACGATGTGGTCGTATACTCGGAGACATTTGACGATCATATACGACACCTTGAGGCTTTATTGAAAGCTCTTAAAACCGAGAACGTAAGACTAAAACGGAAAAAATGCCAGTTTGCAAGATCCAGCATTGAATATTTGGGTCACAAGATTTCACGTGGAATAGTGACACCTAAGCAAAGTAACGTGGCTGCAATACTCAGATTTCCGACACCTAAACGAGAGAAAGATCTACAGCGTTTCCTGGGCACTGTAAACACTTACAGACAGTACATCCCTCATTTCAGCGATATCGCTCTTCCCCTCACGAAACTACTCTGCAAAGGCAGCAAGTGGTCGTGGACAGAAGCATGCGAGCAAGCCTTTCGGGAACTGAAGGAGCGAATGACTGAAGAACCGGTGCTTCGCATATACGATCATTCTATACCATGCACTGTCTACTGTGACGCGTCTGCCGAAGGCATTGGTGCAGTGCTGAAGCAGCCTGACGACAAAGGCAAGGAACATCCCATTGCCTATTATTCCCGCAAACTACTGAAGCATGAGATGAACTATGCTATTACAGACAGAGAATGCCTTGCCATTATAGATGCCATTGAGAAATGGCATTGCTACCTTCACGGAAAGCCATTCACTGTCGTAACGGATCACTCTGCACTTCAGTGGTTGAAGAATGTTAAGAATCCTCAAGGTCGTCTCTTCCGGTGGTCTTTAAAGCTGTCAATGTATGAAGTCAATATCAAACATCAAAAAGGCGTAAGCAACGTAGAAGCGGATACACTCTCCAGAGCCCCCATAGTTCAACTTCTGTCACACGACGAACTTCAACGATGCACCAATGAGCACCCAAGAGGACCGTATTCAGTGGAAAACAACATAGTCATCGTCAAAAGAAAAGGACTAAGGAAGATATATGTGCCACATGAACTGCGCCCTACCATTCTTAAGAACGCACATCAACATTTCGGGCATGTCGGAGTGAAGAAGACACTGTCACTCCTGTCTCCACAATACTATTGGCCGGATATGGTAACCGATGTTGCCACCTATATTCGGCATTGCGATACATGCCAGAGATGCAAGAAGACGAAAACAAAGAAGTATGGGACACTTGAATCACTGCCTCCAGCTGAAGAGCCTTTTGACCTCTTCGCAATGGACACCATTGGAGGATTTTCTGGATACGGCTCATCAAAAAGGTTTATTCATTTGGTTATTGATCATGCTACTCGCTACGTATGGGCATTCGCTCATAAAAGTGAAAGCAGTGACGCCTACATCTCATGCCTGAAAACCATTTTTGCTGCGGGAAAACCAAGGAAGTTCCTTTCAGATTGTGGAACGGGATTCACTGCAGGAAAATTTAAGCAGTTCCTAAAGCACAACCCAATACATCAACTCTTCACTTCATCTCATCATCCGCAATGCAATGGTATGAATGAGCGGACAAACCAGACCATTGTAACCAGACTTAAATGTAAGATCAATGACGAGCCACAGAAGTGTTGGACAAAACTGCTCTCGGAAGTAATAGACGAGTACAACAGAACGCCCCACGAAGTTACCGGCTACGCACCTTCATTCCTGATGTATGGAATTCCATCGTATCCAACTATTCTGGAACAACGAGAAGAAACTGTTGAAGAAGCGCGGAAAGCTGCGGTTAACAATTCCATCGCCTACCACAATAAGAACAAAGTCATCTATGATAGGAAATTTCTCCCGATTGAGTTCCAAGTCGGTGACTTTGTCCTTTTCGAGACACCATGGCATCCCAACAACGGCAAACTCAGTTCCATCATGGAAGGTCCTTACAAGATTCTACGCAAGGTCTCACCAGTGAACTACGATATCAACCGCTCTGTGTTTCCTTTAGGTAGAAACTCTGATATTGTTCATGTTAGCAAACTGCGGCGTTATTTTGTACCTTCTGAACTGCGACTTTCTCGGGGGGAGGGGGAAAAGTGTAACGTATGAACAAGGCGATGGTAGGAGAAGGCGACGAAGAAGAAGCGCGCGTGCATTAGAATAAATGCATGGCAAGTGAACCACGACGCGTCTCTGTTTTGTAACGTTACATATATATATATATATATATATATATATATATATATATATATATATATATATATATATATATATATATATATATATATATATATATATATATATATATATATATATATGTATGTATGTATGTATAATTTCGCAGATCCCACGCCTTGTGCGAATCGGTTTGATGCGAGTCAGTAAGCCAGTAGGTCTATGCTGCATTTTTATTTTTTACTCTGCGCGAAGCGTTACGAGGTGGATCGACGTGTTCTTTGTAAATGGAGGAGTTGTGTGCGCATCGTGGGCTGAGCAGGCACGCCGACTACACTGACGTTCAACTGGTGACATGTTCTGACGTAGTGTCAGCACTCTAGACCACAGACGTCTGTGTTATCAAAACTAAGTGCCCGCTACGGTGCGATGATATGAATATTATACGTGAATTTCCTTAGCGTATTACTCCGGGGACGATCAACGTTTGAATATAGCTTGCTGAATCATTGGGATACAAATGTAAGGTTTATTAGACTCCTACAAAAGCGGAGCCAACACTGGAACCAGAATTGACGTTAACCCGGCATGACGCCTGTGTCATAGAAGTACATATGTAGCGTTTATTGCTTTGCTATAACATTAGATAGCCAGCTCTACAACCACTAGTGACAATGCGCCAACATTAAACCTGCATAGGGCCTTTTTGCAAAGCAGTTTCCAGACCTCATAATACACCATTTTACACCGTCAAGTGGGTTTTGCCGTGTCTCCAACACCCTTAAACCTTAGGAAAAACGTGTCTTGACGGATCAAAACACCCATATAAGGGGGGAGGGTAGTTACCAATGACCTAAACACCTTTTTCACTAAAAACCGTTAAAGGTTTTGACTAAAGTCTGCCAGCCGGGGAACATGCACTTACAGACGATGTCAGCATAGAAGATGCACGGACACACAACATAACATATTGGAAAATGCCCCACAGACTCGTACTACACAGCTATACGCCTACCATCTGCTATATATAGCCATAGTGTCTTAAGGTGCCGTTTAGTGCCGGTGGGGATATTTCTGTCCGTATAAGTGAACATGAAACATTAGTAGAATAGGCGTAGATTTATGGTGTGCTTGTAGAGAGTCCTAAAAGGGGCAGATCTTTTAATCTAAACTCGCCTAATGTCCAACAACGTTTTAATCAGCGAGTCCCAGTTACCATGTGGCACGCTCTCGTATAGGCCACAGGTGTTTCGACAGCCCATAACACCCTTAGCTTCTAAATGGTGTTTTAGTTAAAACATTACCCTTTAAAGGCTATATGGGGACGCAAAAACAGCCTTACACCCTCATTTTCGCGAATTCTAGTTAAACAAAAGAGTGTTTCGCTTGACTGAAACCGCTTTAAGGTTACAAAGTGGTTTACAGAGCTGGCTTGGCTCTGTGATGCAATATATGACTGCAGAATGCTTGGGTCCGATTCCTGCTGGGATCCTAATTCCTATTCTTTGCATTCGTCCGGTCCACGCTGCAAATGACGGTTTTTATTAACGCCCTTCCATTTAAAATACCAGGGTCTGTTCTTGCCGTTCCTGGGTAGATATAAACTGTCAATCGCCTGTGGCGCATACTCGTATACCACGGCCCGCGATATGCGGGTATGTGCGACACGTGCCTGGAGGAAAGTGTCTGACGACGTACGCGACAGAATTTTCACGTTATTCATGTCATAACCAGACAATCATATTCGTCAAATCCTCTTACCCTCCCATGCCAATTTTGGTGTACACCAATGGTGAATTCCATTTGCAGATTCGGAGCACTTCCGGTAGCAGTTTTTCTGCTCCATTCGGAGCAAGTCTGTAGAGCTGTGCACGGGCCGTATTTCCGAGCCCGAGCCCGGCCCGGGCCCGCTGACTGTCGAAGGCCGGCCCGAGCCCGATGGCAAAGGGCTGCGAGCCCGCCCGGCCCGGCCCGATGTACGAAAACACAATGCCGGGCCCGGCCCGACCCGGCTTTTACAAAAGATCATTTTCCGGTAATTTGGCATTTTATTAGGCATATCAAATATGATCAAACAGCACACGACGAACAGTCTCTAATAGAGGCTGTTCGCGGCACTATTGCTACACAAATAGACGGCCTCATGCCAGCAACAATGGAGTTCGCTCGCCAAAGCCGTCACGTGTATGGGGTATGCCCATGCAAGCGTCAGCTTGCACGAAGGCGATCTACGTCGCGTCGCTCGTCGCTGTCGCGTGCATTTTCACTCATGGATTTGGCCTTAAATCTAACGCGGAACAGTCGCGTGGCGCCGTCACTAGCTCAGGTGGTGTTACTTCTCTGTTTGTCGGAGTGCAACAGAGGCAGTGCTTTACCTGCTACCCTTTTGTTTAAAGTAGCGAATGGAAAGGAAAAGCGGTAAAGGGCGGTCCCGGTAAAGGCGCTGTATGCGTACTGGAAAAAAATTCCCGCTCCTTCTGTATATTTCGGGTTTGAGTCGGGCTTTGCGCCGGGCCCGAGCACGGCCCGATAAAACTCCAAGTAGTCCGAGCCCGGCCCGGGCCCGAGGTGAAAATACGTCGGCCCGCCCGAGCCCGGCCCGCGGGCCGGGTCGGGCTCGGGCTTTCGGGCTACCCGGAGCCCGTGCACACCTCTACAAGTCTGTTCCATTGGCGGATTGAGAGTGCTCCCTGCATGTTACATTGGCAGATCTGGAGCAGCTCCGCCGCCAGGTTCACTCCACGGAGCAGCCCTCGCAACTCCGCGAAACAGGGTTGCCGTTGGTTGGACTTGAAAAGGAGCCAGAACTAACACCAAAAGTAGCCAAAGTAGCCATGCCATTTCATTTTGTCGCCAGATTTATAGCCAAATAGAAAAGAAGTGGTATTATGAGTAGCGATTTTATTATTATTCAATTAATAATTCATACCATTTTCAATACGCAAGACCATAGAAATAAGAACATAAGTTTTCCCTCTTGCTTGGCCGTTAATCCACAGATAAGCTGCAAATAAATGAACAAATTATAATAAATCATAATTTCAGTGCGCGTGGATATATATTACATTTAGAATAAATAAAGTTCTTGCCAGATAGGGATCTTGGAACATTCCAGCAAGCAAGTGAGTAGGAGCATTAAACATTGAAGCAGTTTTTCCTTATGCCGCAAGCAAAATTTCATTAGCAGATTAGGAAAAGTAACCACAAAAACAGAGAGACAGAAAGAGGTAACACAAAACGGTACTAATAAATGCTCATTTAATAAGACAATAAAAAAGAACAAAACGATAAAAACACAGAGGAAACCTCAACAAGGGTGCGAAACAGGTGCTATGTAAACGCCCGAAGATAGCAGAAGCATGGAGCGTGTAAGCATCACGTGGAAAGAAACAGAATTTCATTCTTGGTAACAGAGACTGACAGCATCGCATAGCCACTGCCTCTACAATCTCTTTCCAGCTGACCATTTTCCTGCCGATAATCTCAATCTGAAATAACCTGTAGGAGAGCAGCTCCTGCAGCTAAGACAGTGAATAAGTAGGGTTTGCATAATACCAGTCCAACTCCGGATAGTGAAATATGGTTGAAGATTAAAAACCAAGCTTCATTTTCCAGTGGATCTCTGTTTTGTCAAGTTCACACAAGAACACCGGCGCTGCGCATCAGAATTAGAAGCTCGCGCGCAGCACCAGCATAGATGGCGGGCAGCGTGAGCAGCGGGGTAGCCACGGGTTTTCCAACGTGCATGCAACAGCCACTCTTTGCAAACGTTTCGCCAGTTTCGCGCGTTGCCTTAGGGCGCCTCGATGCGCCAGCGTGCTGTTGGGGGAAGGACGCGCGCGCACCGGCTGACACGACAGAAAAGATAGGAAATAATGTATTTTATCCGCAAATAATGCGAAAAATGGCTGCCTAATGCGCCAGGACAAACGTTCAAAAGTAGCCAGAAAGTAGCCATGGCGCCAACCTAAAATTTTTGTCGCCATACGGGGTCGAAAAGTAGCCAATCTGGCGCAAAGTAGCCACCAACGGCAACCCTGCCGCGAAAAGCGGCGGATTCGACCGGAAGTCACAAGGTCCTCGCGCGTGCGCAGCGTGGCGTACCGCGTGCGCGATGCACTGCGCTGTCCGACAGCGCCCGTTTGGCCCGTTCTCTCCGCTCGCGACCGTGAAGGCGAAAACGGCGCGAAACGCGAGGAATGCTCGGCGCTTGCGAAGCAGATGTGCGCTAGCGCCCCCTGCCATTTGCTCTGGAGAAGGCGTTTGTGTTCCGTTGACAGATTGCTTCGGTTGCTCTCCGCCGGAGTGGAGTGCTCCGGCACAGAGTTCGTCGGCCACTCCGAATCCGCCAATGGAATTCACCACAAGTTAGGGAGGGGATCATGAGAGCACCCAGACGTAGGCGGCTGGATAGATAGATAGATAGATAGATAGATAGATAGATAGATAGATAGATAGATAGATAGATAGATAGATAGATAGATAGATAGATAGATAGATAGATAGATAGATAGATAGATAGATAGATAGATAGATAGATAGATAGATAGATAGATACGCTCAAAGTGCCAAAAATTTGTTAAGAAATGCTTCGCATTTAAAAATCTCGCGGCTACGTTTTTGCTGAAGACTCATGCACAACTGCAGCGCCAAAGCTAAAGTTCGACGTCTAGGTGGTTTAGAGGCCTTTTAGGTTTTATAAAAATTTGTAAAACCGCTCAATCCTTAGCCGATCCGCCACAGTGGGTTTGAGCCGCAGTTAATAGGTGAACAACAACCACAACAACGATGCCCAGGCAGTGCCACTAGTCGCTAAAAAATCTGTACCGCGTATGCCGTCGGCCCCACACACCTGCGGACGTGTCCGGCGCGACGGGGCACGGTGCCTACCTGCGCCGCCTGTTGGTCATCGCGACGCTCCACCGCCGTTCTACTGGCACGCTCGCTCGCTTACCAAATTCTCGTTAGCCCCGTGCAGCACTGGTGTGCCCCACTCGAGGACTTGGCGTCGATCCCAGTCGAAGCCTGGAGGAACGTGGCCATACTGATGACGCCAGCCGGAACATTTAACAAGTGCACCATCTACGATCCACCTGTGCCGGTGAGTGCTTTGTCATTATGCGGTCTCTAGATCTCTATGGTCTTTCTTCTGGTCATTCCTTAAAGAGGCAGGTACTGTGCAGCTGTTGCGAACGGGCGTGACATTCGTCGCTTAGCTGATGAATGTTGCAGGCGTGCGGACGCCGATTTCGCACGATGGTTCGGATTTTAGGTGTCCATTATCTTGTATTGTCTTTTAAAGGGGAAAGCTTCGATGCCTCATCAAACGTGAAAATTGACAGTCGGCGTTGGCGGTGTCAATAATAGTGACGCAAAAAATCATTACTTGATGAAGCCACCGTATGTCGTCACATGTTGTAAAAATTTTGACGTCATAATGGTGTCATCACGACGTCATAGTAACGTGACTTCGTATGATGACGTCATCGCATCACCCTAGTCGTTTGCTATTCTTGGCTGAGACCGGCTTTCGTATGGGCTACAAAAACCACCGCATTCTTATATTTTCTAATACGACCGCACTCCTTGCCCCCCCCCCTTTTTTTTTCTCTCTTCAAAGTCTACAAGTGATTGTAAAACGCTTGTCGCCAACAAGTGAAAATTTTGAGTGTACGCTTCAATGGTAGCTTTACTACAGTGTTTCCTGCTTTATAATGCACATTACATGGCTCGATTATCAATATATGGCTCTTACGATAGTGAATTTACGACCACTATTCCAAGAGCAGATGTGCCATATGGGAATGTTTGCACAGTGCAGTTCCGCTTATTATTTCACTATGCATTGCAGTGAAGCACACGTGATACCAAACATTGATAAATGCCCCAATGTAATGTGACACAGACGAAGGCGGGTTTGAACACTGCTGTGCCAAGGTCAATCTAAATAGGTCGCGAAAGTCGGAACGAAAAGTGGTCAGAAACCTATTGCGACAAACATCAACACCCGCGTGGCGATTAAAGCGCTACTAGGTGAGGGGGGGACAAATAATGAAAACAAAAAATGAATTAAGCGTTTATTTTCATTGGTTTTAAATTTATTAGTCACGAATTAAATTAGTAGATTACTTTAATCAAACTTTAGTCTTGGGTATGTGGTTGAGTGGCCAATTTTTTTTCGTTTATTTTCAGAAACAGCGGGCACATGCAGGCAGTCTGGTAACATGGGCCAACGGTTTTGCGCATTTTGAGATGCAAATGGCGTCGCTCGTTTTTGCGCAGTAGGTTTGTGCCTGTCGTCCGTAGATATTTCCTCGCATAACCGTTGTTTTCTAGTCGTGGTACTTGGCAGAAGGTAATATAGCCCATCGCAGCCATCGGGAACCGTTTCAGTGACTGTGTTTTGCCAGCGCACGGCCGGCGTGCTGTCGCCCTTCGGGACGGAGTCCGCCACGCTACGCGAAGAAACGCTGCGCTGTCTACGGATGCAAGAGCAACACGTGTGCAAGGTTTGTGTGTGTGATGATGTGGATTGTGTGGCCCGTGACGGGGCGAAGAGGGAACGGCAGTTCTGCTCTGCGGTACGCCTTGGAGGGGAAGACGACGAAAAGGAAGCGCGAGCGGGGCGTGCGGCTCGAGTCAGAGTTCCTTTCAAAGCCTGGTAATAGGAAACCCCTTTTTAATTTCCTTAAAGCCAAAAAAGTAATTCCGTCACCAATTAACATCGAATCGGTAGTCTCTACGGCAATTGAGTTGTCTAGTTTCCTGGAAAATATTGCCAAAGGGCTTGAAAGTCGCTTCACGGCTGCGTGTTCATTCCACTCACGGTCCCCTGTCAAAAGTGACGACTTTGAAGAAGTGACAGCTTCGGAACTAGCACAAGTAGTGAAGATCTTGCCCAATGCTGCGCCAGGTCCTGATGGCATAACCGCATCGGTAATAAAAATTGTACATAAAGTTTCGCCCCAGGATTTACTTGCAATAGTTAACCACTCTATTAGAAATTCATGGATCCCGCCTGAGTGGAGAATGGCGAAAATAATTCCTTTATTAAAAAAGCATGGAGCTGGATTCACTTTAGATAACATCAGGCCTATTTCGCTCACATCTAATCTGGTAAAACTAATCGAAAGAATCTTACACATTCGGATAGAAAATTGGTTGAACGAAAACATGATTTGAGCCCATGCCAAATTGGATTCAGGCGTGGCTACTCCATTTGGTGTGCCCATGTTGACTTAGAAAGCAGGATACAATTAGCTCGTTCTAAGAAACACTTTTCCGCTTTAGTCACTCTCGATATTACAAAAGCTTATGACAGCGTAGAACACGTTAAATTAATAAATTCGCTAACGCAAGTAGATTTACCACACTACTTCGTTGCATGGGTATATTCCTTTTTAAAAAACAGAGAATTTTATTGCTCTCAATATGGTGTGTCTTCTTCAAGCTATAAACAAACTAGAGGTCTTCCCCAAGGCTCGGTATTGTCACCATTATTATTTAATATATTACTCTGTACTATCCCTGTACAACATGACGTGCAGGTGTATGTATATGCCGACGACATTGCATTTTTTGCTTCAGCTGCAGATATACATACACTGTATCAAATTCTACAAATATATATGAACACTCTGGAAACGTGGCTTGAGGGCATTAATTTATCTTTGAACATAAGGAAAAGCGCAATGGTAGTTTTCCCGCTAAGTGTCCCAGTGCAAATTTCGTTACTTTACCGACAAGATGTCATCCCGCAGGTGGAATCAGTCAAGTATTTAGGGGTGATCTATACCGAAAAAACTCAGTTGGGATGCGCATATAGAAAATATGGCAGCTAAAGGAGCACGGGCGGTAGGGATGCTTCGTAGAGTCAGCAGTAAACGATCTGGTTTACGTCGTGATGTGCTCATTATGATTTATTGCATGTATATACGCCCGATATTGGAGTTTGGCTGCGTCTTGTTTTCTGGAGCACCTGCGTACAAACTTCGACGACTGGTTCTGCTAGAACGCGAATCATTAAGATTATGTCTTGGGCTTACTAAATTTGTCGCAAATAATATTTTGTATAAAGAAGCGCGCCTGCCTTCTCTTCTTACACGGTTCCAAATTCTAACCGTACGTACCTTCCTAAAGATATATGCGACACCTCAGAGAAGGTCACTTTATGTTTTATCAATGAGCCGACGTCCTTTTTTAACCAGCAGTGGTCTAGATTAAGGTGCCCACAAGTGATTGTCGCACAAAAGCTCTTGGAAAAAATACAAGTAAACCTTCGTGAGGTACTTGTACTTAACAGATCTCCCCAAACAATTAGAATAGAGTTCGACAATATATTTCCTAAAGAATGCAAACATTTACCCAATAGGTACCTGAATGCCGTTTGGAAGACCACCTGTCACATTTAGAAACAAACATCGTAATAGCGACTGACGCTTCAGTTTGTGAAGAAAAGGCAGGAGTGGGAATTGCATCCTCAGCTTTGGATTGGTCTTTTTCAATTCGATTACCCGACTTTACGCCTATTTATCAAGCGGAATTGCTTGCCATTGTCCTAGCCTTACGTAAATTGCCCCTATCAATAACAGAAGCTGTCATTCTGACAGATTGTTTATCTATCTGCTCTGCATTAACTGCACCTAATTGCTCGAATGCCTTAGAAGTATTTTATTCCCTTGTCCCAAGACATTATCGCCTTATTCGCTTAGTGTGGGTACCAGGGCACAAGGGTCTAATTCTCAATGAATATGCAGATGCACTTGCGGTGGCATCACATAATGGTCCCATAATCTCGATATTGCCGACGGTGGCGTTCGTGTCAGCAGCACGATTTGAAAAGTTTGCAACGTCGGATACCTTTGCCAAATCGGCTTTGGCAACATCTGAGTTTCCACACCTTAAGTATCCATGGAGAAATCGTTGGTGCTGCACTAGAAGGGAAGAAGTATCAATTACCAGGATACGATGCCGCGTTCCCCCACTGAACTTCTACCTACACAGGTCGGGTCTGGTACAGTCACCCTTATGCCTCCACTGCAACGAGAGTGAATCTCTGCATCATTTCTTTTTAACATGCAGATTGTTCACAAATCAAAGAAAACGATTGCTAGATCAACCTCTCCGAAGGATGGGCTTAAATTTATCCCTTCCGGTGATTCTTTCCTTTGGTGCAACTGAAATGGGCTTTAGCCACAGGAACGTTTGCGCAGCCGTGTGCGAGTTTTTACGGGCAACAAAAAGAATAGAATGTTAAGTTTATGCACCATTTCACTGTTTCAACCTATTCAAATGTTTTTTTTTTTTTTTTAACATCTCGATTGTACCAGTGAATCTAATTTTTTAAAACATTCATTCCTAAACTTATTCGTATTGTAAAACAATTTAATTTCTAAAATAAGGTACCGCCTGTTTCATGGCCGATCCCCCGTGGTGGGTTGCGCCAAGTAACTGAGGACCAACCAACCAACCAACCAGTTGGAGCGCGGCACGGTTGGAACGGCAGCCGCTGGTCGGCGGTACGGGTCGCGACATCGCTTAACCAGGTGTCCGGCAGCCATGTGGACCTGGTGAGCCTGATTCCCGCTCTGTGCCCATTGCTGACACGGAGACCGGCAGCCTAGTCTGTTCCTGGCCTGAAGTCCTGGGGCCCGAGTGGTGTCACGAGGTGGCCGCGGCTCATGTTGGCGACGGGCAGCTAACCTGCGCTGCAGTGGCCTGGTGATCTACCGGCCTGCAGTGCCATCATCACCACCACTACCACCTCGCCACGGTCAAGGCAGCGTGACTGTTGACTGCCCAAGGAGTACCGGTGACGACCGACCACGCCGCAGCGGCAACAGTTCAACAGTTTGTGTGCGAGGCGCGTAGGACGTTTAGGATGTAAATAAGGAATGCTGTAGTGTGTTGTGTGTGAATCGTCAGAGTTATCGGTTGTGTTAAAGTCTGTGTTGTGTGTACAGAATCACCTGACTGCCGGTTGAATTATTTCGGATCCTGGGCCCACATTACACCATCACAGTGTGCACGTTGAATTGTTATGCTACTTCTGATTTCTGTGTTATATATTTTGGGGTAATATCCTGTTCAACTGCAATATTTCGCCAATAAAATGCACCTTATTTATCAAATCTGTCTTCTTCGTCTTCCCGTTATCTTGCAGGCTTCCATTATGGAGCCGTCATAGTGATAAGAAAAAAGAACATACAGCTATAAAAAAAGTAAGAAGCGGCGCCCTGTCAAAAAATTTCATAATTTCGCGCCCATCGCGTTAAAACGTGACGTCATTTCCGCTTCCGGTCGTGACGTCATCTTTTTCTTTTTTTTAATTCTGTTTGTCCCCTCCTCACATAGATGGCGACTGTTGCAACAACTAGCCACCGGCTTGACACGTGGGCTTCTACGGAAGTTACGCTACCAGTTTACATATACCTTGGCTGTGCTCCGCAACAATACATTAATGTTGCACGTAGCAGTTACGAGTTCAGTTTCGCCATTATACCAACATTGCAGTGCGATCATAACAATTGTTCTTTTGTAGATGGCTTATCAAGTGTTCAAAATACAGCTGAAGCAAAAAACTTATCTACACCGAGCTTCATAAGAGAATACGTACGGGTTATTTCGGAGAGCAGTCATTGAGCGCGCGATCAAAAAGTGTATACGGAGGTACTGAACCCAAAATCAACGTCGAAAAGTCTAGTAGACCAACGCAGGTCGGGTTAGAGATTGTTTGCTGTATGCTTATACAAGAGAAGCGTTTTGTGATCTAGAAAATGTGATGCCGATTTTGAGGGTGTTATAGGTAACTGCTGCAAATATTTCCTGGATATAAGCAGTCAGAATGCAATGCAGTTTGAGTGAGTGTGTTTCACTTAAAAATAGTTAGTATTGAGTGCGTGCCTGCTCTTCTTGCCGCTCATTTTCCATCTTACTTTCCCCTTACCCCTCCTTCTAATGTAGGGTAGCAAACCGATGTTTCAATCTTGGTGGACCTTCCTGCTTTCCCCTCACTTTTATCTTTCTCTCTTTCAAGCTGCCGTAAGCGCTAAGTACACTATGAAAGCCTGAATAGAAAGCATAATATCAAGCTGTCGACTCGATGCTGTGTTTCATGAAGTTGATACGCTGCCGTAGTTAGAAAAGTGTGCAGGTCTGTAGTGAAGCGATGGCCGCCTAAGAGCCCAATGAGCTTTCCGGTGAATGCTACGTTAGCATTAACAGATAGAATGCCGATTACGAGTGGAAGTCAAGCACGGATAGTGAGTAACAGCTTTATCAAAGCATGGAGAGAGAATCTCTCAGTTGTAGAAGTGGTCAAGCGTTCAGACTACGAGTAGTTAGTGTTAGGATCAGCGGGGAACATATCAGAAACCTTCGGTTTGCAGACGACGCTGCCTTATTCCGCAAGTCATGAATTTTACTTGCAACGAAACGCTGAAAACTTTTGCGGTCATCCAAAGAGGGTCTTTTTAATATCAGTATACAGAACATGAGGGCAGCGTTTAAGGGCCTGGCAAGAGAACAAGAATGCAAGATTAGAAGTTGCCCTCTGGAATCTCTTTAGGGGTATGTTTCCATAGGCAAATCAAAGTACAGCTAGAGCTCGATTCAACGAAACCTGATTCTGCAAAATTTTCGATATAACGGTTAAATTTCAGTTGCCTGTACAGCTGATTGTTTTCATCATCCCGAAATAAGGAAACTAGCTTACCACAAAACTGGATCTAACGGCGTTTTTCGTAGAATAAGTGAGCAAAATAGCGATTATTTATTTCTCATCTTGACACAGACGTATTTTTCTTCCAGCACGCGCTTTAACACTACCGCGTTAAAACGCCTAGCCGCCCTAGTGACGTCCCTCGCTTTGTAGTGACGAGGCTGCATGCCGCACCCATGCACGGAACAGCGGACACAGCAGTCGGTAGCGCTCTTGCGTACAAGATGGCAATATGGGCGGCGATGGTATAGTGCCTCTCTAAATGCTCCCGCATGTAGGAACACGACGGTGGCTCCACGCTTTCGCTATTTCTAGGTTTTTGCGACCAATGGCACTGATCATCACCTCGCAACTTTCTTACTTTGCCTGATCGGACAATCAATGTATTCGCTCTTCCGTATTTGCATAATTGGCAGCCTGTCATAGTTACATATGACCTTCGACCTGGCGTTCGCCGGCCGGAAATAGACTCTATGCCCGGGCCGCGGAACTTGTAAGAGGCTCCATGTCTGAGCAGCCTTCGCGGACTTTTGACACGCGCGGACGTGGATTTGCGGTAAATACAAAGACGAGCGGTAGCTCTTTGGTGCTGCCATATTAGAACTTTATATTCTTAAAGGCTGAAGAATCCCTTTCTACATTTTACGAAGTTTTCTATTGAACGAAATAACTTGAGCGTGGTCATCCCTGCGTTTATTAGTGCTCTAGTGTATTTTTAATAAACGCATTTAACCCTGTTGCCGATTTTGCCAGTGGTCTTGCCGCTGT
Organism: Rhipicephalus sanguineus; assembly: GCF_013339695.2. Taxonomy (NCBI): domain Eukaryota; kingdom Metazoa; phylum Arthropoda; class Arachnida; order Ixodida; family Ixodidae; genus Rhipicephalus; species Rhipicephalus sanguineus. The sequence continues at coordinate 116,125,088 of NC_051179.1, forward strand.
GCACCAAATGTTACCCGCAGTGGAAGGTTTGTAAGATCACTCCTAATGCCGACTCGATGAGCAAGGTAACGTTTTCTGCAAATAGAGTAAACCGGTTTCGTTGTGAACAAGGCAGATATTGTGAGGTGCTAAGGCGTGGACAAACGCATTAATGTGGCTCCGGTAATCTAGATGGTACCGACGGTCCCTAGAGGATAAAAGAGTTAAATGACCGAACAAGGATTACCACTGTACGCAGCGTTCGGAGGCTTGCCTTTGTGGCAATGTTACTTTGATGAGCTCAAGGCATTTATGTAAAAGTGATTGCTTTCAGTGGCATATCTTCTTGGATCATTTTCTTCGCTTTCTAAGGTAATAGCGTGTTGCGACAATGACGCCTACGCGAACAAGCTAAATGTAAGCCTCTTTATCGACGTGATACGCATAAGCACTAAACTCCGCTTTGCCAGAGGTCTACGCAGAGTTCCCTTCTACAACATAATTCTCATCCGTTCGACCTTTTGCCATTTTCCTCGCACGTGTCGGACCCTTGCCTACGCCTAGGGGCACGTCATTTCGTGTGAGCGGTGGCAGTACGAAGAGAAGGTGAGCAAGAGCGTCGGGGGCCAGTGGGACCTGGTGTGCAGCCGCCGTGCTGTATTCCTTAAGCGCGCTGCTGCACGTGCCACTCTTTGGCCTGGCGGCCGATTACCCGGGCCGAAAGGCGGTGATCAATCATTGCGTGGTGGCACTGCTGTTCGCCGGAACGCACAGCGGAGTGGCGCGTTCCTTTCGAATGCGTCACCGTCTCACCTATTGTCGTGGCCACGGCATCAGGCGGCGCACAGCTTTTGCTCTTCGTTGTACGCTCTGAGGCGTGCGACACCAGGCACCGAATGACGTTCAGCCTGCTGTGCTGGGGTCCCTCGTCTGTGTTACTTCCTCTCAGCTTCCTGCGGACCTGCGCCATGAAGGCACACTGAGAGAAGTCTCAGGTGGCGCTCATGGTGCCTGTTGCAAATAAAAGAAAACGAAGGAGCGTGGAGCACCAGCAACAGTCGCGAGCGCTGCCTCGTTCAGTTGGTTGCAATCCATCGATACAGCCAGCCGTCCGGATACTGTTTCCTTCTTCGCCCTTCCGAACTCGCTTCGTTGAAGAGTTGGTAACCCTGTGCCGACGTGATGTTACACGGCCGCCGGGGACAGGCCGAATCGGCGAACACTTTCCCATCTCATGGTGATGCAGTACACGGCGACAGGCATCAGCCTATTTTATAAACCGGTGGCATTTCTTTGCCTTCTATCATGCAGGTCCTTCTAGTGGCACATCATTGCGTAAGCATAGGTCGGCACTGTAAGAGAATACTCACTCACACTCACTCACCCCAATATTTTCAGCCTTCGCACTCACTCACGTTCATACTCACGCCTACTCACACTCATAGGCACTCACTCACGTTCATACTCACGCCCACTCACACTCATAAGCATTCACTCATGTTCATACTCACGCCTACTTACACTCATAGACACTCACTCACGTTCATACTCACGCCTACTCACACTCATAGACACTCACTCACGTTCATACTCACGCCTACTCACACTCATAGGCTCTCACTCACGTTCATACTCACGCCTACTCACACTCATAGGCACTCACTCACGTTCATACTCACGCCCACTCACACTCATAGGCACTCACTCACGTTCATACTCACGCCCGCTCACACTCAAAGCATTCACTCACGTTCATACTCACGCCTGCTCACACTCATAGACACTCACTCACGTCCATACTCACGCCCACTCACACTCATAAGCATTCACTCACGTTCATACTCACGGCTGCTCACACTCATAGACACTCACTCACGTTCATACTCACGCCTACTCACACTCATAGGCTCTCACTCACGTTCATACTCACGCCCGCTCCCACTCATAGGCACTCACTCACGTTCATACTCATGCCTTCTCAACTCATAGGCACTCACTGACGTTCACACTCACGCCTACTCACACTCATAGGCACTCACTCACGTTCATACTCACACCTACTCACACTCATAAGCATTCACTCACGTTCATACTCACACTCATGGGCATTCACTCACGTTCATACTCACACCTACTCACACTCATAAGCATTCACTCACGTTCATACTCACACCTATATACTGACACTCATGGGCATTCACTCACGTTCATACTCACACCTACTCACACTCATAGACACTCACTCACGTTCATACTCACGCCTATCTCACACTCACTCACGTTCACACTCCGCCTACTCACACTCATGGACACACTTATTCGCGTTCATACTCACGCCTACTCGCACTCATAGGCACTCACTCACGTTCATACTCACGCCTACTCACACTCATAGGCACTCACTCACATTCATACTCATACTTACAGGCGCTCACGTTGATACTAACGCCTACTCACACTTATAGGCACTCACTCACGTTCATACTAACGCCTATTCACACTTATAGGCACTCACTCACGTTCATACTCACGCTCATGCTCACGTTCATACTCACGCTCATACTCACGTTCATACTCATAGACACTCACTCAAGTTCATATCCACACCTACAGGCGTCCGCGCGCGTTCTGTGTCGTTCGGGCGCTCGCACTCGCATGTGTTTATCTGAGTATTTAGGGACAGATTACGTTTATAAAAGACACGGTAAATAACCCGTCACGGCGTGCCCATGACTGCCGTTGGGTGCCCTTAGGCGCCGGATATGCTGCGCAACGCTGGGCTTACTCCGGGAGCAATTTGTGATTTTTCCGGAGTGCTTTCATTCGCGCATAGCGTGCGACTATTACAAAATGAGGTTCCCGCCTTCTTTTTTCTTAAAATTTGTTTTCGTTGAGAAATTGTTAAAAGCAAAACACTCGTGCCATAGGTGTGTATAGTTACGGTGCGTTGCGTAAAGGGCGGGTTTAAATCCAAATCACTCACTTTTATATTCACGCTCATCGGGGCTCACTTACGTTCATTCTCATTTCCACTCACAGTCGTCGATACTCACATTCATCCGCACTCACTCACGTTCGTACTCACTTTTACTGACTCACGTTCATACTATGCCTACTCACACAAATCAGTACTCACTCACGTTCATTATCGTCTAGTCGCACTCACTGGTACTCAATCACGTTCATACGTCTACTCACGCTCACGAGCACTGAGTCACTGTTATACTCACGCCAACTCACACTCATCGGTAGTCACTCACGTTCATAGTCGCGTCCTCTTACCTTCGTCGATACTCACATTCATACTCACGTCTATTCAATTTCGTGAGAGCTCACCCACGTTCACGCTCACGTATACTCACAGTCATCGGTAATCACTCACGTTATACTCATGGCAACATAGTCATCGGTACTCACGTTCATTCTCACGTCCACTCACTGTCGTCAATACATACTCACATACAGCTCCCGTCTACTCACACTCACGCTCATACTCACGTCTACTCACACTACTCGCACTCATTTGTACTCACGTTCATACTCACGTCTACTCACACTCATGAGTACTCACTCACGCCTACTCACCCTCATGAGTGCTCACTCACGTTCACGCCCGCTCACACTCATGAGTACTCACTCACTTTCATACGCCTACTCACACTCACGAGCACTCACTCACGTTCATACTCACGCCTACTCACCCTCATGAGTGCTCTCTCACGTTCTCGCTCACGTCCACTCACACTCATGAGCGCTCACGTTCATACTCATTCCTACTCACACTCATGAGTGCTCACTCACGTCCACTCACACTCATGAGCACTAACTCACGTTCACACTCACGCCTACTCACCCTCATAAGTACTCACTCACGTTCGCACTCACGTCCACTCACACTCATGAGCACTCACTCACGTTCATACTCACATCTACTCACACTCATGAGTACTCACTCACGTTCGCACAGGCCTACTCACCCTCATGAGTGCTCACTCACGTTCACACTCACGCCTACTCACCCTCATGAGTACTCACTCACGTTCACACTCACGTCCATTCACACTCATGAGCCCTCACTCACGTTCATACTCACGACCACTCACACTCATGAGTACTCACTCACGTTCATACTCACGCCTACTCATCCTCATGAGTGCTCACTCACGTTCACACTCACGTCCACTCACACTCATGAGTACTCACTCATACTCACACTCACAACGTTCAAATGAGTGTGAGTGAGTGTGAGTGAGTGCACTCATGAGTGAGTGTGCCGACCTATGTGCGTAAGACAGTCTTTTCGCCTACTGTTCTTTCAGTTTCATCAGTATGTGGTACGTACTTTTATTTTTGATGCCCTTCATGTAACGCTGCGAAAAAGCATGGTGGTCAGCCGCATACGGTAATAATGTGCTAGTGGATATGAAGAATGGCTTGACGGATGGTGCACCCTTGCATGTGTCGCATCCTTACACAATATCGCAGTCAGGATTCCGCAAATGAAAGATTTAACGTTAAATCTAGAGATCGGCTGGTTACTTTCACCCCATGTTTATTGACTATCTTGTCTCCTATCCTTCCAAACAAAAAGTAACCGAAAGGAAGAGCGTTATTCGTACGCCTTAACTTGTATGCTTGACCTCGTACAGGTAGAGTTGCTTCATATACGGTAGCTAATAAGACCAACTGAAATAAGAGGAGAGAAACAGTCAAATCGACTCCCTATGAAATTATGACGGCCGTTATTGACGGCCGAACCGACAAGCTGCGTCTAAGTGTTACGATGCTTCATGTAATTCTACTCTAGTCTCTCTCGTAAGAACAAATGCGAAAATTACACATCATCTCCCCCTACGGGCAACCATGGTGGAATGCGAAAGCATTGCAGGGGGTGCGTTTCCGTTTCTCTTATGTGACTTATGAGACGGTGGTTGTCGAGGTGTTTGAATTACCGCTTGCCGACGCTTACGTTCGGCTTCCCGAGCCTTCCTGTGCTCCGCGGCGGTGGCGCTGCCACTGCAACTAGCGCCGTTGACGTTGACGCCGATGTTGACGTTGTTCGAGGCGCTTCGCACACCGTTGCACAGACAGAATGACGGAAGCACAGCGAACTCGCGCATTCGCAGCCTCGCAGCTTCGAGATTCGCTTGCTGGCGTTGCCGTTTACGTTCAGCTTCGCGATCGTCCATAGCGCCGTTGCGAAGAGTGAAACATTAGCCGGCGTTGCCGTTTACGTTCAGCTTCGCGAGCGTCCATAGCGGCGTTGTGAAGGAGTGCAACGGGAGCGAGCGCGCGCCGCGTTATATACGAGCGCACAGCTGTGGCGGAGAGAGAGAAACGGGAGAGGAGAAACGAAGCGGAGGCAGCGCTCACGCCACCTCCTCTACCCCACCTTCTCGCGTTCACGCGGTGAGAGGGGGCAGAGTTGGCGCATGCGCAGAATGGGTGCGCACGCCGCAGAACGGACACTGCCACAAGCAGGGGCGTAGCGAGAAATTTTTTTCGGCGGAGGGGGGGGGGGTTCAGCCATACTTTATGTACGTATGTTCGTGCGTGTGTTTGTATGTGTGCATGCCTATATACGCAAGCAAAACTGAAAAATTTCGGGGGTGTTTGAACCCCCCAACCCCCCCCCCCTCCTTGGCTACGCCCCTGCAACAAGCATAAGATGCTTTTACATCTAATACCCTTGTCACACGGCCGCCACCGAACTCCGTTTAACTCCCTCGTCTTTTCCTCGAGGGAGATGGGGTTCATGTCACACGGTCACCATTTCGCTGAGGAAGTTAAATGGAGCTTTCGGTGGAGGGAGTTCGGTAATGACCATTTCGGCTCGATGGAGTACTCTCGTTCCCAGCCAGCTACTGTTACGCTGAAAACCGCACTAGCAAAATCGTCCAAATGAGCTCAATTATAATTGTGCTCTTTTTTGCGTAGCATTTCACGCCCCGTAGTGTAAGTTTTAGTTGTATTTTTTCGGACATCAGCGCTTGTACTCTCCACTAGAGCTGTGCACGGGCCGTATTTACGAGCCCGAGCCCGGCCCGGGCCCGCTGACTTTCTCGAAGGCCCGCCCGAGCCCGACGGCAAAGGGCTACGAGCCCGCCCGGCCCGGCCCGACGTACGAAAACACAATCCGGGGCCCGGCCCGGCCCGGCTCGGCTTTTTGAAGGTTCGCTGCGAAAACAAAACATCGTCTTCCAGTAATTTGACATGCAACAAATATTTTATTTGCAGTGCATACCTGCGACAGCGCGGCTCTGTTGCTATACAAGTAGAAGGCCTCATGCCAGCAACAATGGAGTCCGCTCGTCAAAGCCGTCACGTGTATGGGGTATGCCCTTGCAATGGCCCATGCAAGCATCAGCTTGCACGAAGGCGATCTACGTCGGGGCGCTCGTCGCTGTCGCGTGCATTTTCACTCATGTGGGATTTGGCCTTAAATCTAACGCGAACCGTCGCGTGGCGCCGTCACTAGCTCAGGTGGTGTTACTTCTCTGTTTGTTGGAGTGCAACAGAGGCAGTGCTTTACCTGCTCCCCTTTTGTTTAAAGTAGCGAATGGAAAGGAAAAGCGCTAAAGGGCCGTCGCGGAAAAGGCGCTGTGTGCGTGCTGGAAAACAATTCCCGCTCATTCTCTATATTTCGGGCTTGAGTCGGGCTTTGCGCTGGGACCGAGCCCGGCCCGATAAAACTCCGAGTAGCCCGAGCCCGGCCCGGGCCCGAGGTGAAAATTCGTCGGCCCGCCCGAGCCCGGCCCGTGGGCCTGGCCGGGCTCGGACTTTCGGGCTACCCGGAGCCCGTGCACACCTCTACTCTCCACACCAACGCCTCGCCAAGCCGCCGCTGTGAAGCGTCGCGCCATATTTGTTTCTGCACGTGTGAGGCGCACGCACAAGCACTGTGACAGCAATGGTGATTCCGAGCACTTTATCAACACACAAAAACACGTGTTTGTTGCTTTAAATGCGACTACACAGGCAAAGGATTGGATGTTTCGACGAGCGCTGCAGCGCTGTTTCTGCCCCATGCGGCAACCGTCGAAAGCTTGCACCGAGCCGTGTAGCACGGCCACAACTCCATTCTGGTTAAGCTCCATTAAGGAGTTCACTGCGGAACGGAGATAAACGGAGTTTGGTTGTGGCCGTGTGACGGGGGTATAAAATTACTTTGTAGCAGCAGCCTTGCGTTGACTGGGTTCAGTCGGTTCAAAGGCCAGCATAGCGAAAGGGCCATTTTAAAGACGATAGTCTTTCTTGGGGAACTTAAACGCAGAAATTTTGGTCTGTCTTTCTGTCTTTCTGTTTGTCGGCACGTCCCTCGATTCAGCCACTCGGCCAAAGTTGAACCACTTGCCCAAGGCCCAGCCTTCTTGATCTGGTACGGCTGTTCATACTTGTGAACGTTGTCGATCAAAAAGTAAATATCATGCATATCTGAGGTGCAACATCACTAGGTAAGTATTAGTTGTCGTGTTCCTTCAATAGAAAATGCATATATACGTAATTTTAAGGACCCTAGTTTCTTAAGCTGCGCTGAAAATGCATAAGAATGGAAGCTTGAGCGAGTTGGTATGCGTTCATCTTTGTTGAAACAGCGCTCACTAGACGACGACGAAGTAAAAGAAGGCACAGGACAGACGCTGACAGGCGCTGCCTGTCCTGTGCCTTCTTTTACTTCGTCGTCGTCTAGTGAGCGCTGTTTCAACAAAGGTGAAAATGCGACTGCGCTGAAATTTGCCTTCCTCCGTGCCCTTCGCACGAGCTCATTGTTGTGTTTCGGTTTCGGTTCTGTATTGCACTGTACGAATGCCATGGGTTGGTGTTGAAAAACTGTAGTTTTGAGAAGGCCAAGAAGGTGAAAAAAAAATATTTAAAAAATGAAAAAGCAGCGTTGTGGGCGGCCTTCAGGCTGCCGGTTGTGGGCGCCGCTCTGGCGTTCCTGTTTTCCCAGGCGACGTGTAAATAAAAGAGTGTGTGGAGAGTACTCGTTGAGTGCGGACGTTTCTCTGCAAAGGTCTTCGCCTGCTGCTGCGCCGGGACTACCAGCACGCAACACAGCACTCATGTTTCCCGACGTATTGCCAGATGGCGTCCATATCTCACACAGCGCCTCTTCTATCGTCTTTACACGACATTTGCAGCGAAGCACGCAGATACGCGGCCAATTTTTTTTGTTGCGGCTGCAATCAGGAGGTACTGTAGGATACGGTAACATACGCGTGAATTTCTTGTCAACCCTGTAGCGAGACACGTGTTGCTTGCATTGAGAGAATCCGATTTATTCGCTCATCAGATATGCTAATTGAAAATCCAGCACAACGACCTGGGGCAGATTAACAAAACGGCGTGGGGCGAAACTACCTCGTTTCGTCTCTGTTGTGTTCCGGCTGACGTGAAATTTGCGTCACCAGAAACGCAAGCACAGGTGGCAACCATCAACATTTTCTGAGGAGCCCAATTAAACTCTTTCCCCCCTTGCCGGAAATGCCATTTTCTTTCTCATATTAAACAAAACTGCCTTGCCTGCTCCAATAAGCTTTATTATCTACCCGGCTGACACCACATGCCAGCCACGCAAGACTGGGGGTGCTTTTGTTGGGCTGAGCTCTCAGAAATAAAGCGGGGGGGGGGGTTCTGCCTGCGTTTCCGATTGATTCGCTTCACACTGCTTTTGTGAGGTGGCTTCAGTAAAGAAGAGCTCGCGGAGCAATGTCCTAACGTGCAGAGGTGGCTCGTTGGCGTTAGATCAGCACTCGAAATATTAGTTATATTGAAATCATTTCTGCCAGCAGCTGCGAGCAACCTCGGCAAAAATTAAGGGCGGGCAGGAATCTTTTATTCCGCCTGGAGGACGCACTGTACGGCTATTTCTTGAAAATGTAGGTTTTGTACCGCTTACAAATCGGCTACAGAGCATACAGGGTTTTACGTTGCGAGTTTTGACGGTTTTGGGTCGTCGCATGGCAGGCAGGTGATTTTAGTGCAGGCCGAAAATTTCTTGCCAATATCGAAGGCAAGGATGATGCAGGATGATGCAGTGTCACAGTAACTTATCCTCTTATGTTCAACATAATCATAAGTGGTCACAATGCGATGGATTGTTTTCGTGGCTTCGGTTACGAAATAATTTTCGTGTCTTCGGTTACGACAGAAGTTCTGCGGTTACAATGCAATTTTGTTCGATCATTGAGAGCTAAAAAAGAATGCGGAATAGATTACATCATTCCATGTCTATCTAACTTGCGTAGGAGCGGCCGCCGCTGAAAGGAACGTTCTACACTACACCACTGCGGTAAACATAATAGTAATAATAATATTATTATTATTAATAATAATAGTAATAATACTTGTTGAAGTTTAACGTCCCAAAGCAGGATATTCTTATGAGGGTCGCCGTAGAGGAGCGCTCACGAAATTTCGATCAGCTGGAGTTTTTTAACGTGCACCCGAAACGTAAATGAACGGGCCTCAAGCACTTTCGCGTCCACCAAAATGCGGCCGCCGCGGCCGGGATTCGATCCCGCGACCTTCGGGCCAGCAGTTGAGCACCATAACGACTAGACCGCTGTGGCGGTTACTGCGGTAAATATTCCGTATGCCTATTAGTGTGTTTTCCAGCGTAAGCTGTTATAAGCTCACAACAACAGCCGAGTTTCGTGACGGTGCTAACGGCCGCCGTTGTCCGTCGCTTTTATCGCGCAAAAAAAAAAGAGAGACAGAGTTCGAGCGGGAATCGAACCAGGCATTCCGTGTGGTACTCAAGGATCCACCAAAGATCAAGCCACTCTAGTGCTTAGAACTTCTTTGGAAAAAGACAATATACTAGAACGACAGTGGAGTGACGCAATAAATGGTGTCAGTGGAGAATAGCGCTTTGTCCTGTCTCCCTGTGGTGTCGTTTCGCGCTAAAAAGCACTATGGATTCACAACTAGCCCGCGAAAGCAGTGTTGACCCTATACTGGCGTCAATTCAGGCAAGAAGGCTCTTAACAGATCTACTATTGCGTGGGAGAAGAGTAGAATCGAAGCAGGCTTCACACCTTGTGAATTGCGTACAGTGTGGGTAGTATAAAGCTGCTCCCCCCACCACCAGCCGATTACAAAAGGCACAGCCATAACCCTTCATTACTATCATCATCTTGTGCAGCAAGCGCACCTATTGCCTTACAGACGCGTAATGGGCAGTTTGCTACTTCGCGAAACACATTATGGCGCGGTGGGTACCTCGCTACTTCGCAAAATGCTGATTCATAGTAAATTGGCTACCCAACAACTTCAAGTAGGCGCCCTAAGAGAGTTTGCAATGAGCTATATGAACGCCACTCTTCCAGGTTATACGCTTTGACTGTGCCTCCTGTTCCGCGCAGGACTGGTGCTTTTTTAGATGCGAAGCATCTCATGGCGGAGTTCAAACCGGTGGTGGTGGTGGTGGTGGCGTGCGGCGTGACCACCCTTTTAGCGCTTATTCTTTCAGTGTTCATGCATAACCATCTAGCCCAACAGTCTGTTCTGCTAATGTACACCCTTACTGCGCATGCGCAAACCCTCTCTACAACCTCCTCTCCACTCCCACTTCCCCTCTCCCCTTTACTCCTCTCCACTACCCCTCTGAAACGCGGGCTCGACATGGTCCCCTTTAGCGGGAGATGGTGTGATTTTTACTAAACACATCTGTCCGCCTTTCATCTTTCACCTCCTCATTCTTCCTGTGTGTGGCGGCGCATATCTTTTCTGGCTTATTCACAGCTGTATCAACTACTACTTGCTTTAGTCTCTGCGATAAGGCATTGATATGGGGACTCTGTTCTACAATGTTCTCGTTCTTAATGCTACCTGAACGTCCTGTCGCTCTAAGCCTATTGGAGCAATTCCGTTTGCTTACACCTACAGGTCATCGTTAGTGCCTACTAGTGGGCTTGTTTCACATCTTCGGGGCGATTATTATCATCATCTCTTCGAGGCATACTCGTGAAGAAGCGGGTATGAAAGCGCGAAGGTTCGTCCTGGCTTTCTGGCTTTCGTCGATTACAGAACAGAGCCTCCAGGAGTGCCGGGAGGAGTACAAGAAGCCGGGGCCAACACACACCGCCTGCTTACCGCCGAACGCGAAGTGCGCCATCGCGGCCAGAGAAGTGAACGCGGCTGAACGGAGAGTTATCCTAGAAACGCACAACGCCTACAGGAGCATGGTGGCCATGGGCAAAATCAGGTACTTTCCCGAGGCCAAGAATATGCAGCAGCTGTTCTGGAATGAAGAGCTGGCTTCCGTGGCACAGGCGCTGGCCGACCAGTGCACACCAGACAGCGGAAAGCTAATTCACGATGAACCTGATGCCCGTTTCACCACCAAGTTCAACTTCACGGGACAAAACTTGGCCTTCCGCGCAAGCAGTGCCCCTTTCAAAGGCCCCGACTGGCTCGGTCGGATCGAAGCATGGTTCAACGAGCACCCGCACTACCCGCCGAGCAGATTGGGTAACTTCTCCTCTCGCTCCAGAGATCCTACTGGACACTTTACGCAGCTTGTGTGGGCGACGACGCGCTACGTGGGCTGCGGCTACGTCAGTTACAATGTCATTCGTTACTCAAAGTTGCCGTACATGCAGCTGTACGTGTGCAACTACGCCGACGCTGGCAACGTCCGCACGTTTCCCGTGTACGATGCAGGTGACATGTGCTCAGCCTGCCCCGAAGGTACCGCTTGTGTCAAAGACACCGGACTGTGCTCGTCTCTCGAAGAACGTGGCGAGTCGGGAATGAAGGCGGGGCTTCCGCAGTCGCGTCACGGTGAACGCGGCGACCACTCTGCGTCAACTCGAAAAAGCGCAGCGCCTGAAAATGTTCAGCCGTTGAGGTCTGCTTCCACGGTGTGTGTGATTGCTGCGGTCTACGATATGATATTGGACTGCTGGGCTTCTGTCATGTACCCAGAACGCCAAGAAGCGCATAATCTCTCATGTCTTACTTTGACTTTTGTCTTCTTGACCCTGACGCTATTCTCCTGAAAATATAAACGAAGATTTGCTCGAGCTGCCATTAGATCACAAAGTATGCGTAGAAATGACAGATGTATACACAGCATTATCTCTCGAGCAAGGGACCCGCTGCTCGGATATTTCTTTGGAGTTAATTGCGTGTACTTCAGATTTACCTGACCTAACAGTAGATGTGCCGTTACTTCTTTTCCGCGTGAATAAACGTATGTTTTGCTCTAGGCAACCGTGTACACCTTCTTTTATAAATACCTGGCCGTTAACTTTCGGTCTTTCCAAGAGGGGCCGGAAAGCTATGAGCGGCTGATAGCAGCTTTAGCTGATGAGAGCCCAAACAATACACTTTAGGTGGGTACATTGCCAGAAGCCCCACAGGGATTGCCTTCTATATGTGTTAATTTGAATGCTTTTGTGGAACAAAAGGCCAAAAACAAACAAAAATTTATTAGCCGGGTGACTAAAAAGATGTCACGACCATGATGTCCGAGCATTTCGGTATCTTCGTCTTTCACCGCAGACTCAATGCACACTGCCCACTACATGGCTCCCCGTAGCGATGAATGCCATGGCGGTGCCAGCGTCTACATGAGCTGGCTTCAAACGGTCTATAGAAATCGTCTCTTCGCGTCCGTTAACAAGGAGTGTGAAGTACGTAGGATCACTACTGAGGGTTTTGAAAGGACCGTCGTAGGGCACTTGTGATGGAGAGCGAGTAGCATCGTGGCAGATGAGTACGTGGCTGGTATGAAGTCATGATGGGTTCGTGTAAACAGTCTTGCGATCATGACGAAGGGGCGGTGGTAAAACAGTCGCCATAGTAGTTCGCAGGCGGTCGGCGTTAGAAATGACCACGGCCACATGTAGCGGGAGGTCTACCTGAGCCCGTGACGGTTCCGAGGCAAGGAACTCACCAGGTACGCGAAGTTTCGTGCCAAAAGCTAGCTTTGCTGACGAGAACTCTGCATCTTCTTTCACAGAGGTGCGAAGACCTAGTAGAACCAAAGGCAGGCTCTCTGACCATGGGTGCTATGCACGATGGCCCGAGTTTGGCGAAACTCGGTATCTTTCCGAGCTCTGGCGACACCCCCTTTTGAACGAGCTAATAGTACGATAAGGTGAAATCCATCCCTCAGCGCGCGCTCCGTTCCATTGGTTACGATGGAACGCGGCATCACGTCAAGGGCAGTCGAGAAGGTTGGGTGGTGTCGTAAAACTAGAGGCACCTTCTTTCATTTGTTTGTCGTTCCACTGAGCGCAGACGTGCACCCATGCAGGAAAAGTGGCAGAAAGCTCTACTAACTATATTTTTTATGTGTGCGCGGGCCGTTTGAATTCATTTTCAAGCGTTTAATGTCTGCAGCAAGTATCCTTTCGAAGAAGCAGCACCGTGGCCTCCGAGATTAGTTCCGACCGAGCGCCTTTCAACACCGCGGCTAGAGCTAATCGCCGAGGCCACGTGTATAATCACCATGGTCGGCCTGTACATTCTAGCGCGTTGCTCGGCCGGCGCGCGCCCTCGTCGTTCTCTTCTTCATCGTCTGCTCGGTCCCAGAGCACGTGCACCCGGCTGATTAGCTAGCTAAGTCAGGACGTACTATGACGAAGCTGATTAGGCCAAATCTTGCTAAGGTCGAGCTAACTAAGCCACGTCTTTCTAAGACCATGCTAATGAAGCCGTGTAAAGCTAAGAACAAGGTAATTGAGATCATGATAAATAACATGACGCTAATTAGGATCGTGTAATTAAAGTCAAGATAATCAACACCTTACTCGCCGAGATCGTGTAATTAGGATCGTTCTAATTACGAATATGCTAATTACCTCTGTACCATTCAGGACCTTTCAAATTAAACCAATGTGATTATCACCGTGGTAATTAAGACATTATTAGTTATTGTTAAGTAACACGACGCTAATTATGAACGTGTTAATTAGATCGTGCTCATTAGGATTACGCTAATTACCTCTGTACTATTCAGGACCTTGCGAAATAAACCTGAGTAATTAATGGTGCGGTATTTAAAACATTATCAATTAATGCTAATTAACACGACGATAATTAGGAGCGTGTAATTAAAACAAAGATAAGCAACACCTTACTCACCGAGGACGTGTTAATTGGGACCGTGCTAATTAGTATTATGCTAATTACTTCTGTAGTTAATTAATGTAGTGGTAATTAAAACATTAACAATTAAGAAATGACTATTCACTAACATGTTAGTTAAGACCTTCCTAAGCGATAGCACCAATATTGAGACCGAACTGACACGGTGCTTACACAGAACCAGACCAAGCAGACTGAGTAGACGAGCCACGTAAAAAGGTGGAAGAAGCTAGGTGACCACAAACTCCACCGATGGCCCAAGCCCTGCACAAGCACTGCAAGCTGAACAAATTACTTTATATGCAAAGAAGCTGCTGAGTAGCGTCCACCGCATGAAACACTTTACAGGCACACCGGCGCTATGATAGTCACGAGTTGAACTGGGGCCTTATCAGAATCAACGAGTTTGTGCCCGAGTTCGCGCGTCAATCAATTTGATTGACAGAAGCGCGCGGCGAAGAGCGGGCTAGCCCACCGCGTTCCCTCATGCCGAGGAGCAGTGCTCACGCAACAACGCCAGCGAGCGGCACGATTCATCTATGAGCTTAATCGCACAGACTATGCACACACGCACGAAGAACTAAAGGTTATATCATCACGTGGCTACGGTACCTCGATCGCATTCAATTTCACCGCTCTCACGACGTACCACTCACAGCTGTGAAGCAAGTGCCCCTGGTGGGTTTTGCGGCGAGGAATGTTATTATTTACTTGTTTGTGGAGACATTGTTTCTACCGATTCGCTAATACAAAAAATGTTCATACGTGTAATGTAAGTATAGCAGTAGCCTGTCCATTTATTTATCTGTAATATTCCAGAGAAGCGAAATGAGCTGCACCAGAGCGCTGCGTGGTCGCCCTTGTTGCCTTCGAGAGTGAAATTTCCATGCACTAGGTAGAACGAAAGAATTTTCCGAAAGGGGACAAACGCCCACGAACGCGCCCATGGGAGGCGCGATCACCAGTTGGCAAAAAGATAGCGCGACAATCACGCTGACGTCGCTGCACTGTCAAAATGTTGACTGAGTGGCGGCGCTGACGCGTTCGCACGCGGTATTCCTTTGAAAACCGCCGCAAATGCGCGCATGCGTTTGTGACGCCATTCTCGTTATTTAGCCGTTTTAGATGCGAAGTATCTTAAGGTCGAGCTCAGTCCGGCGGTGGTGGTGGTGGGGGTGTGCGGCGTGACCACCCTTACTGCGCATGCGCATACCCTCTCCACACACCTCCTCTCCACTCACCCTCTCCCCTCCCCCTCTCCCATACCCCTCTCCCCTCCCCCTTTCCACTCTTCCTCTGAAACGCGGGCTAGACATGCCGAAATTCTCTCCTGCGCAGAGCCGCGATGAGCTCGAGCACATGCGCGTCCCCTCCCCTTCTCTCTCCTCTCCTACGCTGCCCCCCTCTCGCCCGCCTGTCGACTGCGTTCCCCGCTCGCCCTGTGAGAATTAACGGCCAGGCTAGATGGAAGATACGACGCGCGTAGCGTCCCTCTTCGCGTTCCACGACGCGAGGTCGGTAGCATGCCCAACGAACGCCAACGGAACGCGATCGTGCAAGTGCTCCGGCTTCGCATCACCTCATGGTCCCCTTTAGCGGGAGATGTTTATCAACGCTTCTATCGCGCTCTCCGCACTGTCTTCCTATCATGACCGTCGTAGGGCGGGCTCGGAGCAAACTCATGTGCCCGAGAAGCTCGGGGCATCCTGCATAGCACCCCATGTAATTGTTGAGTCTTGCGCATGTAGTGATGCTTTCAGTTGACGATGGGAGCGTTCTACCGTACCATTCGAACCTGAGTGGTATGATGTGGTTTGTATGTGCCTTACGCCTAGAAGGCGAGAGAGCGCTCGAAAGAGGGACGCTTCAAATTGGCTTGCCATTTCGCTTGGGACGAATAGTTTACTCCTCCCCTGCGGTACCAAGTCCATCGTAGATATCGTAGCGAAGGGTTGCGTCGCTTGCAAAGCTAGCTGGCTTTTCAGGTCGCTGTGCGGTGTCGATGAATTTCACGACTACCAATGCGAGGATCGCAGAGTAGCCCTGAGGAGGCGTAGACCGCGCAGACATAACATGCACTGCCTGTACGCAGGTGCGGCTCTTCCACTCCAGCGTAGCTTTGAAGTGGCCAGACACATTCAAAGGATAACTTCCGGGGTCTGTGAGATGACCCTCCGGTTTTTCGAGTTGGGACAGTAGTTCCGGAAAAGTGATTGGAACGACGGTAACTTCCGAACCCGAGTCGACCTTGAACTTTTTTTATAACGCCATTCACGTGAACCGAAAGGAACTTCGCGTTTGCTTCACGACTGGTCTTTAACAGCATGCATCTCGATGACATGTGACTGTCGGCTGCGCGAACGTTGCTTGGCTAAGCAAACTGCTTCAAAGTGTCCTTTCTTTTTGCAGAAATTGGAAGCAGCTTTCTTGGCAGGACGAAATTCCAGCTGATGCGTTTCTCGGCCGCGCAAGTGAGACGATTCGTGCGTTGCGTCAGCGCAAGGGGTTTCACTCGATTACGTGACTGTCTTACCACTGGCATGTGCTTTGTTGCATCCACGGAGACTGGCCCAGATAACTGCTTTCCTCGTTCACGTCTTTCTCTTTCGGCATCTTCGTGAAGCCGTGCATGCAGGAGCGCTTTGTCCAGGGCTAAGTCAGAAGTGCGGCAGATTTGTTCCGGTAACCTGCCGTCCAACAAGCACACGATAAATCGGTCTCGAATGAGCCTGTCCTCGACGGACGCTGTACCATAGTTGCACCGTTTGACCGTGTTTTTTTTTTTTTTATTGGCGCCAGTATGCCCTACGGCATAAGTTAAATAAAAGGAAAGAGTTCAGATTCGCTGATAAAGGCCAGGAGCGGTCGATGCAACGGCCCGTGCGTCCAGCGCGTTAAGTCGGGTGGTCGACCGGGGCGGTAGTCAAGGCCTCGTAGGTGGCGGGTGCGAGCCTTGTGAAGGCCCGGACAGGTCCCAAGTAGGTGATCGATTGTTTCGCAATACGGAATAAAACGCGTCGACGCTTCCGTCTGCTAAATGCGTCCGCTCGTGAAAATGATAACTCTACTGAACTTCGTTTAGCGGGTGAACGAAATAAGAGGTGATCTTGCTTTTCACAACGCTGTACGACAGAGCTTCTTCGGCCGTCAAGTTGAAAGACGCCAGCACGCGTCGATCTTGAACACCCATGCAGTAAATAAGCGTTCTTACCCGAACCTCGTCCGCAGCTGTTCTTCTGAGATCCTAGCAGACGACAAATGCCGAACCACCCCATGTTTATTGCGACGCCGGTGCGCCGTTCGCAGTGCCAGCAAGCTAATGGCATCTTCGATAATTCGCACCGGTGCGCACCAGTGTGCACCGGTGCACCTGTACGTCTTCGATAAATCGCACTGGTGCGCATAGGTGCAAACCTGCCGTCATCGGTAAACAGAGTGCACCCTGTCGGGGTACTTTTTTTTGTTGCTCCGAGGTGCTCCGAAAAAATCGGCGGAGCAGCGCGGTGCAATCCCCGAATGCACTGCGCGCCGCGCGCGTTAGACGGTCAGCAGACGACGCGGAGCGGTATGTATGGCGACAGCAAGAAAGCTAGGGCGCCTAGCTTCCGGTGCGGTGACGTCACGGCGTGGTGACGTCACACCACGCCATGCCCATTGAAAACAATAGGGGAGAACGTGGCGCCATCTCTCGACAAGCGACCACAACTCAAGGCAGGACTGCTACAATGGGATAGCCAGACACTAAAATTGCCTTTTCACTCGGAGTAATGGAAGCAAGTGAGACTATTCACACGTGCAGGAACCACTCTGCACCGGCGCCATGGCTTTATTGCGAGAACAAAGCATTTCAGAACGCGCCAGTATTCATGCCATATTTCTCGCATCTCAGAATTCGTAACACAGTAAGTCAGATGTCTCAGACTGCACCAACATTGCCGTGCACGGCTTTCTCAGCAGCGCGCCGTGCCATGACTTTGAATCCTACGTTTTAGGCCGACTCGACATTTGGCGTGTATTGGTTAAGTGGCCGCAACATTAAAAAAGGAAAACGCCAGGCTTGCGCGGAACACGCAGCACAGTCACAGCGAAAGCTGGAGGAGAGGCCTTTCCAGAGCCCTTTCTAAACTCTCTTGGGACGAATACTGCAAGTACTTTTGTAAGGTCCCCACTACGCCATTAGTCATCATATAGCTGCGGAGTAGTAAGTACGCACTATGCCATTATCGATGATTCTACTGAAAAGCGAGATAGCCATTACGCTCACACTAAAAAGGGCGGCGCGAATAACACGGCACACAAGATCGCTAGTGTTCGCAATCTTTGTATGTCGACTCGCTCGGTTTTATCTCGTCTAACTGAGTTTTAAATACGTTTTTCTTTTTCTGAATAAAGAAGCTATAGTTGCTAGTAGCGCGTCGACCTGTGTCTACCTTTTCTTGTGTGCCGTGTTATTCGCGCCCGGTCTTCATCGTGAACCAAAGTGCACATAAAGTGCACATAAACCGAAGTGCGATAAAGTGCACATAATGCCTGTAAGGCATTATGTGCACTTTATTGATGCCGTGGCTGATGACGATGAACAATAATGGCTGAGCACTTTGTAACAGGTGGGAAGCTTTGAACCACCCACTCGTTACGCAATTCGCATCGTGTGACGCCTCGTTGTTATTTTACTCATCTACCACGCTATATTACATTTGCTAACGTGATTCCTCGCCCGACATGACGCCTGTATAGGGTCTTTTTTTAAGAAGGCATTTCAAGCCGGGCGTGGTTCTGTGGTAGAGAATACTCGACTGGCACACAAAGTGCCGTGGTTCAAATCCCACTCAAACCCTGGTCCTAATTCCTTTTCTTCCGCTAGTGGGTTCCACTAGCGGACGAAAAGGAATTAAGACCAGGGACCAAGAACGCGCGCGGCGCGCCACCGACGGAGAAACACTGCTGCGGCGATGCGGCCGCACCTGCTCGCGGCGAGCCCCTTCTTTTTACAAAAGGCTGACGTCGCCCTCTCCAGGGCGCATATTCGAAGAGGGGGGGGGGGGGTCACGCCAGTCTAAAACAGCCTGGAGAGACGAAGCTTACTTTTCGAAGGGAATGAGGCACGCACAGCCCAGTGCTAAAACCTTTTCCCGCGCGCCGCGATAAATGGCGCACAGCCCCATTCCTCTCGTGGCACGAAAATGTTGCCGCGTGGCAGCTCTCGAGGCTCGCGTTTGGCCGCCGGTGGCGTGCCGTGGGCGCTTGTCTGCTAGTGTGTTCCAGCCTGTACGAGCCCCGGGGCGGCGGATAATTACACCACCAAAACGGCTGTCATTGTGACCTCATCGCAGCTTTCGCTATAAAGCAGATGCGACACATGCAGCTGTGCGTGTGTAACTACGGCATAGCAGGCAACGTGCTGACGCATCCCGTTTACCTGGCAGGAGCTGTGCTCCGTCTCTCCCGTAGGCACCGCCCGTGTCAAGGACACCGGCCGCACAAGGGCACAAGAAAAATACAGAAAAGAAACACACGAGACGGGCGTTGTTCGCGTACCCATTCGCACATGCTCATATGCCAAATAACCTTACTTTTTATCTTATTTTTGCAGGAATTCGCTGTGTCTTGGGACCCAAAACATCTTATCGTCAAGACAGCAACAAGCATTCAACACACCGTGCCCACGAAGTGGCGAGGTGGGGGCTTTAAAACATGTAACAAATTAATTAAACCAATGACAGACATCACTGTCAATGCTTTGTATGCGCCCTTAGACCATCCCTGTAGTGGGGATGCGCCATACCATTAGAAGAAGAAGAGCTCCACAGGCAGTGGGTGTGAGCCATGTGGCAGAGGGTACAACAACAACAACAGAAGTAGCAAACCCGTAAACTGGACGTGCCAATTACGAGGCACCTTCTCCACTGTGCGCATTCTGTGGCGAGATAGAAACTACCGATCTTTTTTTTTGCGTGCAGACGATTTACTACAGCTCCAAAAAACCTGTCAGAAACACCTCTTCGTGCTGTTGGAATCATTTTATCTGTGCGCATGATATTGTCTTTTGGATCCTCTATTTCTGGTTTCTCCAATCCGAAGGTTCGTGTGGCTGTGCGGAATTACCTCAATGAAACCATTCGGTTAACTAGCTAATAAAGTCACAGTTTCACCGCAAGGACGAAGCAATGAATGTGATAGCAACAAATTGTAGTGTTATACGAAGTGAGGCTGGCAGCTAACCGTTTTGTATCTGATGTCGCGTGACTACAAAACGCTGGTGTAAGAGAATACGGCCGCTCCAGGGAGACATGCTCTCCGCATAGTCACATCGCGTTGAGAGCGCAGCACGTAGGAGGGTATACGAGCAGCCCACTGTCATGGCTGTGGAGATAGCGCGCGCCAGCGATCGCGATCGCGCCCTTAGATTAAAAGTTCAAAGTTGCTGCTCGCGCGACACCCCCCCCCCCCTCCGAGCGAATGCCCCATCGAATCGACGGAGGGCGCATGCGTCTTTTCATGCTGGTCAAAGAAGGGCGTGGCGCTTCCTGTCTGCTTCGACGGCAGGCCTCCCGAGCGGGGTGATGTTATCGCATGCACCCTCCGAGAGACGGAATTGGGCCGGCTCATTTGATCTCTGCTTCGGCCGCGTTCGTCGCCCCCGCTCGCGCGCTTTTATCCGCGCGGTGGAACATGCGATGCGCGGGGGGATCTTATCAATTCGGACGGGAGGGACACGACGGCGACGGCAAAAACCCGTCGAGACTAACCATATAATCGTTATCGCAATACTATATTATTATCCTTCTGTGTCGGCACACGTATATATTTAAAAAAGTTAGGGTATTGATTTGTTTTGTTGTCTATTACTAATACAAAAACAAAAATTAGCTTTGGTTTTTTATATACATTTCATCGAGAACAAAAATATGTAAAATTTGTAATATTTCTATTCTGTAACCTCCCTTATTCAAAGGTACTCTAACATTTTATAAAACCACTATATTCTTAGCCAATCCCCCACAGTGGGTGTGAGCTACAGTTGAAGATTAACGAGAACAATAAGCAACGGTGACGTTATGAAAACACCGATTATCGTTTCCACAACTCTGGTTGTCGTTGATGGTTGGAAGCAGTGTGCAGAAATGCCTCGAGGAGTACAAGAAGCAGCGG
Organism: Rhipicephalus sanguineus; assembly: GCF_013339695.2. Classification (NCBI taxonomy): domain Eukaryota; kingdom Metazoa; phylum Arthropoda; class Arachnida; order Ixodida; family Ixodidae; genus Rhipicephalus; species Rhipicephalus sanguineus. The sequence continues at coordinate 116,146,319 of NC_051179.1, forward strand.
CGCACACACATCGCCTGCTTGTCGCCCAACAAGGAGTGCACCATTAAGGCCAGGCACGTAAGCAAAGCCGATATTGAACTCATCCTTAGAACGCACAACCACTATAGAAGCATGGTGGCCATGGACAAGCTCGCAAACTTTTCGACGGCCAAAAACATGCAGCAGCTCCTATGGGATGAAGAGCTCGCCTCTGTGGCACAGGCCAAGACGTACCAGTGCACGAACGCCAATCGAAATCTGGATCACGATAAGGCCGCACATCGTTTCACGACGAAGGAGAAAACTTAGCCTTCCGGAGAAGCAGTGCCTCATTCAAGGGAACTGACTGGCCCGGTCAGATCAAGGCGTGGTTCGACAAATATTATCACTACCCGCCGGACAGCGTGAACGGTTTCTCACCTCCTTTCGATGAGCCGACTGGACACTTTACGCAGGTTGTGTGGGCCACGACGGGCTACGTTGGTTGCGGCTACGCCGATTACACCGTCGCCTGCGCCAAGCAGATGCCGTGCATGCCGCTGTACGTGTGCAACTACGGCACAGCAGGCAGCGTGCTGACGCACCCGTTCACGTGGCCGGGGCTGTGTGCTCCGCCTGCCCCGAAGGCACCGCCTGTGTCAAGGAAACCGGCTTGTGTTCCCCTCCTCAAGCAATAGTAATGAGAACAGACAATATAGCCAATGAGAGTACAGGGGTTGTTATTTGTAGTAAATAGGATATAAATGTGTAGAAATTAAAGTGGACGAAAAGATAACTTGCCGCGGCAGGGACCGAACCTGCGACCTTCGAATAACGTGTCCGATGCTATGCCACTGAGCTTCGGCGGCGGTCATCCCCCGTCCACTTTATTAGGTATATTGTGCATTTAAACACCTATGAGTGTTAGCAGCGATCACAGCCATGGCGGCGAGTGTGGAACACTCTTTTTCTTGCCTGTTGGCGTCACGTCAAAAAAAAAGTGTTCCACACTCGCCCCCATGGCTGCGATCGGCGCTGACTAACACTCCTAGGTGTTTAAATGCACACACACACACACACACACACACACACACACACACACACACACACACACACACACACACACACACACACACACACACACACACACACACACACACACACACACACACACACACACACAAACACACACACACAGAGACGAGACAGAAGAAGTCAGAATAAGAACAGCCGGCCCACGAACGGGCGTTGTCTCTTGTTTCTCTGTTTCTTCTTCACAATGGCGCAGCCTACGACGCGAATCGAACCTTGGAGATGAAGCCACCTGCCCTCGAGGGTCGTCGGCAGCACGGGTCGCTCCATCCAAGGAACGCCGTGCACGATTCCTCGATCATGGACTCCACGACTCGACCTCTGCTGCCGCTACGCATCGAATCATCCGCGGACGGCGTCCATGCCTCTGCGGTGTTTTCAGCGTACGACCTGCCAGGAACCCTGCTACCACCATCGTCTGTGAATCCGCACGGGATCCTGTCGTCTGGGAATGTCGCATACGCTTCCCGTGACATGCACCCCATGCCCAGGGCTATCCCAACGCGGGAGCATCCAAGGGACGCCGTTCAGGCTTCTTTGGACGTGGAAGTTGCCGTCGGGCGTATTGCTACCGCCGCATACTCCGCGGACGTGAGTCCTCGCACTTTCTGCGCCTCATCCGACAGCGCCGCGGAGCTGTTCTGTGCCATCGCACAGCTCCGCGACGAGATTAACGGCTGGATAGCGCGGTGCTCCGAGATGTGTCCGGCCGCTATACCTTCATTGTGCACAATGGATGCCCTTTTAGCACAAGCTGCCTCACAAGACCAGGAAAAGACCTCACCCGAGAGCCGCAGAAAGCTCCTGAATACCCTCACGGAGCTCTCATATCAACTAGGCTGCTTGGCGTCGTCATGCTCCGGAGTTTCGGCTGCCGCATCACCATCACCGGCTGCCTGCGAACTACCGGAGTTCCGCGGCTTCCAGGACGACGCCGACCATTGGGTGGCCACCGTCAACGCTCTTGGAGCTCGCCAAGCGTGGACGGACCAACGGAAATGGTACGTGGCCATTGACCGCCTTCGGCATGCTGCCGCGGCGTGGCATAGATTCGAGGGCGTGCGGCAGCAGTCCTGGGCGGAGTGGAGCTTCAAGCTCATTGCTGCTTTTGGCCGGACACCCTCCGTAGGCACACCGCATCCGACCCAGTTAAAGATTAGGCCCCAAGTTTCACCTTTACTACAGGTGCACGTGGTAATGCCAGCTCCTGCCGTGCCTGACACGCAACGAGCATCTGAAGAGCCCATGACACCCATAAACGTGCTCGTAGACCCACCGGAGCAGCTTCCCCAGATTCCACAGCAGTCTTCGGCACGCGATCGCCTTCCACCGAGCGAGAACGTTCTTCCGGACAAGCGCAAAAATGTTGCGGCGGCGCTACTCCATCCGCCTGGTGACGTGCCATCTGTTCCGAAGGCGTCTTCGCTGGACCTCCCACTCAAGGCACCCGGTGTACCAGAAGGACCGCCTCCGGAGCTGTTGGACAACACCGAAAGCGAAGAAGATGGAATCCCCGTCATTAACGTGGAGAATGCGGCTGAAGAAAATGATTTCTCGGTCCCCCCACAGTCATGGAAGATTTTCTCTGACGATGGTCCTCACTGCCCTCCCAGTGGTGGCCACGACTTATATTCAACCGGCTTCCAGAAAGACGTGGGAATGACACACCGACAAGCCGTGCCAGCCCCTATGGTTCCTCGGATGCTGTTCCGGCAGCCTCCTCAGAGCAAACCGCCTACGCCGTTACGACCACGACAGCAAAGCCCATGGCGCCCTTCTGAGTCGCCATCTGTAGCTCTCCATGCCAGATGCCACCGTGACCAAGACCAGCAACCCTTACGACACAGCCAATGTCGACCGCCAGAGGCATCGTTGGCACCTAATCGGCCCAAGTCGCAGCTGAATGGATATCTACAAAGACCGCTAAGGTGCAGTCAGTTTCGCCCACCAGAGACAATTCGGCAGCTCGTCATGCTGCGTCGCAGTCGTGGCCGAGTGTAAGGACGACAGCGCAGCAGGGGCGCGAGCGCGCGATCGGCTACTGGAAGACGAGACAGAAGAAGTCAGAATAAGAACAGCCGGCCCACGAACGGGCGTTGTCTCTTGTTTCTCTGTTTCTTCTTCACAATATATATATATATATATATATATATATATATATATATATATATATATATATATATATATATATATATATATACACCCCATAAACTGGACGAGAGGATGACCGCCGCCGTAGCTCAGCGGTAGAGCATCGAACGCGTTATTCGAAGGTCGCAGGTTCGGTGCCTGCCGGCGGCAAGTTATCGTTTCGTCCAATTTACTTTCTTCACATTTATATCTTAATTACTACAAAGAGCACCCCCTACACTTTCCTTGGCATTATTGCCTGTTAGTTCTCATTAATACTGTGTTTAACAAATAAAAACGAGCCCTTTAAAGTCACCTTCTTTCCTCCTCAAGCAAGTGCGGCACTCGACGAGGAACGTGACTCCAATTCACCCGAGCAGCGTAAACAGAGTAAGGATGGACAAATCAAACCCTCGACGTCGTACCGAAAGAACGATGCCGGGATAATATTTGCGTCAACGTGGCCCGCGATCCTTGGCGTATTTGCTGTAACTTATGTACACGTGTTAGCCTGCTTTACGTTCCTCGAGTAGAGGCGACACTGTGACGTAAGCGAGCACAGAAAATCATTTGTTTTTATTGCGATACCAATTATATGGACACTCTCGGTTTTTGTCGTCGCCGTCGCCGTCATGCCCCCTTTTTATATATATAAAAAGGCACAAAGAAAAATAAAGCAGAAGAAATAAATTCTGAAGTACCCAACCGCGGATTCGAACCAAAAACCCCTCGCTCCCCAGCGTGCTACGTTAGACAACTCAACCACACTCCATGGATGCGGCGGTGAAATAACGGCGAGCTATTTATATACACCATGTACCGCTGGTGGTAAGCAAATTTCGGAGGAGCGTGAGCGTGTTTACTATAACGCAATGCTCATAACTTTCTTTCAGTTTGAAAACATCCCTTGAGACGCGCACGACATAGTGGCCCTTTTCTCTATCCACTCGTGATGTGCAACAAAAAAAAAAAGAACGCCGGGCACACCTTGCATCAGGCGCTCCCGTGTTGCTGGAGGCGCAAGGGGTCACTCCACGCGCCGCAGTTTAAAAGAAAAAGAAATACAGTCGAAACCCGCGATAACGAAATCTCGAGGGAACGAAATTCTCACCGCAACGAAATATTTTCGGAGCACCGGCGAACGCCCATAGGAGTCAATGTATTTCGTAACTCGCGACTACGAAAGATATTCATACCGCAGTCCCTCATTAACGAAATTTTTGAAACACGAGTGCGCAAATAATGTACTCTCGCAACATTAACTACATTCGAAAACTGCTGAAATGCATTCATGCTACACTTAAATTGTGCAAAACTATTGCTACAGCGCACTTGAGAAGCAGCCGCCGTCATTGTTTACAAAAAAAAAAACATAAAGATGACGCCAATGATGATGATGATGGCTTACCGAAACGCCTGCACGTTATCGCGGACTGCGTAGCCAAGTCCACATTCCTCACGGAGCTTCGTTTGTTGGCTTGGCTCTGTGCTTGGCTTTGTCGGCTTGCGCGCACACGGTCTCGTGTGTGGAGCCATTTGTGGAGCGTTTGCTTGGTCGCTTGGTGCAACGTGAACTGTTTGTTGCGATTGCTTCGTCCGATTTCGTTGCCTGCGAAGATGCCGCCTCCAACGAAAAAGCGGTAGTTCATCACGCTGAAAGATAAGGCTGCAATCATCAGTGAGGTGGGAAAGGGCAAGAAAAAATGGACATCGCCGAAGAATTCGGCGTTCCGTGCAGCTCGCTGTCCACGATTCTACGCTGATCGGCGCTGATCCAGCGGAGCCGGAAGAAGGTTCGCCTGTAGCGCACTTGATGACGGTACTGGTGACAGCGCAGTGCCGCCGTCACTGATCAGTGCATGGGACGAACATTGTGCCGTGGCAAACGAGATTCCCGATCGAGCGGCATGAAATTGCTGCATAGTAAGGCCCGCCAAAGCAAACTTACTGACTTTTGGAAATAAAATGTTTTTTGTAAATTTCATGTCTTTTATGCCGCGTTCTCGCGCCAACGAAATTCCCGCAAGAGCGAAATTTTGTGCTTGCCCCGCCAATTTCGTTACTGCGGGTTTCAACTGTATCTTGATCGCCTTATTCTCCATTGTCGACACTTGCAGACGCAGTGCCCCTAATTTTCTTTCAATTCGAAAAGTACCCTTGAGACGCGCACGACAAAGTGGCCATTTTTTTGTACCCACTCGTGATGTGGGAGGAAAAAAAAACAAAGAACGTACGGTACACCTTCCATCAGACGCCCCCGTGTGGCAGGAGACGCAGGGGGTCACTCCACGCGCCGCAGTTTAAAAGAAGAAGACTAAGAACATCTCATTCTCCATTACCGACACTTGCGCGTTGCTCTAGCACATAGACGTAACAGATGTGACAGTTATTAGTTCACGCTTGCCCTGTGTATGCCTGTGCGTTCTTTTAGGGCGTTTTTCTTTGTGCTTCAGCGGCGCGCTGCAATTATCGAGCCGCTTCTGGTTTTTCGTGAGACATTTCAATTTCTTGCTGTCGCATTCATTGCTAACTTTGACGTTTAGCAGATTGCGAGAAGGGCTCGCAGGGGGCGACGCCGCTTTAGTGTTTTGTATTGCTGCTCCCAGATGACGCGACAATCTGCAGCCCCCCCCCCGCACCCCAGAATGGTCCACGGTTATGTGCTGGTTTTGGAACGCGGTTTCGCAACAGGTATGATTGAAGAGCTCTAGTTGGTGCGATACCTCGATAGTGAAAAAGCGCTACAAAAACACCGACCACACAGAGTGGAGCAGCCCTCTTTCGTGCGTCCTGGTCCGTGCTTTATAACATCATGATCCACTCCCTATAAATGCGTGAAATGTCCATAACTTGATGCGATGGTTCTGGACTGGAGACTCAATTTAAAGTGATCGGAAATTTTATGAGAACTTATTGTGTTTTATAGCCATTAATTTCAATTACAACTAAATCATCTCATTATTGTACGGTGAGTCACGCCATATTTTTTCATAAAACGAATTCGAGCACACAATCAAGTTACATGCGAGTATCAGTTGACGCTGAGCATTCCAATACAGGCAAAAAAGAAAAAATAAGGCAGCTTCGCCCTAGCGGTGCCAAGCCTGAAGGAAGGGCGTAGCTGGGCAGCCTTCCTCCTTTCTCTTTATTTTTTACTTCTTTCTCTTTTTTCTCTGTTTCCTGCATCTCTTTTTTTGTATCTGTTTCTCTCCATTCATTTCTTTCTTAGTTCTCTTTCTTTCTTTTTTCTGATCCTTGTATCTCTTTTTTTACATGTGTTTGTTTCTGTTTCTTTCTTTATTTCTATTTATTTATTTCTCTATCTATCTCTTTCTTTCTCTTTCTCGCTCTTTCTGTCTTCATTTCCTTTTTGTCCTCCTCTCTCTCTTTGCTTCTTTCACTCTCTTTTTTTCTATCCTTCTCTCTCTTTATCTCTTGGTCTCTGTATTTTTTGTCTCTATTTCTTGTCTGTTTCTTTCTATGTCTTTCTCACTCTTTCAATGTTTTTCTTTGTATGTCTATTCTTTTGTGTTTTTGTGCCCTTTATTACTTTCCTTTCTATTTTTTTCCTTCCTCTTTCTTTCCCACTCTTTTTCACGCGTTCGTTAGACACTTGCACCTGCTGTACACTGCAGTGGGGCTTGCCCAATTCCTGTGGCGCATAGCTATTTGAGGAGTTTACTGGTAACGCCACTCAGACTACCGCGAGTTACAACAGTTTAGCTGTTAAATTATTTCGAAATTTCTGGCCGAAACACCCCACGTCTAACATCTCGCTAGACACGGTAGTGCCTTCACCAAAGCGGTCGTGTGTAGCAAACTACTTCACGCAGGAGTTCTATAATTTTCACCAAGTTGAATGCTTAATTATCATTAGTCGGCGTTCTTGGTATCCTCCTTGCCAATACCGAACTGCAATGGCGAAAGTCACTCTCGTGCACGAACGAAGCCGTCGCGTCTGAAAGCGCACCCGACTGGCCTTAAATCGTTTCGTGGGAAGCGGAGAAAGCCCCATTTATTTAAAACGCCTGTTCCGAGGCGGACCTTATGACGGAGAAGCTGTTGGAGAAAGTGATGAATGAAGGCAATCACGCGGTCCCGCACGCATTCGTCTAAGACGACTGGAAGTCGAGTGTATTGGTCTATGAGTTTATGCAGAATACATAGAGTTCCTCCCACGGCACACGGTAATATTGGAACACTGCACCCAATCAGTCAGTGGGAACATTGAACGTCGAAGCAACTTTTTCTTGAAGCCGCAGACTGAAATTGATGGTAGAGTTGCCTTAATACCAGTCCTCCTTCAAGTAGCGAAATGTGGTCGGTGATAAACGGCTTCCTTTTGTTACAGGTATTTGCTTTTGTCAAGTTTTCACGAGAACGCGCGCCGTGCATCAGCACCTATTGGCTAAACGCGTGTTTGCCAACAGGTGTACGTGCTACTTCGTCACTGTCATTGCGTTAGTGTGCCTCGGTGGATACAACTTGTCAAAATGGTTGATTGGGTTAGTTGGTGATGCGGGATGCTTGAAATACGAGCTCGTAACTTAAACAGGGACACGAAGTATGCGCTTGTCCCTGTCTTCCTGAGTCACTGTGCAGTTACGCGCTCGTATTTCAAGTATGATGCATACAAGCATCGTATGACACTATGGAAATCCTTGAATCATTGTACTTAATCTGCAAGTAATAAGAAATATTTGCTAGTAAATGCGCCGTTATAGAAGTTCAAAGTGGGCAGAAAGTAGCCATGGAGCCCACCTGAAATTTTCATCGCCAGACGGGCTCGTAAAATAGCCGATTTGGCGCAAAGAAGCCACCGACGACAACTATGCGGCTTCAGGTAGTACATCACGCGAAACTTTTTCGGAGGCTTTGCAGCATACTTACTGTAGAAAAGGAAGCAGAACTGGTGTTGTGCCGAATGCTTGCGCTGAGTGCTAGAATGAGTAGATGCAGCTTCCACGCACAGCCACTTTAGAGAACGTACCGCTCAACTTAAACAACGTCAAGCTGCAGCGGCAGAGTCGTGCGTATTGATACCAGCTGTTCTTGGGCTGTCGCACGCGAGCACATGTATGCGGCAAACGTGCATTTAGCGCCGGTGACGTCATTGAGAATTCACGCGACTCTGTCCCTGCCTTCCATTCACGATCAGGCATTATTCGGTTCTTTTTTTTTGTAGTATTTTACGGCAACGTATAATCTTACTGCGGATATTCAAACCGTGCACATTCTCGCCAACTTTTTAATAATATCTGCGTTTAACGTCCCAAAACCACCATATGATTATGAGAGACGCCGTAGTGGAGGGCTCCGGAAATTTCGACCACCTGGGGTTCTTTAACGTGCACCTAAATCTAAGTACACGGGCCTCAAACATTTTCGCCTCCATCGAAAATGCAGCCGCCGCGGCCGGGATTCGATCCCGCGACCTTCGGGTCAGCAGTCGAGCGCCATAACCACTAGATTCTCGCCAACTTTATACTGCAGCTGGCGGTCTGTGCCACATCAGTCGATACTATCGCGCCATCCTCTCAACAAAGCACCGGTCCTGCACCGGTCTGTGCACCACGCTCTACGAAATTTAGTTTAAGTAATTGTGCCTCTTCACCATCGAATATTCGTCTACGCCCTGTGTATTCTTGTGGGTGAAAGCATTTAACAATACTCTAATAACACCTACTGTGACTTTAGAATGGACTCCATTTTTTGCGATATTTTCCATGGTAAAGCGAATCACGGCGCCTAGTCTTGACGAGGTCAAACGGAAGGCATTTCTCCCGGTAGCACATGCCCACTTCATTGAAGAAGGCTGCACAAACCGATAAGGTCGTAACTCAACATCGGAGGGGATACAGCGCAAGAGAAAACGAGGACAAGAAAGGCGACGCTGCACACAGCGCACTGTGTGCGTCGCCTTTCTTGTCCTCGTTTTCTCTTGCGCTGTATCCCCTCCGATTCAGATATACAGTCCATAACATTCGGCGAGAGCGCCAGAGCAGATGTGGAAACGTCTACTAAGCCCTGCCTGGGCAGGTCAAAGTCGATGAAGGCGACATGCTCCCTACTGCAAAGGTCGTTATGGGCGACGCGCACGTACTATATTGCAGGTATTGTGCGACAGTTCCACAGCTTGAGTGACTCTATGAGTTTCGTAGCTTTCTCTGACTGCCTCAGTCTGCATTCCCGGATCTCCACGCGCCTTATGTTACAGCTGGCGTTATCTCGAGGAACCGAGGATCAATTCATGTCATGTTCCGTAATATATATATATATATATATATATATATATATATATATATATATATATATATATATATATATATATATACATATATATATATATATATATATATATACATATATATATATATATATATATATATATATATATATATATATATATATATATATATATATTGCCGCGTCATCTTAGCCGCATTCAAATAACGCGCCCATCCATGCGCATACAGGACACGCATGCGCGCCGTATTGTCGTTGCCGCGCAAAGACCATCGTGGCACGCGCACCTGGTCGGACCCGGCTCGCATGCGCCACGCGCTCGGGACTTCGGATGAAGAGAAAGAGGAAGACAGTGGGATGTTCTCTATGGTGTTCGACTGAGTCGCAGTTTTTACGACCGACAGCCACTTAGAGTTGTGGGCACAGGTTCGCCCTTAATAAATACGTTTGTTTGGCTAGTCTCTGTGCTTCAGCATCGCTACATTTCTGGTGGAGGTGCGGGTATGAATCGAAGCCCCACGAACGCAAGAGAGCTTAGCCCCGACCAACAACGAGTCGATCGCGTGGAGCTGACACCTGTGCACCAGAGGGCCAGCCGTCGTCTTCGAGGTGACTCGCCTGAGTTCAGTCCTCTACACTTCACGCCAAGGGGAACTCAGACGACGGACGCCACCGCTATGACTAGTCAGGCAACACCGTCACAAGTGGTCGTGAATCAACCTCACAAGCCGCCAGTATTCCATGGCGACTCGTTCGAAGACGTGGAGGACTGGTTGGACCTCTTCGAGAGAGTGGCGAACTTGAATGGATGGGACGAGAGGGAGAAGCTTCGTCGTGTATACTTTGCTTTGGAAGACTTTGCAAAGACATGGTTTGAGAACCATGAGTCCTCTTTTTCTACGTGGGAGGAATTTCGACGGCAATTGCTGTCTACTTACGTCAGCACAGACCGCAAGGAAAAGGCGGAGGCTGCTCTTCAAACGAGGAACCAGCTCACAAACGAGAGCGTGGCAATGTACATCGAGGACATGACCCGCCTATTCAAGCGTGCGGATACGAACATGAGCGAAGACAAGAAGCTACGACATCTTATGCGGGGAGTGAAGCAAGAGCTATTCGCTGTTCTCGTCCGCAACCCACCTCACACAGTTGCTGAGTTCCATTCGGAGGCGACAGCCATCGAAAGAACGCTGGAGCAGCGGGCTCGGCAGTACAACCGGGACATAAACTGTGCACCTGCACATGTCTTCTCCGGAAGCCTGCGGAACGACATCGAAGCCCTGCGAGAGCTCATCAGATCAGTGATCAGGGAAGAGCTGAGTAAGTTGCAAACACCTCAGACTACAGCTGCGCTATCAGTCGTCGACGTTGTGCGGGACGAACTGAGGCAGGTCATACGGGAGCCGGAGCGTGCGCCGCAACCAATTCGACGCACCCCAACGTACTCCGAGGTACTCAGGCAACCCGTGGTGTACAGCAATGCAGAAGTTGCGATGGCAACTCCATACCCACCCGCAGCACGCAACGCACCTCGTCCGCCTGAACCAGCGCCTACCTACATGCCTCCAGCACGACAAGTGCCGTCTGCTCGCTATGGGGAGCAAAGGCCCCGGAAAGTGACGTCTGGCGTGACCATGAGCGTAGGCCTTTGTGCTTCCATTGCGGAGAAGCGGGTCACCTGTATAGGTTCTGTCCTTACCGACAGGCTGGATTAAGGGGCTTTCCCTTGTATGCACCATGCCCTCGAAACGGTGAACGACCAGCAGAGATAGAAGAGTACCTGTCCACGCGCCAGAGTCCACTTGCTCCACGCCAACATCAGCCAAGGTCACCGTCGCCCATGCGCTACCGTTCACCGAGCCCACGTACATCTCCCAGACTGCCTGGGCGTCGTTCTCCAAGCCCACACCCGGAAAACTGAAGCAAGCGACCTGTGGAGGTGAGGCCGCTGATAACCACAGTTACAAAGATCCTCCATCATGGTTCCAGGGTGACGAGGCTATGTCTCCAGCAGATGAGAGTAGCAGTGCAAAGATTACTTCAGATTTGCGGTTGAAAATAGACGGATACGAGCTGAACGCTTTAGTTGACACCGGCGCTGATTATTCGGTAATAAGTCACAAATTGGCAAAGAAACTAAAAAAAGTTGTGACTAAATGGAGTGGATCGCAGATACGGACAGCAGGTGGTCACGTTATTACGCCCCTTGGCAGATGCACCGCAAGGCTCGAAATAAGAGGCTTTACTTACGTTGCCGACTTCATTGTACTGCCGGAATGTTCAAGGGAGCTCATATTAGGAATGGATTTTCTACAAGCTAACGGCGCCATAATTAACCTGCGTAGGTCCAGTGTGTCATTTTCGACCGAACAAGCTATGTCTGCGGAGGAATCGGTGGAGCGACGCCTTACTGCTCTGCGCGTTGTTGATGATGATGTCACTGTGCCGCCACGTTGCAGTGTAATGGTGCTTGTGGCGAATGAGGCATTTCACGACCGCGAAGGAATAGCGGACGGAAACGTAGGGCTGTTTCTGAACAAAGGAATTTGTGTGGCGCGGGGTCTTGTACACTTAACCAATGGCCGCGCAGATGTCCTACTTACTAATTTCGGGAACGAATGTCAGCACATCGCACAAGGTACGGCTATCGCCTATTTCCACGAGTTCTGCATGGCGACTGAACTATGCAGCTTAGCAACAATGCCAACCGCTCTACCAGGGACCTGCAACGTCGAAACATCAGTTACCGTCAACCATAACCTCCCAGAAACTCAAAAGACACGGATATATGCCCTTATAAAGGAATTCTCTGACTGTTTCTCCACTTCCTCGAAGGTGCGACGCACACCTATTGCGAAGCACAGGATTATAACAGAAGACGCTACGAGACCGATATGCCAGCACCCATATAGAGTATCACAAAAGGAAAGAGAAATCATCAAGAAGCAAGTCGAGGAGATGCTTTCAGATGACGTCATCCAGCCTTCCAACAGCCCATGGGCGTCTCCCGTAGTGCTTGTTAAGAAGAAAGACAACACACTTCGATTCTGTGTCGACTATCGAAAACTGAACAGCGTAACTAAACGGGATGTATACCCTCTGCCGCGTATCGATGATACGCTAGATCGGCTGCGATGTGCAAAATTTTTCTCCTCCCTGGATCTCAAGAGCGGATATTGGCAGATAGAGGTGGATGAGCGGGACCGTGAAAAGACGGCATTCGTAACCCCAGACGGCCTCTACGAATTTAAAGCGCTCCCATTTGGCCTGTGTACCGCGCCAGCGACGTTTCAGAGAATGATGGACGCTGTCCTCGCGGGATTGAAATGGCAGTCATGTTTGGTGTATTTGGATGATGTTGTAGTGTTTTCCGCAACATTTGACCAACATCTAGAGCGACTGCGCATAGTATTCGAAGCCATCCGCTCAGCACAGTTGACAATTAAACCAGAAAAATGCCACTTCGGCTTTGAAGAGCTGCGATTCCTTGGACACGTCGTTAGTTCTGAAGGCGTTCGTCCAGATCCCGAAAAAACAGCTGCTGTCGCGAGGTTCCCGACACCCAAAGACAAAAAATCAGTACGTCGTTTTTTGGGTTTATGCGCGTACTATAGGCGATTTGTGGAAAACTTTTCCAAGATTGCCGAACCTCTTACAAATCTAACAAGAGACGACGTGCCCTTTATGTGGGAAGTCGAACAACAGGAAGCCTTTGACGAGTTAAGGAAACGCCTACAAGCTTCTCCAATCCTTGCCCATTTCGATGAGACAGCGGACACTGAAGTTCATACCGATGCGAGTAATGTCGGCCTCGGCGCCATCCTAGTCCAGTGCCAAAACGGTGAAGAGAAAGTGTTAGCCTATGCCAGCCGCAAACTCTCGAAAGCTGAGACAAACTACTCTGCCACCGAAAAAGAGTGTCTCGCGGTCATCTGGGCAATAAGTAAATTTCGACCTTACCTCTATGGTAGACCATTCAAAGCAGTCAGTGACCACCATTCCCTGTGCTGGCTGGCAAATCTCAAGGATCCGTCAGGCAGACTAGCAAGATGGAGCCTTAGGCTGCAGGAGTATGATATTACTGTGGTGTACAAATCCGGGAGAAAACACAGCGATGCCGACTGCCTTTCACGCGCACCAGTCGACACAAGTGTGCCAGAGGACGAAGACTTCCCGTTCCTAGGCATCGTCGACGCATCGGAAATCGCTCAACAACAACGAGATGACCCAGATTTGCTGTCGCTTATACAACACCTGCAGGGTCTCGACGGTCAAGTCCCGCGCATTTTCTCCAGAAGTCTTCCTTCGGTTCTGCCTTCGAGGAAGTGTCCTTTACAAGAGGAACTTCGAGCCCAACGGCGAAAAGTTTTTACTGGTCGTACCTACAGCTATGCGAGAAGAAATTCTGCACGCATGTCACGACGAACCGACTTCTGGACATATGGGTGTGAGCCGTACATTCGCCAGAATTCGTCGGAAATACTATTGGCCTAAGTTGATAGCATCAGTGCGGCACTACGTCAAAACTTGTCGTGAATGTCAGAGGCGCAAAACTCCATCCGTGAAACCAGCAGGCCTTCTCCAGCCAATCGACCCGCCGGATGCCCCATTCCAACAAGTTGGGATGGATCTCTTAGGACCTTTTCCGACATCATCTACAGGCAAGAAGTGGATCGTTGTAGCCACAGACTATCTGACCCGTTACGCTGAGACTGCTTCTCTGTACATTGCAACAGCTCTTGAAGTTGCCAAGTTCTTCGTCAACAACATAGTCCTCAGGCATGGTGCGCCCATCGCAGTTGTTACGGATCGTGGAACAGCTTTTACTGCAGACCTAATGAAATGTCTGATGCGAATGACACATACAGATCATAGAAGAACTACGGCATACCACCCTCAAACGAATGGATTAACGGAACGCCTGAACAGAACTCTAACTGACATGCTTTCAATGTATGTCAATGTTCAACATAGACTGTGGGATGAAATATTGCCCTACATAACCTTCGCATATAATACAGCCGTTCAAGAAACAACTCGAGTTGCGCCATTCGAACTTGTATTCGGCCGAAGAGTAACTACTCCATTGGATGCCATGTTGCCACTAGATGACGAAAGCAGCTATCCACCTGACCTAGACGATTTCTTGCAAAGAGCCGAGGAAGCACGACAGATGGCAAGATACAGAATACGCCGCCAACAGCGCGTCGATTCCAGTCGGTACAACCAGCGACATACTGAGGCGCTTTATGAGCCCGGTGACAAAGTGTGGATATGGACCCCAGTGCGCCGCCGTGGACTTTCTGAAAAGCTTCTCAGCCGATACTTCGGCCCTTACGAAGTACTCCATCGTGTAAGCGACGTCACTTACGAAGTCAAGTCCGCTGGACACGGCAGCCCAAGACGACGCAATCCCACGGAGGTGGTACACGTAGTCCGCATGAAGCCCTACTATGAAAGATCACCGGAAAACGATTGAGCCACACCAGGAATCCTTCTATTGTCTGACGCATCGGGACGATGCGTATGAGGAGGGGGATAATGCCGCGTCATCTTAGCCGCATTCAAATAACGCGCCCATCCATGCGCATACAGGACACGCATGCGCGCCGTATTGTCGTTGCCGCGCAAAGACCATCGTGGCACGCGCACCTGGTCGGACCCGGCTCGCATGCGCCACGCGCTCGGGACTTCGGATGAAGAGAAAGAGGAAGACAGTGGGATGTTCTCTATGGTGTTCGACTGAGTCGCAGTTTTTACGACCGCAGCCACTTAGAGTTGTGGGCACAGGTTCGCCCTTAATAAATACGTTTGTTTGGCTAGTCTCTGTGCTTCAGCATCGCTACAATATATATATATATATATATATATATAGGAAAAAGGTATACGCTTCTAAAAAACTGTTTATTTGTCGCCGTTTCGATCGGAGACCTGATGAAGATCGGTCTCCGATCGAAACGTCGACAAATAAACAGTTTTTTAGAAGCGTATACCTTTTTCCTAATTATTTTACGGCAACCGAAGACAGACTCTTCATAATCTACGTATATATATATATATATATATATATATATATATACATACATATATATATATATATATATATATATATATATATGTGTGTGTGTGTGTGTATATGTGTGGTGTGTGTGTTGTGTGTGTGCATATATATAATAGACACAAAGAAAAAGATATCAGAAAAGAAGTGTTCCGAAGCGTGCTACTGGGGATTCGAACCTGCGACCCTCGCTCCGCAACGCGCCGCGTTAGACAACTGTGCCACGCGTTATACGTCTTCCAGATTACTAACGGCGAACTATTTATGCACATAATTTACCACTGGTGGCACGCAGAGCTCGGAGGTGTTTCAGCGTGTTCACTATTATGGCGCGAAGGACGCGCATTAAAGGTCGTCACCGCCAACGCTCCTAGATTTTCTTTCAGATTGAAAACTGCCCTGGAAAAGCGCACTAATAAGTGGCCCATTGCTGTGCTCACTCGCGATGTAGAACGGCGGGAAAAAATGCGTCGAACGCCTCCGTACGGCAATGAACGCATACTGGAGGTTCCATTCACTTAACGTAAAGACAACGCCTCCGAGCCGCTGGTCCGACGTCCTATGGGAATAGATGCTACGCGAAGCAGGCGGCGTACAAGACACGCAAGTAATGATGTCCTTGTCATGACAAAATCATTCATTCGTCATACACTCATGTCGTGCTATGCAACTTGTGACATATATAAAGCCAACCACACGGCCACGAGAGATCAGACACGCAGTCGGTTAGATCGTGACCTTCATGTCCTGGTTTTCGTGTTGTGACCGGTCATTTTCGTTCGTCATACGCTGACGTCATGCTGTGAAAATTGTCTTATATATTAGGTTAACGAACCAGCTACGAACAAAGACGGTGGTAAAAAGTCACAGTTTCGCCGCAAGGCCAAAGCAATGAATGCGATAGCAAGAAACTAATGCTATATGAAGTGAGGGTCGCCAATGGATACTCTCAGTTTGAACAGCGCTCCTGTTGCAAAGGCGGCCGAAGCAGCGAAGGAAACTAGCGTGCTTCAAGTGTCGAGCTGTGACACTTGATAGTTCGCGCTCATCTTCTGTTTGTTCGTTTAGCGGCGTCCCTTGAGCTCGAGTGGCTTTCGTACGCTCCGTAACATGAGCGCGGACATCACGGTGAAAGCGTGAAACATCCCTCTTCCCCTCAGCACAAGAAAACCGCGCGAGCAGACAGCGGAAGGGCAAGGTTCTCCCTGCGCAAGTATAAGAAGAAGCGAGCGATCTCGCCGACAGCTTTTAAATGCGCCTGTCGCGCTCCTAACGCCATCTCGCTGGTAATGAAGAAACGCTTATAAGCGCAGCCGTCTCCGAGTCCGTCCAGCGCTGAAGGGTGTGTATATAACGCTCGCCGTTACCTACGTGGAGGATCTGCGCTTCGTGGCGTAGTGGCTGGCGCCACTCGCTGCGGAGGAAGAGGTCCCTGGTTCGATTCCGCGCTTCGGAAGCATTTTTCTGAAGTACTTTTCTTTGGGGCTTTTATATATATATACATACATATACGGTGCATGACGGCGGCGACGGCGACGGCAAAATCCAGCCGAGACTGTCCATATAATTGCTATCGCAATAATAAGCCGGCTCGTCGGACTAACAATGCGTCGCACGCCACCCCGCGGTAGGATACGCAGGGGGGTCACTCCACACGCCACACTGAACAAAATTATCCTTGAGCGTTGTGTTGTGCATAGTGAACACTTCCATCGCGCTGCTCAAAGACAAAGAAGTAACAACTGTGAGAGCTGTTAGTGCCCGCTCTTCCTGTGTACACCTGTGCGTTCTTTTCGAGTGTCTTTTGTGCTTGAGCAACGCGCTGCATTGTGTTTGAGCAACGCGCTGCAAGTGTCAAGCTGTGGCAGTTGTTAGTTTGCACTCGTCCTGCGTCTATTCTTTCGTGCGCTTTTGTACTTGAGGGGCGAGCTGCAAGTTTCGAGCTGCTTACCTTCCCTTCTGTGACATACCAATTTGTTGCTATCACATTCATCGCTTCGTCCTTGCGATAGCCAAAAGAGTGGTACGATGACGGAACGACAATGGCGAGACGACAGGTGCCGCGGCGCCACGCTACTGCGCGCCGTCGTGCGGTCGCCGATCACTAAGGTATGCGGCGAGGGCATCCACCGATACCATATATGCAAATAAAGCGCTGCATGAAAGGAAGCCTGTCTGCGGCGGCTGTTGTACGCGCACGCAGGCTGCCTTCCGCGGTCTACCGGTTAGCGAGGAGTCGCGCCTCAACGTATTGCTAAATCAAAATACCTAAATAGTTGCACTGAGAATTCGCATTAGGCAGTATCGTAATCGTCGGTGAATTTTTTTCTCTTTCTTTCTCTTTCTCTCCATTCTTTCTATCTCTTTATTGTCTCTGTTTCTTTCAGTCTTTCTTTATCTCTCTATTACTTTCCATCTCTTTCTTGCTTTTTTTTCTATTTTTCACCTTTTCCCTTCTTTCTCTCTATTTCTCGCTTCTTTCTTTCTATCTCGTTCTGTCTTGTTCTCTGTATTTTTCTTATTTTTTTATGTCTGTTTCTATCCTTCTCTCTCTGTGTACTTCTTTCTCTATCTTTTTTTCCCTTCCTCTCTATGTGTCTCTTTCTTTTCATCTATTTCTCTCTCTCTGTAATCTTTCGCTCATGCCGGACAAATCGGCGCAGCGGGAGAGCACGCGCTGGCCGCAAATGTTCGGGGAGCGAAGCAGAAGATGAAGATGAAGAAGAGAGCGCGCGCCGGCAGGGTTATTGCGTTGCACGCACTGCAAAGGTAGAGGCCATTCATGACGATGCTAGTTTTACGAACGCGTAACGCCCTTACAAAAAATTCATGACAGTTCCGCTCTAAAAGGCGATGCATCTACGAATGTCTGCGGCTGTCAGATGTATTGGTATCGCTATCAGTGCCTCGCCTTCCGGACAAAACTGCGACTTTTCCTTTGCGTGCAAGAAGCGACGACTTCTTGAGCAAAATCAACTTCAGTGCACGGATTCACGGAGCTTCGAATTCGTAATTCTTGCCACTGGCCAGCCGGCGTCGATATTGATATGCCCGGCATCACGATTGGCTGAGAGTTTCGCCTACGAACAATTCTGGCGTAAAAAAGGTTTTTGTGAATACGGGCCCGGCTGTTTTCACGATATTATTCTTGGGTTATGCAACCTAAGCGGTTCAAAGCGGTTCTAACCATCCAAGTTTATGGTAATTCAACGTCCGAAGTGTTCTTTGCGTCAGTACATCACTGCACCGCGAGCGCGTACCAACGCGTATCTAGGAATACTTATCGCTGAAAGAATGTGTGCGGCGCGTATTCAGCTTGGCAGTAGGTTTGAGCACTGTGGGATCTGGCGCTGCCTCCTAGGTCTTGTTATCGGTGTGTTTGTGCTAGAGGACGAGGAGGATGAAAAGCGCGTGTGCCGTGGCCTGCAAGTGGTCCCCGGCATAGAGTTTCCTATGGCCCCCCGAGACCAAGGCTTGCAGGCTGAGAATGCGGTGACGCCCGGTCTCCCACAGCGCATGTCTTTTAAGGCGAAAGCTTTAGATGCCTCATCAAACGTGAAAACTGACCGTCGGCTTCGGCTGTCAACACGAGTGATGCAAAAAATCATCATCACGTGATGACGGTACTCACCATATGACAGTCATCATCACGCAACATGTCGTCAAAATGGATGGCGTCATTATTACGTTCTTATGAAGCCACTATGGCGTCACATCACGTGACGTCAGGAGATATCGTCAGTTTTAGGGGCGAAGCTCCTTATAGCATCACCTGGTCGGTCGTCGCTCCATCCGGCGTGCCCCCGCCGTCGCGTCTCCCGTATCATTTAATAGATGGCACTGTCCCATAGAGATGCGTGCAAAACTGCAGTTGGGTGACGATATACTAGATGGCGCTGTGCCATAGAGATGTGTGCAATATGTGGGCAAAAAAAGGAAAAAAAGAAAAAAAAACAAGAAAAATGCAGTGGCACCCTGCACGCTAGATGGCGTGCAGTAATCAAAGCGGCGTATCGCTTTGATTACTCCTGGGCGAAACCACTGAACATTTCACGGTATAACCAAGATTGCTTCAGGAGCTTCGCCCAAGCTCTTCATCATTCACCCGTGGATGTGCTGTAATTTTTTTCTAACGCGCGCCGATTCCCGGAGGCACAGCGAAACCACATGAAGTGCAGCAACGAAAAGTTCGTGAACACGGGGAGTGGCTCGAGCCGACGTTTCGAGAAGCGTACTTCTTCAAGCCTTCTTCAAGGCTGCCTTGAAGAAGACAAGTACGCTTGTCGAAACGTCGGCTCCAGTGACGCCAAGTGTTCGCAAATTTTTCAACGGATCTCTTGCCTCCATCTTCCACTGAACAACTGCAAAGGTGCAAAAAGTTTCCAGTGCCTCCAATCCCGGAGGCAGTGCAAAACCACGTTGGGTGCAGAAAGCTTTTCAGGTGGTGGGTAGAGTAATCAATGAGACTGGCTTAGAAGAAAAGAAACAAGAAGACAGCTTTCGCCTTCGAGTCGTCTTAGGCAAACGCATAAGTGACTGTGCGATTTTTTTTAAAACAGATATCTGATATTTGTTGCAGCAATTAACCTTGGAATCTAAAAGTTTATTTGGCGTTTTCACTCTTCTAAAACAATACGTTTAGTAGCAGCAGCAATGCGAGCCAATGTAGCAGGCCGCATGACCACTGTTAGCACAATGAACTGCATGAATACGTGCCACACAGCTCTCCTTATTATGTTAATTTGACTGCTGTTTCTCTAGTTGGCACCACTTGTAATCGCGGCACTTGCTTACTCGGTTTCGCTGTAGCTGCTGCGTTTCCTGCAAATGCACTTCATATATGCAATATGCGTCAGAATTCTCGTACGCCCTTTATTGCGGAATTCTGCTTAGAATAAGCGTGACGAATAACTACAATCACGCTGTGGCTAGTCTGCGGGGCAGTGTGCCGAGCAGGCGTACACGCCTCCTTCACACCACCTGTACAGGCCACCGGCGCGAACCGCTCCGTCCCTGGAAGCGACCGGTGCCTTGTGTCGTGCGGGAACCTGCGTTAGCAACAAAAATCGTACCCGTAAGGGAGTTTCGATGATCAGTGTGTCACGCCTATTAACACTTTTTTTGCCAGATGGATTCTACGCACATCTATAAGCGAAGCTTTATTACTGCAAATTTGGCGTTGTTAGTGTGACCGAAAAAAATAGCCTGGTGCTCACAGGTGTACAGAAATGCGGGTCTACACAAATAAGGCCGGCGAAGGCGCGCAGGTCGCATGCGGCGATCCACCGTTTCAAATAAAGCAATCTGTGGTGCGATCTTGTACGCATTCCAAATAAACACGGAGGCGTGGCGTTACATCCAGCCGCACGCGAATGGCCCATGTGAACCGCGACAGACGTCACGGCCCTGCATTGACCAATCGCGTGCGGTCACGTGCGGCTGGATGTAATGCCACACCTCCGTGCTTATTTTGGAATGCGTACAAGATCGCACCACTGATCTTTTATCGAGGTTATCGAGGTGACTTGTCGTTGCACGTTGCTGCATTTTATTCTTGCCTGGCTATGCCGCGCCACCCTTGCCCCATCACCTCCCCTCGCCCCTCCTGCAGATGCCGGAGGGGGGATGGGCGGTCACTGCCGGCAGCACAATGACAAACCAGTAACTAAGCCGAAGTTTTTATGTGAAGACAGCCGTCAAGACCTTATACGATGGATTTCTATAACGTGTCTCCTGTTTCGACCGTGAAGAAACGCCTCCCGTGTCCACCACGAGGCGCGGTTGGTTCTATTGCGGTGCGATCCGCCTTTGCAAAGCTTTCATGCCTTGTGCTATAGTATTGCGGTGGAGGCTGCCGCTGAGTAGGGGCCCTGTGACGCTTGTCTATTCCGTAGTGTCTTCATTGCGTCCAACATGACGACAAGTTTACATCAGCAACGGAAGCGCGGGCGGGAACCACCGAATTTTATGAAGATATAAATGAAGGGTTGTTACTCTTTAGAGAATTTTTTTTTTACTCTAAATTGTACAGCATTTCCCGCTCTTATCTTCTTGGCTGCCGAGAGTGATGAGAATGGGTGATGAGAATTTCAGCAGTGTCTCCGATTAACCTGCTTTGCCTTGGTTATGTTGTTGTTAACGCCAAGGTGTTTAGTTCTATAAAGTTGGTTAACGCAGTGGCTTTCATCAAGGCGTTAAAGAAAGCATTCTCAAAAAAGAGTTTGCAGAACCAAGTCGTATGCGTGCACGAACGCCACGGAAATGAGCAAATGCAACTGGATGGGGCACCTAGCAAAAGTTCTCTGGGTGGGACAACGGTCGCTGAGGGCGGAGCTTAGGTTTTGTCTTAGGAGTTAATCACAGGTGTACGTAACGCATTACAAGTAATCGATTTCAAGTATTCAGTTCAGTTCAGTTCAGTTCAGTTTATTTTCCTTAAAGGCCCCCGTTAGGGGTGTTACATAATCATATATTCTCGTAATTCATATATATTCTCAATCATATATTCTCGTAATTTTGTAATATAATCCATTATTTTCCAAACTGTAACGTTCTGGTAATTCAATTATATTTTCTTACAACTGATTACCGGTATCTATTACATTTTTTTTTTTCAAAGTCAAGTTGCAACCAGTCTTTCTACGGCAATTCTCGTCCCGAAAAATATGCGAACGCTTTGTAGGGACCCCCCGTCCTGTCAACGGAGGGATCTCTCACAGGATCTCTCACAAGTGTAACAAGCAGGCAGATATGAAAAACCAACGCCTTACAATACGCCAGCACGCCCCTCCACATCCCAACTTAAACAGCCAACAAGCCCGGGATTGGCGCCGCCTCCAAACGAACACATATCCCCACATATCAAAACTACACGCAATTTTTTCCACAGGTGTACACAACAGGGGTATGCCCCTGGTGTAGGGACCCACACAAGCCACACTTACACACATCACTACCAATGTACCGAGAGGCCAGCCAATGCAGTATCTAGGTTGGTGCGCTCACTACAATTACTCACAACGTGGTCTTGGGAGGCACGGCTTTCCGAGCTGGTACTGGGGAGCCAACTGGTGACCCTAGACCAGGCCCGGCGAGCCGCCTTGGCCAGTGGGGCTCTACAAGAGGGCTCCACCCGGGATTAGCCACGTACTCTAATTCTTCAATAAAGTTTATTCTCTCTCTCCCCCTGCAGAGCCTATTCTTTCACTTTTACGATGGCCTTACCTGCAATGCCTTATCACAGCGCCAGCGACACCGAAGAGCGACGCTTCATAGCGGACATGGACGCTAGAATCAAAGCACCGTGCAACTACAAGATAACGCGCAAGGTGTTCCTGGGTTATTCCACGTAAGATCGAACAAACGATGGCTGGTCGACCTCTTCAATTTATTTCAAAATTTTATATAGTATTGCCTGATGAGTGGAAAGAAGAGATCCGCAATTTGTTTTGCCGCAAAAATTTTTTGGAAGCACAGGAAATCAATAATGGCGAAGAGGTGGAGTGGAGCGCTCATCCGCTGTGCTGTTTTGGCCAACTTTCGTTATGAATTGCTCAAAATATATTAAAGTTAGGTAGCTGAAATTTCTTTAACTAAATATATGCATGTTTTTGCTTCTGCACAGGTATTTTTAGTTTTTATGTGTAGTGTAGATGTTTTATAAAAAACCTCAAAATGGCCAGGGAACGTTATTTCTTTACTTTGAAGGTATTTATCTCAAACAATCCTTGTAGCAGAGCGACAAAAATTGCGCATTATGTTCTTCGCATGCTTATCTACCACGCTGCCGAATCTTACATTTATGTAACGTTTCAGTAAACATATATGATCGGGCTGGGTTATAAGAAAACACCGGACAATGGAAACTTTTGACGACATTTAAAAAAAACCCCATTTTTATATTTCTTAAACTTTGTCCACTTATTCTCTCCACATCAGCTTTCACAATCATGAAAAACATGTGGCATAATGTCGTTGCACTAATAGTACGGCCCCTCCAATGAGACCCTTAGGCATGGATTAGCAATTCCGACTTCTTGCCCAGCAAGTGTATAAACTGCAGGCAGGATTGAATTTCTTTTATTAAAAGGCAGCAGTACCGAAAAAGTGTGCCGGCACTGAAGACGTTAGTTTTGAAATTATTGGTCACTGCAGCGGCCACGAGCGCGGGGCTACCGAGCAGGCGCGCGCCACCGAGATGCTCGTTGTGAGAGACGGCGCAGTGAGAGCTCGTGCATATATCTGCATATATCTCGTTAAAGAACTTTCAGCTACTTAACTTTAATATATTAGTGCAATCATAACGAAAATTGGCCAAAACAGCAGAGCAGATGGGCGCTGCACTCCACCTCTTCGTCATTATTGATTTCCTGTGCTTCGAAAAAATTTTGGCGGCAAAAGAAATTGCGTATCTCTTCTTTCCACTCATCTGGCAATAATATATAAAATTTCGAATAAATTTAAGAGGTCGACCAGCCATCGTTTGTTCGATCTTACGTGGAATCACCCTCCACGTTTTAATACCGTCCTTCCCTCCAGCGCATGCATTGAGAGAGTGTTCAGCGTAGCAGCTGAGCTATTACCGAGGGAACGTGGAAGAATCAGTGACGCCTATTTTGACAAAAAAAAAACTCCTGTTCAAACTTAACAACACGTAACACTATATCATAGAAGCCACAGTCAGCTTCCCAGCCTTCACGTAAGCCTCCAGCCTTCTCTCTAACATGAAGTCACAGTAATTTGTTTTAGTTCGAGTAAACTCGTGTGTTATAGTGTTGGGGCAATAAAATTTTGAAGGAAAGTAAAGCAATAGTAATCAGTTACACTTCTGTAATTGCTCAGTTACTTTTCTTGGGCTGTAATTGACCACTATAACGAATTACAGTTTAAAGAAAGTAATTGTAATCGGTTATTTATTTTCTGTAACGTGTACAAGTCTGGTCGCAACCCACTACAGGGGCAGGTGCTGAAGCAAGTATTCGCTTCTGCCGCTTGCACAGGCACATTTTACTGAGACGGGCAAGGGATCACGTGCCCTCCTTCTTCACACTCTCAAAGTAGTAGCCCAAAGTACTACGCAAAATATATATTCGTAGACGTTTTACAATCTTATACTGTGCACTCGGTATGGTTTCGGCAAAATTGTATTGAACAAAAGCTTGCTGTTCTTGCTCGGTAGGAGATTATATTAGAAACCTCCGAAAGTTAGAAAGTGGTACTCAACTTATTTTTACACTTCTCCAAAGCCTTTGACGATGTCAACCGCATCGTCTTATTAAGAAAGTACGAATTTTATTGAATTGGAGGTATAGCAAGAACTTTAATCTTATTTCCAACAGCGATCTCAGATTGTAATGATTTCAGGTGAATACTTAAATTTTAAGAAGGATGGCTATATACGACCCCCCCCCCCCCCTCAAGGGAGCATTTGGTGACCTTGTCAGTCATACTTCACCTTAACTATATCCCCGAAATTGCTAACTAAGCTAAATAGAGAGTCCATGCAGAGAACATCAGTTCATTTTTTCTAGGAGATTTAGGTACAGAATTAGTAACAAAAGCAAATAAGGCCCTAACTGATGTAAATTAGTAGCCTATGCTAATAAAAAGCACGTAAAGGGGGGCCCTGCGACATAAATTAAGCCTGCTGTTTTCAGCGCTTGTTCAGGTACTGTGGAATGCGCCGACATCGTAGCGCAAGTGGCGACGCGCAATCGACGAAGCTGTTATAATTTTATTTCACCGGATAAACTACGCTTGATTTCGGACTACAGCGACACACATCGGCTATTTTTGAGATAGGTAGTGACGTTTCGTCATGTGGCAGTGACGACATAGGCCGTGCGTTTTGATTGGCTTGACGCGACAAGTACGCGACAAGTACCATGTAATATTCATATGGTGGTAGCTAGGCCATATTACTGAGCCGTAAGAATAACAAAAACCCTTTTTATGTTTTCTCAGAAACAAGTTATTTCTGTTTATACCTGATGTATTTTCAAAACAACGAACACGACGCTAGGTGCGCTGTAGAACTGGTGGGAATGGTAATCAAACGATACTTTTCCGCGTTTTGCCTCTTGCGGCATCGGGCGACAGCGGCCACACCGGAACATGCGAAACACGCTACGCTCAGTTCGGCACGATGCTGTCAACGAAAGAAGCAAAAAATGGCTGCGGCTTAGCTCGTCCCAGCTCCCTCCTTCCATCGCACGACCATGGCACAACGGCTGAACTGAGGCCCGCTGGCCCGGCGTGGCAGAGAGAGAGGCGAGTCACGTGGTTGGACACGTCGATACGGCTGGCGAGGCAGCGATAGTCATCCGAAGCGCGGCATATCACGGAGTATCCGTTCTTCGCTTCACGGTCATGCGAAGATACACAGCTAAACTCGCTCTAGTAGGCCAGTAAAGCTTTCGCTTTAAAATTCTAAACGCTTACCAACCGACGCCTTCCGCGTCATCGGGCGGTACCGTTTCGTCCGGACCCTCGGAGCCATCCTCGCATTTAGCGGGTCTCAACGACGCACTGTCAGTTTGCAATGGCGTGTCCGGATACGGCACTACATGCAGGGCATTGCTACGTCGCAAGAGCTCGTACTCAAGGTTTGTTGATTATCCAGACTCATTGTGTGCTCTGCACGACAAAGCATGATACCGTCTGCTAGGCGACGCACGTGGTTCGTCGTAGCCATGGTTGTAACGTCGTTAAAAAGAGCGGTGGCAAGGTACTGTGTGAAGGCCACCATGAGGCGAGACTTCCTGTATATCTCTATAAGAGTCGCGCGGTGATTGGAAACGACCTTTGACGTTTGACGTCAGCTGGAGAGTGAAACGCGAAAGGGAACGTTTCTTGTCGTCGTCTGCTCGAGTTTTGAACTGTGAAGAATAATAACATCAGTTTTCGTGCACCAAATTATGCAGTCGCAAAAACATCCTAGGGCCCATTTAGATTTAATGTCATTGAACGAAAAGCAGTATTTTTCGACAACTAAACAACGGGTATGAGCCAGTTGAGCTAAATGACGTAGAAGATGAGCGATTATCATAAGACGAGACATTGGGAATCTATAGCTTGGAGGACACATGATGCAGGATAAACATATCACCAGTATGGTTAGTACACTGCCTAAAACGATAGTTATTACACGCAGAGTTCCATACGTTTAACATTTCTCTATCGACATGCTTCTTTACAACACACTTGTTTTTGCCCACAATGAATGTATCATTGCTAAGTGAGATACAGCTACCAATAAGAACATTAGCAAGCTGGCCAAATAACGTGGTTGGAGTAATATGCAGCCCCATACCTTTTAGGCAGCGGTGACCTTTTTATAACAATAGTATTATAAAACAAAGCATACTTTTTCTTTTGTAACATCCGGTCCTCTAAAGCAACGTCCGATTCACCACACCGTAATATGTGTTGTGTTTTGCACTAATATTCGCCGACAAGAATATTATTCTTATTTGAACACAGATATGAACCATCCGGTGACGTGCGAGGCTACAGGGAGCGGCGTTCTCTCACCTGCCTATTCCAGGCGCAGGGTAGAAGATGCAGGAGTGCCGGTAATTGACACGAGGCCATCGTATAGAAATCGCGGTCGGCGAGCGGCCCTCCGTACCAGCCGTATTTCTCGGCTATGTCGTCGATTTCGGAGTAGAGACGGCTGTACTCCCGCGACTGTCGCATGCCTTCGAGGTTCAGCAAGGCGACGGCACCATTCAGGCCCGGGTTGCCGCCAACGGTCGGGGGATCTCCGCAGCCGCCCTGCTTTGGGGCGACGCCCCTCCGATGCTTCAGGGTGCGAGCGTACCTGCCGCAAGCCAGAATGCACTGCACCAGGCGAACGAAGACTGGCTGCTCGTGCATATTACCGTATAGACTCGCGCATGGGCAGCACTTCATTTGCTGTTTCTACGAGGTCCTTAAACGGGTCTGAACATTTCGATATAGTTCTTTAATGATTGCGAGTGCGGAATTCGCCGTAAGCTAACCGTGCCCGACAGAGGCGTAGCCAGAAATTTTTTTCGGGGGAGGGGGGGGGGAAGGTGTGCGCTTCAACCATCACTTTTGTATGTTCGTGCGTGCGTTTGTATGCGTGCGTGTATATATATACATGCAAAATCGAAAACTTTCGGGAAGAGGGGGTGTTTCAACCCCACCCCCCCCTCCCAACCCCCACTGGCTACGCCCCTGGTGCCCGACCACCGAAACAAACGTGAACGTTATACTTTCCATGATGCAACGGCTTTATTCATTCATGTAGTCATGCCACACACGTGGCTGTTATTATTCGCTCGCACTGCAGTTGCTACATATGGTCGGTTCGCTGCCATAATCGTGAATCACTTCGTTTTCGATGTCATCCATGGTGTTGGAAATTTATTTCTTTAGAACCCTCCGAATCACTCTAGGCCCCCGCCACGGTGGTCTAGTGGTTATGGCGCTCGACGCTGACCCGAAGGTCGCGGGATCGCATCCCGGCCGCGGCGGCTGCATTTTCGATAGAGGCGAAAACGCTTGAGGCCCATGTACTTAGGTTTAGGTGCACGTGAAAGAACCCCAGGTGGTCGAAATTTCCGGAGCCCTCCACTACGGCGTCTCTCATAATCATATCGTGGTTTTGGTACGTTAAACCCCAGATATTATTATTATTATGAATCACTCTCGTGGGTCTCATTTCCTGGCTTTTCTCTGCCATTCGCTCGGTGTAGAGGCGCATGTCTCCTGCCTTAGACGCCCTGGTCATGTAAACGTCCAAAGTCTCGCTAAGTGCGCAGCGCGCGAAAATTTGCTGATGTGCGCACGCAGTATCGGTGCACTGAACCCGATGTTCTCCGCCTGTTCTCTTCTTTCTTTTCTTTCTTTCTTTCTTTCTTTCTTTCTTTCTTCTTTCTTTCTTTCTTTCTTTCTTTCTTCTTTCTTTCTTTCTTTCTTTCTTTCTTTCTTTCTTTCTTTCTTTCTTTCTTTCATGTTTAGAGAGGTAAAATGTGCCGGCCTTACTGAGGTCTACAGAATATTTGAAATCGAGCGTCCCCCGGTGTCTATTCTCTGCATTTTCCAAATTTATGGAAGAAAAGGTAATGCGCTATACCACACACGAATGCGGCCAGTTTATTGTGCACATAAGCAATTCAAATTATCTCTGCGGCACGCACAATATTTAAGTGCAAGCGATCCTTCCACAAAGGGTTAAACGACGAACTATTTATAGGCAATAGAGACGAATCTAAAGGTAGATGGCTGAGATTTTCGTCATGATATCTCACTGCCAGGAACGATGCCGCTACGACAGTTCGTTCAAACTTTATCCGGGTACCAATGCGATTAGCGCTGTCAGGCTACATCTCCCACTTTGCGACTTGTATGGCGTTCGTAACATCTAAATAAAAACTGACTTTACGACAGTAAAGATCTCCAAACGGGGCTTCTGCCTGAATTTTTTGGAAGGACATCATGATCTGGCAAGCCACGGCTCCACTCGGTTCCACTCCCTTCCATCAATGGTACCTTACTGGATCGTTCATACACGGTCATGCGTAGGTTACAAGATATTGACGGCGAGTTATTGCACCTAAGTTCGCAAGATGTGGAACATTTTCCCGCCTCCAAGTATATTGCGGCGCAGTGAATACCGCAATGAAAAGCAAATTGAGACGCCCCTCCAATGCAACTCATAGAACTGGGTTAGTTGCAAACGTGCTTGTTTTGTTCTATAAGCTTAGCTTACAAAACACAAAAACATTCTGATCTGTGCCCCTGACCTTGATCATGCCACCCCCCCCCCCCCCCCCCCCCGCTCTTCCCTCGCGCCTTTGTCTGCTTTGTTCAAAGTCGATGACGCATTTTGCGGGAACACCAGTACACATAACATAGCAAACGTTCTTTGTCAGTTTCTTAACAATCACGAACACTTTGCCAGGCGTATCTTTGTATTACTGGTCCCTACTTCTCTGACGTCAGCGTTCTCGGTACCTGCTTACATGCACCGATCAGTTCTCCAATGCTGCACTTTTCTCGCAATCACTGCAGAAACTATTAAGGAACATCAGGTGGCCAAAATTAGTCTGGAGCGTCTGGCTACGGCGCTTTGTCACAGTTTTTGTCCGTCGTATACGAGGCGTTCCAAGAAATATGTCCGAAAACCCCGAAAAAAAAAATCTGTGCTGCGATATTAGCTCGCCACCTTCTTGTCTATGGAGACAGACATCTTAAGATGACGAGAGACATTCCATTTCGCAGTAATATTAAAAGTCAATTAAATAACTTTTTAGCTTGAGGCGACGCGTGGTCGTGCCAGATAGGAGAATTGAAAATCTTCCTGCAAAGAGACCGTTGTCTCTTTTATATTCGGAAAAAGCGGCGGCTGGTAATTTTCGCGGCGTGATGAAATGCGACCAATATCGACGGCGGAACCGAAACCGAAACGCCGAATAGCGCAATTATCATGCCGTTCCGAAACAACCGAAATGACCGCGCATCATAAATTCAACCATTCATGTACTTCGCTTCCTCGGTATATGCGGGCTGCGCTGGCCATGACACCACGCATGGTGCACGCAGGTTAACGAATACAGAACTACCACATCAATCGTTGTCCAAACAATGACGTCATTCGTGTCGTCTGCTATTGGCTGCGCCTCTGGAGCCTTCGATTTAGGTTTCGCCAGTAAATTTGGTCGAATTTCATCACTCTGCAAAAAATGCAAGCCGCCGCTTTTTGCAAATATCGTAGCGCCAATGCGCTCTTCGAGGACTTGAATTGCCCCTTTTTGACGCGATAGTGTATCTCCGCTAGCTAAAATAATAATTGTAACAGTAATAATACTCAGGGTTTTACGTGCCAGAACAGCGATATACTTATGAGGCACGCTGTAGTAGAGGGCTTCCGGAAATTTCTGCCACCAGTAGACTCATTCACGTGCACCTAAATATAAGTAGCCCTATACACGGGCCTATAGCATTTCGCCTCCATCGAAATGCGACCACAGCGGCCGGAATCGAACCCCCGACTTTCGGGTCAGCAGCCGAGCACCGTAACAACTGCACCACCGCGGTGGCTGAAAATTTACCCTCTACCGCACAGTGTGCCAAATTTGCAACATGATCCGCATTTTTTAAAGCTGTTGCATGAAAGCTTGCTCAGAAACTGGCTCACCCGGTACAATGCCTCTAGCCTTCCCGACGTCGAATAAAAGACGTGCTGCCATCTACTGACAGCTTTGCAAAGCAGTAGTTCTTTTCTCAGAAAAAAAGCATGGCTGATCCCTCCGACATAGGAATCGGTATAACACGAAAGTGAAACGTGTCTTATTGTATAGTGATATATGAGAGCTTGTACAATGTCTATTCGTGTTTGGCAGCTATAGCACCGTTTGACGTGGATGCACCCATGTTGACAGCATGTCTCTATCGCGACGACTAACGCCCATGATCGTGATTAAACCGTTGTGTTAGCTGACGGTGTGAACATATATTTGGGCACAGCGAATCGTGAATCCCGCGTAAGGATGATATCAACAAGCTCATAATCAACACTGATACACGGTATGCACTTCTTCAAAGCGTCGTCAATTAAGGAGAGAAACGGCACGGTGTGCGCTTTCTAGTAATGTGTAGCCGACGCATGTGCTCATGCATACATAACACACACTGCGCTTCAGTAACGCGGGAGGCAGAGGTTCGTAGCCTGAGCCGCAAACGCGTGCGTCCCGCTGGCCCCTGTCTCACAGGCGCTGCTCTCGCTCCACCAAGGCATGACATTCGCCCGTCGAAATCGCGTCCTTTCTGCAACGCATATTGCAGCAGTTTTGTTAGTCGGTGCTCTCGCAGTTGAAGCAGTCGGCGGCGGAGAAATCCCGTTGATGCACGTGGAAGCTGTACTACTCCGATGAGCCGACGCACGCTAACACGAAGCCAAAGGCAAAGAACGTAACTGCGTCAAGAGTGCCTCGGCGACGCCAGCGCGGCCAGTCTAGCTCTCTGGTATCGAGACGCTTTAACCACGACCTCCGATATCGCATGCAATCTCGGAGTAAGCGCTAGTAAGTGTCGATCGTGAAGCATTACTTCGTTTCACATCTCACAGACGGCGGCACCGTCCCGCTCCGCGCGCCGCGAAAGAGAATGTGTGAAAGATATAAGGCGCGTTCGCGCCATGTCTACCACCTCCCGAGTTAGCTTAGTCGGTAGCGCGTCGGGCGCTTGCCGTCGTGGCCGCAACTTCGTGGGTTCGATTCCCGGCGGGGGTAACTTTTTCTTGGTTTTTTTTCTTTCTCACTTGTTGGCGTCCATATTTTCAACGTCATATCCGTGACGGATGTACTTGGTGGACCCCGGCATAAAACACTTTCGTGTTAAAAACTTTTGAAACCATTTTGCGAGCGGGGCAAGGTTTGAACATCTTTTTTCTCGCATATCAAATGTTTGCAGCAATTATTACGAAACGTTTGTGTGGTTTGGGGGCTAAATAGAGGACGGGAATAAAATGTTTGCTTATTCGCGTACGAAACTGGGGACTTTGACCCAAGGGCGTAGGCAGCAATTTGTTTCGCGGAGGGGGGGGGGGGGGGGGTTCCATATTTGATCTGAAGTGGGGGCCGGGCAGGCAAGTGTGGTCGAGTGTCGTTTTGTGCTCTGTATCCCATGGCAGAAAAAGAATTCGGGTGAGGGGGGGGGGGTGTCATCTGCCCGGTGTGCCACCCCGCGGCTACGCCACTGCTTTGACCGCAAGTCAGTATGTGCCAGATTTGGCACACTGTGCGAATCTCCGGTTGAGAGCCGACGAAGTGACAGCATAGATGTGCGCAAATGTTCATCGTACGCAGTGACTGTTTCCACCGTGAGACTCTTTTGCACAAGAAATTGCTGCAGGTGAAAGTATACTCGTTAAAGAAGCATGCCCCAACAAAAGTAGATTGCTGCTATACTTCAAAAGCCTTGCTATACTTCAAAAATTTAGATTACTGGCTGGGGCCCCTGTCGGGCCCGATGTGAGGCCGGGGCGGGCCGGGCCGGGTAGGCGAAATTTTTTTTAGGGTTCGGGCAGGTAAACAACGAGAGCCAGGCCCGGGCCGGGCTCGGGCCGAGAATCAACGCCCTCGCAGTGCTCTACCCTGTATAGCACAGCGCCGCATGTGTTTCAAGTTGTGTACAGCTTACCTGGGGCTCTGCTCCCGTGCCAGGCCGAACACAGCTTCTGCGGGAAACTGTTCGAACTGCGCCCAAAGAAAGGACACGTCGTAGTGGAACCGCACTTCCGGTGCCAAGAGCAGCACGCGATCAACGCGCAGCAGGCGGTGCAGAGAGGTGCAGAGCGGAAAGAGAAATCGATGCTGCGACTCGTTGCTGGTGCCCCGATGTGACTTCCGTAAGGTGATGTTCATGACCTTGAGCTTCCCTTTGCCCGGTTGTAGCTGGAACAGGTCCACCTGCATCGAGACCGCAAAAATCGTTTGAACCTGAGGCCTCCCATGGCTCCTACGCAACTTCGAAAATGCTGAGGTCTTCTGCTGACTGAAGAGGCGGGTTTCGTTAAGATTCATCTAGAAGTCTTATTATGCCAAACATTAGCAACGTTTACAACTAGGGTATCGTAAGAAAAGTCTGCTGAATTACTGCTCACAACCTATATGTCGTATAGTTAATGAAGAGGAAGTTGCCGCGAGGGCACGGGGTACGTTGATAACGAAGACGATGCCCATGCATTGGCTGCATTGGTTCTCGGTCTGCAGCTAAATGCAGGACACCGTCGACAAGGTGCGCCAAGCTGTTTCGGCTGTCAAATTAATAAAGAAAAAGCCTTAGATGTCTTATGCAACGCGAAAATTTACCGTCAGTGTCAGCGTCCCACGGCGTCGGCATCGACGCGAGTGATACAAAAGATCACCATCCCGTGATGGCGTCGCCATATGACGTCACCACATTACGTCGTCGCTTGGTCAATGGTGCGTCGATCATGGAGACAATGCAAAACCAGGTGGGGTGCAGCAAGGCTCCAATACCTCCGGATCCTGGAGGCCGTGCTAGACCACGTAAGGTGCAGAAAGGTTACGGGGGGCGGGGGGGGGGGGGTGAACAAAAATACATCGACTAAGAAGACGGCGACTTTCGTCTTTGAGTCGTCGAATGAATTAGACGAATTCCATAAGGGACACTGAGTTTTGGGCTCACAAGCTGCTTGCAGCCAATTTCGAAATGGGACGGCACTCTAATCAGGAAGCAAAAATTTGAGCCAATCAAATGGAAAATTCACGCTATCAATTAAGAATTTGCATAGACGACTCAAAGGCGAAACACATCTTTTTCTTCTCACTCGTTTTTTTATCCCCACGCCCCCTCCTCGAAAGCTTTTTGCACCCAACGTGGTTTTGCCCTGCCTTCGGTATCGGAGGCATTGGAAACTTTCGCCACATAACGTTGTTTTACAGTGCCTCCTGGGTGGGCCCACCATAGACCAAGCGACGATGTCATGTGATGACGTCATGATGACGTCACACATCCTGGCCAACCATGACGTCATGATGACGTCAATAGGTGACCTCATCACATGATGGTGGTTTTTTTCCATAACTCGTGTTTACGCCGACGCTAACTTTTCGCGTTTGATGAGGCGGCTAAGATTGTCGCCTTAAATGTGTCACGGTATCACAATGCTTTCGCCGTCTGGCAAGCGAGGGTCTGGCAGGCATCGCGACGGCGGACAGTATTACTCAACGAATAAATGTCCAAGCAACGGCATTACATTCGATTGAATTCTCGTAAAATGCTCTAACAACGACGATAGGAGCGGAGATGTTTCAGGCGTCCCAACTCGAATTTGAGGAGACAACAGGAGAGGAACTGACTTCACAGTGATGCATACTGTATCCGTAAAAGCTACAGAGTACAGTCCACGGAGTTGACCGACGAGCGCCCATGTCGCACAGACAGAACCACTCAAAAGGCATAACATAACCGAGAGCACCCCGCACAGGATTCCAGGCGAGAGGAACCCCGAAAGGACTCCGTATTATACATTGTAATGATAAAAAATCGGCGGACGCAAGAACTAGCGGCGCTGCAGTTCCATCTTGCATCATGCCTCACGCGTCGTCTGCTACAACACCCATGTGACCTATCGGCGCTGCAGCTCTCGGCGGCCGCGACAGCCGGGATTTCGAGATTTAAACTTTTTCAATAACCTCGACCATTTTAAAAAGCGATTATTTCACAAGCTAAGCACCAGGAACATCAAAAGATAATCAAACGTGACCTATACTAATGGTACAATCTCACACGTCTAGCTGTCATCAGCACGAATAGTCCATTGCCGTCAACCTGTGTTTAGCCGCCACGGTGGAACAGTGGTTACGGTGCTCGGCTGCTGACACGAAGGTTGTGGGATCGATCACGACTACGGCGGTGGCATTTTTTTCTGTGGAGGCGAAAATGACACTGGCTCATGTACTTAGATTTGTCATACTAAGCAAGTCGTAAAACAGAGGGCCGTTGTTATTTTCGGGCGAATTCATATTTCTTCAGAAAGGCGTACAGCGCGAACAATGGTTCATCAAGGTACCTGATTTTATTCCCTGAGATCGGTTAGGCGACGTGTAGCGAAGTTACTCTTCACGATTTTGGTGGGATTGGAGTTCAGAAGATATTTCTTGCAAGTCCCTGTCCTGATTCGGAGAAGTGATGACCAGTGTTCGTTTCCGAGCCGCTCGTGCAACACGCGCAAAGAGATGGCATTCTTTAGATTTATCCCTTTCACACGTGCTAAATCGAAATAATTGCTTCCCAAGCGATCACTGTTCGCAAACAATCACGCACGGAGTACGAAGAAAGCGAGCACGGAGAAACACGCAACGCGTCGTAAGCGGCTACTCCGCGCGCGTCTGAGATCGCTGCGGAAGGTGCGTCGCCTCCGCGATTAGCCTCGCCAATGCGCCATTGAGAGCAACGGTGCGTTGCCGTATCCCATCCCGGGGGCCACGGCAAGTGAAGCAAAATGAAACAGCAGCGCCGTAAGTTCGCCCGTCGGCCGCCTGCGTCGGCACGCGAGCGGAGCTGCGAAACTGAATTGGTTCTAAAAAAGTCACAGTTTTGCCGCAAACGCGAAGCAATGAATGCGAAGAAATGAATGCCTTCACGCAGTCATCCGCCTGCCTCATGTGGTCGGTCGAGGCAGGCCTTCGAAACGTATAAGGTAGTATCTGAGCCGATGACTGCAAAGCGATTCCGCTCACCTGTGTCGGCTTGGAGTGGCCATGAATTTTGCTCCACGCGAAAGGCAGTGAGCCTACAGTCCGGTGCTGTTACCGTTAGTATCGCTACTGGTCCTTCCAGTTCTTCAAACGCGTGTGACAACGCTTCGATGAGCTCGTGTGGCAATGCCGCTTTCATGCTTTCGGGCCTTTTCAAGAATTCATTCAGAATCGTCGTGGCACGTCATGCAGGTGAGAGAGTGGAAGAACGCAACACTCTTTTACAAACCGTTTTTGGTGACTGCAATCAGGGGCGTAGCCAGAAATTTTTTTCGGGGGGGAGGGGGGGTCAACCATACTCTATGTATGTTCGTGCGTGCGTTTGTATGTGCGCTTGTTATATACGCAAGCAAAACTGAAAAATTTCGGGGGGGGGGTTCAACCCCCCTCCCCCTTGGCTACGCCCCTGACTGCAATCTTGGAAGCGTTTGCGAATAAATGCTGTCCGACCAGCTTGTCGTGAAAACCACAATTTGTCATTTACGTGGGGGACTACATCCTGAACGACCTTTCCTGACTCTCTCACGAGCTATCGCTATTGCAAGTCATTACGAGCTAGCCGCGAGTTGAGCTAAAGCAAATTCAGCAAAATGTATCAGTTTCTTACGTTGAGAAGGCAAAAAGCTTCCATCAGTCATTGTACTGTAATGAAGAAGGGGAGCAGGCGACGACGAAACAGAACAAGCAAGGAAGCCGCAGTGTCAATAAACCCCGAGACACGAGCTTGCGCTTGCCTGGATTTTGGCTGCTAGATGCCCACCATTTCTTGACGCTCTCTCTTGACACTCCTCGCAGTTCCTTCATGTTTACACGCTAATAAAACACGTGCCATTTGGTGAAGGTACTGGGTATCCACGCAGCCTACTAATGAACATGGACGCCATGACAGATGCGAAGCCTGCGATCGTTAAATGCAAGGTGCCAAGAAACCTCGAGGGGAATCCTTTTGCGGAGCGTCTGATCATCTTGCGAGCGGTACCGCATGCAATGCGAGTGATGTCGCCGCTGAGGGAAAACTGGGCTTAGATACTGTGTGCGAGTCATCTACAAATACCGGTGTAGCTTAACAGGTTGACGATGGCAAAGATAACTCTGACTGTAGTTCAAATATTATTGAAAAGCGAGTTTGTTTCTCGATAGACGCAACATCGGCTACTACGTATCCGTCTTCGTTGAAGGTCAGGATATCTCCTTTATTCTTAATAACGGATAGAAGAAGATGATGCTCATGAATTCTTAATCGGCTTCGAAATCCAACGTTGTGGTATTGTTACTCTTAACAGAGGAAACAGTTCACGAACGTTCTTGCATTCAACGGTAACAACACATATAAAGAGAGACAAAACGTTGTTGTCGGTCTTTCCTAGGGTCAAGGGAGCAGCTACAGGAACCAGACTTTGAACCCACGATTTCGTGCTCAGCAGCGTAACAATAATATATGGGAGACCCACTCAAATTTCTCCGCCGATGCCAGCGCTTGGCATTCTCCTACCGGAGAAAGCGAACTATTGCCGCTTCGTACGACCCCTCCGCTCTCCTTGGTTCCCACGTATTTGCGAAGCTCGCACTGCATGTGAACTGTCCCTCGTTGTGCGACGTCGCCCCGGCATAGACGACAGGCATAGCTTACCGAAGTGCGCTAAACAAAATAAACAAATTTGCTGCATGAGCTACCTGTGCGTGGTCGGAGTTCACGCGTGCAGAGAACATGGGCATCTGCACGAAGCATTGAACATAACTAAAGTTCACTCCTGCTTCACAACTGCACTGATCTATCGAGTTACTGGGTGATACACGTCCGCGTCTTGGTTGTACCGGCATTGAAGCGAAAATTGCTACAGTGCGTTCAACTTCCGTGTTTTAACCAATAACAAAAAATTCCGAAGCTATATACAGCGTGGCGCGGAGCCAATTCACACCTTTCAAATTGTTGACGAAGGCACAGATGCCAATCGCAAGCCATTGATGACGACGGTGCAGCGATTTATGAGGACCTACGTAGGCGCGTGCGCAACTTAAAGAAGCGTTTGCAACAACGCAGTGATGTAAAAGGAGGCCATCTGCCAGATGTAGTTTTCAGGAAATGACCTTGCAATTGGTGGTAAATGAATGAAATGCTTGATTCTATTTATAGACACACCATTTTTTTTTCCTTCCGTCCGCATATAATACATGACAACCTGTAATAGAACGTTACTGAAAACCACCACACAACGGTACAGGGGACGTTAATTGTTCTGTTTTGACTGCTTTGTAGTAATTGTGACATAAATGTGAAGAAATTAAGGTGGACGAATGAATGAATGAATGAATGAATGAATGAATGAATGAATGAATGAATGAATGAATGAATGAATGAATGAATGAATGAACTTTATTTACGATTAGTCCGGCAGTTTTCTACGAAACGAGAACTTTTTCAACTGTCTTTTCGTCCACTTCACTTCTTTTTTCACATTTATATTACAGTTACTACAATACAGCTACAACAGTACAATTAACGTCCCCTACAGCTGCCGTGGCTCCATTATCTGTTGGTTTTCATTAAGTTTGTATCGAAAAAAGAAGCGGGCTCTTAAAAATCCCTACTTGAAGAATGTCAGTTGACTCCACGCCACCATGTATTTACGCTGCTACCGCTATTGTATATCACAGAGCACGTATGTCCTATTTATGTGGTGCAGTGTTATATTTTGTCTATTTACGCACTGCCGATGGAAATGCGTGGTAGCCAACAGAGGCGACACGGATTTTCAGCAGATATTTGTAGGAAACAGCCCAATCCTGTCTCTTGGGGCAACTATAGCGAATGGGGCACCCTATTCCATCTTCTCTCGTTTTTCTTGCTCTTTCTCAGTTGCGCCGCAGATGTTTCCTTAATTATGCAAAAAAAAATCCCGCCATGTCACCGTAAAGGGAACCCTGAGTAGTATGCGAAGCAGCCATGAGTCCAACTTAGATTTCTGTAAATGTTTTATTTTCTTCATCACTGTTCATGGTCCTTCTATTCGAGGTTCCCCTGATGCTGTTACTCGTTATATATGACTTAAAGCTCAGGGAAACGTTTTTCCTTGAGTATAACGGCCTTGTGGTCCGTAAAGTATAAAGTTAATGGCTCTTGCTGCAAAAGTTGCAGCTTGAAGTGTGAGAATGCGATGTCAACGCGCCCGTTTCGCTAAGGCTTCGCGAGCCCGCCGCTCCGGATCGGCTAGGGCACTGGCTACGTCGACGCGACGCCAGGGAGACAGGGCTTGTCCATAAGCTGCTTCTCATCTAAGGGTACCTTGCATGATTAATGGCGTAGTGGGTACCTTGCATGAATGACGATGATTTATGACGTAGTGGGTACCTTGCATGTTTTATACTATCACGCGCCGC
Organism: Rhipicephalus sanguineus; assembly: GCF_013339695.2. Lineage (NCBI taxonomy): Eukaryota > Metazoa > Arthropoda > Arachnida > Ixodida > Ixodidae > Rhipicephalus > Rhipicephalus sanguineus. The sequence goes on from NC_051179.1 coordinate 116,185,436, forward strand.
AGTGGAGCGAGCGCTCTATCGCACATCCATATGTCAGGCAAACATTCCTTTCTACACACCATGCGCGAGCACTCCTCTCGTGCAAAAACTTCGTTCTCTTCTTTCTTCCATATATCTAGTGGCATCGCTTTCTCAGGCAAACATTCGTTTCTGCACACCACGCGCGAGCTCTCCTCTCGTGCCAGCACTCCGTTCTCTTATTTCTTCCACACATCTAGTGGCACGCGGGGCACTGGTCACGCCGGGGGGACAGGCCTCGTTCATAAGCTGCTTCGCATCTAAAATCCCTTCGCCCAGACCAGGGCGATGTCGTCTGCTATTACCTGCTCCGCTTCTCCTACAAGGCTGAGTAGACGCTGCCCTTTCGCCACACTACAGCTGCGAAAGAACAACTCAGTCACGCAAATCTTTTTAAAACGCCTCGCGAGTCAACCCGCGAAAACACGTGCACAGCGCGTGCAGCGTGCATGCAAAGCAACGGGAACTCAAGGCGGCGTGAAGGGGAGAGCGGAGAGGTGCACAGTCGCGTTACGGGTTTTATCTCCACACTCAACGGCAGTGCCTGGCACCGCAGCGCCCCTCCTCGGTGCGGATCTCCCCTATAGCAACTTTATCACCGCGTGGAGGCGGTTAAGCCATGTATTGTAAGTGCCCTTTATTGTATTGTAGAACGCTGCAATGCAGGCTTCGTGGTCACTAGATCAGAATTCGCGGCCGCGTCACATCGCTGTCCCCGTCCAAATGCTGAAATGCAGGGTGCCCCAGCCAACTAGACATGAAGCACAAATCCTCTATAACACGTCTTTAAAACGTTTAAAACCTCTATAAACCTCTATAAAACGTTTTATAGAGGTTTCGTAGGTACATAGCCGCAGTTTAAAAATATACCGACTCACTCTATGACGATGCGACTAAATGCATGTTGCTGACTACTAAGTCGCACTATTTGTTGTGTTCTGCTGAATTAGCTATGATTAACTAACTTCTAAAGCAACGAAACTGGACAAAAAATTCCAATTATAAAGTTGGAGCTCGCTTTGAAAAATGCCTCATTAGAATGCTTCTAACTTGCTATCTATTAAGAATTAGTGTTTTTCTGCTTCCTGAAAAGTACCACGTGGCGTGCCCGCTTGCTCACCATAATTACAGTGCTCCCTAACGTTACAAGCGATATGCTTCTCTCGCGGTGGTTCAGGACAGGGATAAGTAGACGCGCTAGTCATCGCTTGTGCTGATGTAAGCTACAGGTGTGTCATCGTACAGACCCGCGACCACCGTCGCTGTCTCGTCGCCTTTTAAGCGGCAGCACACGCGGACGAATTCTAAGGTCGTTTGCACGGTCGATAACGTGATCTACGTCTGTGTTTGTGTGTGTGTTTGTGTAAGTGTGTGTGCACGCATTTACATTTTGTATAGCGTACACTTGCCTAGCCGCAGCCGACTTCGCGTGGATTCTCTTGAGCCGTGCTGCGCATGCTCGAGGATCAGTGATGTCACATAGCTGGCTCACCGGCGCCCATAGAGTTAATATACTGACTCTAGAGGAAAAGCTGGGCCGCGAGACCGCTAACCACAAGAACGCTGACATCTTGGAACGTTGTCGTTATTGCCATCACATATCAATCCTAAAGAAGCATTTGCACAATTAAAAACGCGCGGATATTGTTTTGTATGTGTTTTTAATACTTTTACGAAATAATAAGACGGTTATTTATGCAATTTACTGTGCGCAGAAAGGAGCGTTTGCAGGCTGGTTTACTAGGTGGAGCCACCATATCAACACCAACACTCGAGAGTGCGCTTGCGGCCGATTGCGCCGGTTTCCGCGTCGTGTTAAAACCCCTGAAACTTCGTTTACGTCGTGTATCTCGTAGTTGCCATAGTGCCCCGTTGTGTGTGTTTTCTGTTGCCACGTGCCACTCGACTTCATGTGACAGCCCTTTTTTCTTTCAAGCTGAAAACTTCAGTGCAAACCGGGACGGACGGCAAAGAAGAGATGACACAAGCACTGAAAGTTATGTACAAACTAGGCGCAAGCGAAGTTTTTTTCAGTGTTTTTAACGGTGATAAAATTTCGTGTGCCGTGTATCTTTAGTTTTGATTGAAGCTTTCGGGTGACGGCTGACTCACATTCGCCGCTGCATGCTGCAATCCACATTTTTCTGCTTTATGGCTATCTGCGCTGAAGTACGACAGCAATGAGCTGAACAAGAACGTGGATACAGGCATACAGGTGTCTCGTCATTGCAAGTCGAAGCACCGCGCGACCACGGCATATACGCACTTTGCTTCGAGCTGCGAATCTGTCGAGTGACCCTGGTGCCAGCGAACGGAGAAACTTTATTCGTTATGCTTTATTGGTAGTGCGTGCCTAGTAAAAACCATGCACAGAGAGGTGGAAATGTTAACTTTTATCAATCGGGCCAGCTGCACAGAAAACGCAACACTAACACACGGCTTCACGCATCAAAACACAGCTGATGTTCCCTGAACAGCGCGTCGCTGGCTTAGGTTGGTAGATTAAAACTGATTACTACCGTCAAATATAGCGAGCGTCTCAGGGTCTGGCAACGTTCGTTTTGTTCCATCATGGCAGAACCCATGCCGTTATGGGTTTCGATGCATGGGCCCTATGGCGAGCTTTTTATCTAGAGTCAGTATATTAACTCTATGCCGGCGCCGGCATCTCACGCGCTCTCCGCCACCGCCGCGCGCGGCTCGCCGCTGCTTGCCTGCGCGCTCGGCAGGAGTGGCCTCTTAGCTGCGGCAGACAAACCGGCGCCGACGCGCGCGGAGACTCCACCACCGCCAGTCTGCGCTTTCCAGAGGAGTGATGTCGTAGCCTTGGCAGACGTATGGGCGCCAGCGCGCGCGCAGCTATTCGCCTTCGCTGTGCAGTCGCCGTCTGACACTGTGCTGGAGCTAGAGTCACTGGAATATCTCAGAGTACCGCAAAGGTAGGCTGCACGCGGGCAACATCGGGCGGCGGCGGCCATTTCCCTTCAGGACCATCCGGCGCGTTGGTAGCGTGTGTTGAGAAGTGACCGATCTTTTCGCCTCGATGCCGTGTTACGCTCGGCGTAACTGCAATATGTGTGTGTGTTTCTTCAAAAGGATATCAGGAGTGATTTCGAGTCATCGAGAGTCATGAATCGACTGCGCGGTAAGTGGTGTAGCTAATGAAACGTGCGGCGAATGTTGCCATGTGTTCGCGAACTCTTTTCGTGGCTTCATCGGTCTCTTTTCGTTTCACGGCCGGATGTGTTCGTAAGGTCCGGAGCTGTATAGTTGCATTAGCGTAATGACCGTATCATATGCCCTTTACTTCGACACTTGGTGAATGTTGACTGTTTGAGCTAGCTTTGCAGTCGGTGTTCAGGTTCACTTCATAGCGCATTCGAGAACATTATCCAACATCGAGAACATTCAGCATTGCCTTCGACTGATCGCTGACGGATACCTTACTTGCGCACCATGCTTGCTGTTCAGCTGGGTGTTATCTGTAATAGAAGTGGTGTGTGTACGGTAAGTGGAAGTTGTGCGGGAAGTATTTGTCTCGGTTCGGAACGCCAGCAGCCGAACGCACGGGCGAATCGGCGTACGGTAGGTGAGGTGCATCTTATTAAAGACGATAGTCTTTCTTGGGGAACATAAACGGAGAAATGTTAGTCTGTCTTTCTGTTTGTCTGTCTGTCAACCGATTCAGCGACCTGGCCAAAGTTGAACCGCTTGCTTACCACCCACCCATCTTGAACTGGTACGGCTGTTCATACTTGTGAACGTTGTCGATCAAAAAGTAAATATTACGCATATCTTGGGTGGTGTGTTCCTTTAATAAAAAATAGATAGATACGTAATCTTAAAGACCCTAGTTTCTTAAGCTGCGCTGAAAATGGTTATGCGCGCCGACGAACGCCCTCTGCCACGGAGGAAGGAAACCCTCAGCACAAGCTCATGTTCCCTGACGTATTGCCAGATGGCGTCCATATCTCACGCAGCGCCTCCTCTATCGTCTTTACACGGCATTTGCAGCGGAGCACGCAGATACGCGGCCAATTTTTTTGCGAATGCTTTGTCATTTCCTAACCGATACGTAGAAAATAGGCCATCAAAAATGATTGACGTCACTACTCAGTTGTTTCATTTCCTATTTTTTGTCTCCTTAATATTGCCAACGTTACAGTGCATTTGCAAATATTTTGCTGTGTTCCAACAAAGTTTTTTTTCTTTGGCGTTGCCAGCGCGTAAACAGCTAGGGTTCGGTTTCTGCACTGCTTTCACTTTGAACTTTTATTTTTTCGTAATGCACTCTTGTTAAAACTTCCCCGGCGCAGTGCTTTATGTTATTTTAATCAGAAATAGCACATCCCGAAAATTTTTAATGCGCATGCTACTGCAGCACAGTATGTGTATAGATCTAGGGCTCGCATGAAATCGATTCCCTCAATACGTCGGAGGATAAGCCGATTTTTTTTTCCTTTTTTGCTGTGACCATTTCTCCCACACCAAACCGTATTGTAAGGGTACGCTCGGCGCAATGCAGCATTAGCAAGATTTCAAAAAATAAAATACGCTTAATAACATTGCCTTATACCAAGTTTATCAACAGTGTTCCACGCTTCAGTTTTGCGCAGTGGCAAATGATCATACGACAATTGCCTTCAAGGTGTACAGTAAACAGTTAATATTTTAATAAATCTTCGATTTCGCTCTCGTGCGTGACACGCTTATAACTCGAAATGCACGCACAATCTGTTCAACAGATCGAGATACAAACAGCCGAGCAAATAGAAAGGTATGTAGTATGTAGTTTTCAATATCGCTGAACATAGCGAACCGAAAAGGTGAAGTATCCTGTTGCATGAGAGCTTTTCCAGCAAAGTTTGTGTAGTTCACTGCAGAAAGGAGTGTTCTTCGAGGGGGCGAATTCATTCCGCGGCCAACTATGCAGCCACGTACAACGACGCTCTTTGACGTTAATGTTTCCCGCACGGAATGCAAAAATATACGAAATTCCTGGAGTAGCTCACAAGCAACGTTCGGTTACTGGTGAGCTACTCTCTGGCATCTGCATGACGGGTTTCAAAAAGCGACGAAGTACTTCTAGGGACCGTGGTAATGCTAACTGTCCAGCCGCGCTCTGAATTTAACGCGCCTGCACCCAAAGCGCTTGGAAGGGATATGGCGGCGAGAGGTCACGTGATGCGAGCAAGCCAATCGCGTCGGCGGCGGCGCGCGGAAAACAGATGCGATACTCTGAAATTTTTCTAGTAACTCTAGCTGGAGCTGCTTGATAGCGCTTCTGATTGGCGTTTGCAGGTGGGTAACGCCATGGAGGAGAGCGCAAATTCTGCTCAACGGCGCAGAAGAGCCGAGAAGCTTATCTAATCGGATCCCGAAGTAGTTGCCTGGCAATTAGCGCTTCAGCGTACGAAGAATGAACAGAAGAAGGCTAATAATCCTAGACAACCTGGAAAGCTAAGAATAATCAGCTGAACCTTTGCTAACGCTAAGTATATCCTGGCATAGCCGAGCTTAGCCACTGCAACTTTTTTGCTTTGATATGAGAGGTGCGTGGCTTTAAAAGAATAAAATGTTCTGCTTTCTCGAACAATACACAGCTGTCTGATTTCACTAAAAGTTACATTCGCAGAACGGTGCAAGTGGATGCTCACCACAGCGCTGACTCCTTGGCGCATGCTCGGCCTCAGGCACTCCAGCAGCGTGACGACGTCGCCGTTGCTAGGATGTCTTCCGGCCATAAGTACGTCCACGTGCAGAGGCCGGCTTGCGTGCTGAAAAAGGGTGTCCAGGGCGTCGCCCAGCTGAGTCACGTTGACGGCGAACCTGCGCGATCGGCATCCCGGAACCACGAACACCACGTGCATTGGCGGGAACTCTGTAAATGACAACAGCAGACTCACGACACGGTAGTCCGACTCCTGTTTCTTCTTCTTTGTCATGAAATGCAAAATAAATAGTACAAATATCTTTCAGGTACTGGGTATTGGAATTATCGTCGTGCACTCGGTTTTGACGCTGATCGGTAAGTTCCAACTCGCCCATTTTGCCGTTTTCAGGCGAAAACCTTAGGTGCCTCATCAAGCGCGAAAACTGAACGGCATCCGGCGTCGGCGTCCACACGAGCGCTGCAGAAAACCATCGTCAAGTGATGATATCGCCATGTGACGCCATCATGACGTCACAGATTGCAAAATTTTGTGACGTCATTACATGCATCCTAAATTGGTCAACGGTGGGCCCATCACGGAGGCAGCGTAAAATCAGGTGGGGTGCCTCGATCCTGGAGGCAATGCAAAACCAGATTAGGTGCAAAAAGCTTTCGGAGGGTGGCTGCGCAGAAACAATACATGGACCGAGAAGAAGAAGATGGCTTTCGCCTTCCAGTCGTCTTAGGTGTGTGCATAAGGGACCCCGTGAGTCTTCTGCTTCGCTATCTTGGTAAAAAGACACAGAGAAGAAAAAAAATCTGACTGTACCCTGTTAAGCGAAATCACACTGCAGCAGGATTCGGGCTTCAGTGGCGCTGAACCACTGCTCGGGCAGTGCATTTACCAGCAGCGGCTACACTTCCACAGGCTGCGTCCAGACTGCGCCAACGCACAGAGTTCCGCCAACAGCGCCTTGGAAGGATTGTATGGGTTATTGTGTAAGGAGGCCGTACTAGCAGGAATAGAAATGGTCAGGAACACGCCACCTGACCGGAAGCCCCAGCAGTGCGCCATCCCGCGCACTAGATAGAAAAGCTAGTACACCCACTAGAACTGTATACCCCGCGCCCTGCGTTCAGCGATTTGCGCTCTGCAACATTTAGTAAAAAGATAAGAACTGCAACATTTATTACCGCCATTTCAACTTGTGTCGCTAACGTGTCGCTAACGTTTGGCTACTATAGAAATATATATCTGAGAGGTAGTGAGCGCTGTCACTACTACTCATCGGGTAAGGCTTAGTAACGGTTACTACTTCATATGTGACGAACAGAGGGGTGACATTAGAAGTGTGAGATGGGCCAAATTTGTTAAAGGGGCCCTGAGACATTTTTTTCCAAGTAACCATTGAATGGTTTCAGTAAAGGAGTTTATTGCCTCACGAATGGACCGCCGCAAACATTTTTAGAATCCGTCAAGTATGAGTGGAGTTAGAGATTTGTCGCACGCTGTGATTGCTTTCTCTCTTCTCCCGTGCCAACGACGAACGCGCTAGAAGCTAACAGGGAGGGAGGGATCGCACGTGAGAAAGAAGGTGCGTCAGGCGTGCGTCATGACCTTGAGCACTATTTCTTTTTCTTCGAACGAGCGGCTTACTTTCAGTGGGATCGCGCGCGCTCACGCGGACACGTGGTGGCCTCCCGCGGCGGCAGCATTCACAATGCAGCCCACGATGCTCAAATCAGCCAATGGCCGTGAAATTTCGCATATGGCGCGGCATATGGCGCGGTAAAGAAGAGGGAATTATTTCTAGCTGAGTGGCAAGGGTTTGCAGCTCGCCTCCTCGCATCATGGTTTTGCGCCGCTACAAATTATTGTTTTTCTCACCTCGTAATGAACCGATTTGAAAAATTCTTGCGGCATGATACTCTTCATTCGGCACACAACAACTTCCAGCGTCTAACTAAAATTTGCTATGTGGCCTGGTGAGGGGGCTTTTAAAGACCATTTATATAACCGCAGCGGTAGCTACATGGTGAGTTTTCCACTTCCGGCCGCCACGGGTGACGGACGTGTTTTCATGGGCTCGAACGAGCCAGTGCTTGCGGCACAGTTTAGCCGCGGAAACAGGGACGCTATGGAAGATAACCAGGATTATCAAGTACTGCTGCCACATCTGCCGAAAGGTCGTATTGTTTTGAACACAGTATTTTTGCACGGTGACCTACAAGCGAGACCGTACCGAGTCGAGGACTACAGGGATGCCCTTGCTCAATTGGAATTGCTACCTCAGGTGGAAGCCTTAGGTGCATTTCAAATGAATCATGTGTGGGCCGTGACGTTCAAAAGTCGTGAAGGTATGCAAAAGTTGTTAGCTGCCGGACATATTAATGTGAAAAACAGAAAGTGCCTGGTGGTAGACCCAAACAACCAGGAGGTTCGAGTGAAGATACACTGGGTGCTCCACAATGTAACAAATGAGGACATTCGTGTGGCCTTCGAGCCGTATGGCGAAGTCACAGAAGTGAATAGGGAACGCTGGCGCGTGTCGGGTGTGTCAGAGAAAGGTTCGACAACGCGTGTGCTAAGCCTGAAGCTAAAGACAGGGGTCACAATGAAGACGTTCCCCACCAAGTACGTGTCGCCGGAGAACTTGCTCTCGTCGTAATTCCTGGAAAGGCCCCCCTTTGTTTGCGCTGCCAAGGAAAAGGTCACATCCGCCGTGACTGCCGAATCCCTCGATGCCAGCGGTGCCGACGGTTTGGCCACGACGAAGCCCAGTGTGTGCCTACGTATGCGAACATAACGGGACCCGCGAAAAGCAAGGATGCTTCTGAAAATTTCATGGACGAAGCTGAAGCCGAAGAAGCAGCAGCGATGGCGCCGGAGAAACCCAAAAAGCCGGAAACGCCCCCCAGTACGACGGTGAAACAGGTGTTGATAGCGAGCGACCAAAGGAAGTCGAAAGAAACGTCAGCAGAACCAAAAAGTGAGGCACCCCAATATAACACGACCGAAAATCGTGTGGTAGAAGCGGCTGCGCTGTGCGACCCTTCGAAAGATGAGAGTGTAGCCATGGAAGGCATCGCATCGATGTCCGCCAAACGAGGGCATAACGAAACCTTCGAAGACTCGGACCTTCCTAAGGATGCAAGCGGCGGCCCTCCGCCACCTAAATCGGCTCTGATGCGACGAATGTCGTTCAACCCGAAACCGAACATTCCTCCTGACGGACGACCAGAGGCGAAACCGCCGAGCTAAAGGCGGGGCCTCGCTTCCCTTGTGCAAGCCAGCGACATGCCTCCTCTAAAACAAAGACGTTTAGACCCTGCTGCGGAGTCCAGCCACCGGACATCTGTTGAGAGGGAAGACACGGGGCAGCTGAATGATGCCGACTGTGAATTGCCTCAGCACGGTGAACCCTCTTATACATCTCTGCGCTCCGAGGTAAACGCTGTGCGATCTAAGTGCTCCTCACAAATTAAGAACGGAAAGCTTGCCGTGTCCTTACGAATCGCCACTTTGAATGTACGCGGACTAGCAGCCAAGAAGCGTCAAAGTCAAATTAATCGTCTCTTTCTCGAAAATAACTTAGATCTGGCAGCTGTGCAAGAAACCAAGATTGAAAGTGAGGAGCACACGGATCGTATGGTGGAAACTTTTCGAAGACACTATAATGTTTGTGTGAGCCACTCAAAAGGTACATCCGGGGGCTGCGCAATTTATATAAGAAACAACGTAGGCATTGAAAGTGAAAAAGTTGTAGCGTCAGAGGAGGGGCGCTTGATTGTGCTTGACTTTTTGTATTCTGGAAAGGAATGGCGTGTTATTTGTATTTATGCACCAAACACTGATAATGAACGTGTTGTATTGTTTGAAAGAGTAGAACAGTTTCTGAAATGTGAAAAATGCCTTATCATGCTAGGTGATTTTAACTGTGTTTGCATGGCTGAAGATAGAACTAGAAGTGTGCCTGCACGAGATAAAAGTGAGCGACTACTCATTTCGCTGCTGGAAGAATATTACATGGAAGATTTAGGATACCTACTTTCAAAAGTAGGCCGTCCCTACTTTCACGCATTACCACGCGGAAGCTGTGCTAGGCTGGATAGGATATACGCTACGGTCTCTCTTGCCAAAGAGTGTGTTAACCTCGAAGTTAAACACGTATCTTTTAGCGACCATAGCCTTGTAACAGCCACACTTGGAACCAATTTAAAAAAGAGCCGGTTCAACTGGGGAACTATGGAAGTTCAACGTGAAACTCTTAGAAGACGAAACATTTACACAAAGTGTAAAACAAAGAATCGAAGACATGGTATCGACAAAAACACACGGATGGATAGCGGAGTGGGAAAACTTTAAAAACGCGGTCAAAATGACTGCGATTGAAAGGGGAAGCATACTTTATCAGAAAGAAAAGACTAAAGAGAAAGAACTTCATGTCAGCTCAATTATCTTATGTGCATGGAAAGTGCAAATCCCGGCTTATATACAAAAGAAATACGCGAGGTAAAAAACAGCTTGAACTTATCGCAACAGAGAAGTACAAAGCAGCAGTGATAAGAGCACGAGCTGAAAAGATATGGATGGGTGAAACGCCCAACAAGCGTGCGCTGTGCGACGAAATAAGATATTCAGTCAAAAATGAAATACGCCAGATTCATTATCACAATGAAGTGACGTGTGAAAAGAGTAAAATCGAAGATGCATTTGTAGAATACTACAGTGAGTTATTCATGAAATAAAACGAACCATGCAGCTGGTTCTAAAGCTGCCGATCATTAATTTAATGCCAAAGCTTGAAAATGACATCAAAACGCGAATGGAGCTGCCAATAAGTGTGAACGAAGTGAGAAACGCTATTAAGGAACTGGCCGTAGGGAAAACTCCTGGACCCGATGGATTAGGGGGCCGCCTTTTACAAAACGTTTATTGAAGAGATTAGTCCAATTTTGCACGAGGTGATCAGTGAGGCGTACGAAAACAAAGCGTTGCCTCCCTCCTTTCTATCTGCTCATATGGTCCTAATACCAAAGGACAGATAATCCAGACAAACTAATGTCAGTAGGAGCTTACCGCCCAATAACTCTTACAAACGTAGACTATAAAATATATACAAAGTTCTAGCCAAACGATTACAAAGCGTTGTCAAGCTGCTCGTAGGACCGCATCAGACGTGCGGCATAAAGGGTCGTTCGATTTGTACCAATGTGCATGTAGCCCGCAGCGTTTTAGAGTGTTGTGACGCCGTGGCGGGGCGGGTTGCTATGCTCCAACTTGATCTTGCTAAGGCGTTTGACCGTGTCGCACACGAATTTCTTTTTTCTTTGCTTGAACACGTCAACCTCGGAAAAGTAATGCTGGAAGGTTAAAAATGGCTTACAGTAATTGTACAGTGCGATAATTGTAAATAAGAACCTTACAAGAAGCATTGACGTCAGGTCATCCATAAAACAAGGCTGTGCGCTGTTCTTCTCTGCTTTTTGCGCTATACCTTGAACCTTTCTGTCTCAGCTTAATTAACAACAGCAAAATTAATGGCTTCGTGCTTCAAACGCAACACGTCAAAGTTCTCGCATATGCTGATGACGTTGGTGTTTTCTGCACTGATCGCAAAAGCATAGAAGAGACTATAAGCGTCACCAAAGCATTCTGCGAACAGACAGGATGTGCGATAAACTGGGAGAAGAGCGTCGGTTTCTGGCACGGCACGTGGGACGTTAAGCCGCAATTCATTCGCGAGCATCAATGGTCCAACACACCCTCTGCGTATTAGGTGTACCCTTGGAACATTACAACCAGACAGCAGATTACTGGGATGACCTGACGTCAAAGGTGAAGGAAAAGTTGGTGGATGGCAAGGCCGTGAATTGTCAATGTTCGCGCGTGCGAGTGCTGCATGTTTTCCTGATTGCAAAAGTGTGGTATGTGCTACAGTTTCTGTCAATGTCTCGCGTAAATGTGCAAAAATTGCACCGTATTTTTGCGGTCTTCATTTGGGGCTCAAACTGGGAAAGAGTCAGCAGAACAAATCTTTTTCGTTCACTGAAAGACGGGGGCCTTGGTCTTTCACATCTGTTCATCAGACAAATTGTGTCGCGGTTTGTGTTTTTACGGGACCAGAAAGACCCGTTTTGAGAACCGTTATGCATGTGAGGTTAAAAAATGCCATTCCTGATTTTGTTGTGTCTAGTGCAGCTGCAATTGACGGCGGTATAAAGGCTACCTCAAAGAAGTGGTGATGGCATTCAGGATACTTCAAACACGATTTTCACTCGAGTATTTGAGTCTTGTATCAAGAAAAAAGCTGTACAAAGACCTGATCACTGTAATGATGCCCACACATTATATAGATCACTAATCATAAAGGCCCCGGGCAAGACGTGCTAAAAAGAGTTAAAAAAATGACCGTTAAAGGATCTATAAAATCGTTTTTCTTTAAAGTACACACGAACACATTGCCTGTGAAAACATGGCTTAAAGACAAAGGCATATTATACCGTGGACGACAAACTGCACCCTGTGTAACAAACCGGAGACGATCGAACACACATTCATTGACTGCTGGGATCCAATATTTTTTTTGGGATGTGTTACAAAGAACCCTGAAGAAAGAGCTACCGATAACACCACATGGAATACGTTATCTTTCAGTGCAGAATGAGTGTGGTGTTACCATACGACATGATAATGTTATTGGGGCTTTACAGCCTCTGGATCACACGCATGGCCGTGAGGCATATGGATTCTAAAGCCAAATCGACCGGGAAAACTTTATTGAATGTGCAATGTATGTGCGCGACACATTTCGAACATTGGATGAACCTCCAGATTGTATGGAGGTATTTGATGAATTTGTGAAAATGAAATGTTTTTAATCCATCACAATGGTCGAGTAGACCAATGTGGTTTTTATACCAATGTAGTGCTTGTATTTCTGAATAAAAAGGTTATTAAAAAAAAGAAAAAAAAGCGGTAGCTACATGGTTGAGCGTTCCGCTTACAATGCGGGAGGTACCGGGTTCGAATCCCAGTGTCGACTGGGAACCCACCGGTTTTCTTCAAAGGGGTAGAGGAGTACACCTACCTGGCGCTCGGTTTGTTAATGGGTACTCATCTCGAAAGGTGGCCCCATAAGGTCTTTTAAAGGCCCCTGGGCGCACCTTAAGCCACCACAGCCTTGGGGGAAATAGTGAGCATTCCGCCGCTGCTGTGGGAAGCAGAGAATTGCTGCCGCCGGGTACCTACCAGTAAAATAGGCACAAGCGCACTTCCGGCCTGGTGCTCGGCAGAACGAAGTTCATAGTCGTTTGGGAGGGCACCCCCCCCCCCTGTGGGAAATCAGCGGCATGGAACCGCCAGACCTAAAAATAAGGTCATCCCTTTTTTTTTTCACAGCGATCGCACCATCCAGCTGCGGCGGAAGTTGGCGACGCCAGGTTCACCACGTTACGTTGACGGGAAAACCGAGCGTTCTATACTCCCACTCGCACCGCGTCGCGTCGCCTTGGCGCAAGCGCATTTGCTCTACTTATCCCAAAATCAAAACACCTAAACAGCTGCGCTCAGAATTCTGATTGGGTAGTAAAGTAATTGTCGGTGAATTTTCTTGGCTTGCATTGCAAATCGAGATGTTAACAGTTTCTGTGTGCAGTCACTCAGCAGATAGTTGGCGACTGGCGACAAGGTGATAGAAACATATGGACCGAAAAACGAGAGAACCTTGCTCATGGCATTTTGTCATGGACACGTAGTATACTGCTGGAACGAACCTTGCCTAAACAAACTTCCGAATTCTGATCCCAACAATCACAGGTTTACCTTCTGTGTCTCTGTCAAGCACAGTCGTGCGTCTCTAAGCCCTCCCTCACAATTCTTATGGATAAGTGAAAGACCTCCACCTCCATTTTGTAGCATGCGAATGACAAGCAAAATGCAAATTAAAAGAGAACCGATGAGGGGAACCTCTGAAAATTTTTATGGAAAGGAGCAGAATGGCCGCGTAACTCTTAGTAAGTATGAAAACGTCAGTAAACGTCTTTGGTCATTAGTATGATTGTAGCAAAGCGGTGCAGCTGGCCAGCACCTTTCGTCTCGCGCTCTCCTTTTAGCTGTCGAGTTTGAAGGGCAGTATGTACGAGCTGTTCGGCTACCATCACCGTAATACATAATAACCGGAAGCCGCGGTCAACGTGGCGCTTCAAGTGGCTTTAGAATGCCTCCTGAACAAATTACATTTCTCATCTAATAAAAACCTCTTATCGTATGAACTCTATCAAGTGACATCATAGCCAATTATCACGATGACAGGAAGTAGACAGATAATATGCGCCATCGATCGTTTGCTCTTTCCTGCGGTTTTCGAGCAAGTGTGGGTTATCGTTTACGGCCGCTTGTTACTATTCATAAAGGACTTTGCACGTCCTTCCCGGTCTTGGCATAAAAGTCGTTCTGAAGCATTTGTCAGCGCGTCCCTCCCGCACTCGTTGCGTTTCCTTGTCGCTCATTGAACGTTTGACAGCTATCGACTCCGAAGAGTCATTGACGCACCACGCAAATAAAGAAATATAAATGAGCCAAAGAATAATAATAATATCTGGGGTTTTACGTCCCAAAACCACGATATGATTATGAGAGACGCCGTAGTGGAGGGCTCCGGAAATTTCGACACGTGGTGTTCTTTAACGTGCACCTAAATCTAAGTACACGGGCCTCTGCCATGTCGCCTCCATCGAAATGCGACCACCGCGGCCGGGATCGAACCCGCGACCTTCGGGTCAGCAGCCGAGCACCGTAACCGCTATACCACCACGGCGGACAAATGAGCCAAAGAAAAAGTCGCTGCTGGTACTTCCCTACATTGGAGAAGCGATTAGTTGTATGAAGCGAAGCGAACAGCCTTCCTGTATCTCTTCCTATTACGTCACCCTGTACTATTGCAGTACATTCTTTGGAAGGCATTGCTACTGTTTAGGATTCAAAAAAGATTCGTTGGGATAGTTTAACGAAAGAGAAATTGTTACGAACAGGCAAAGAGATTACGAAAAATCTAAGGATTTAACCGCAGTGAAAAGAATGAGGAAATGTATTCCAGCGATGATAACTTATCACGAGGGGTTGGACAGACCTCAACAAGTTTGCGCTGGTTGTGTTTGTGCCCGTCGATCACCTTGCACTAAGCCATTGTTACAAAGCAAGACCGACTAGCCCTACACACAGCTCAATCAAAAAACAGAGAGAGATAGCGGTGAAAAAAATTACACCACTCACCGCTCAAGGGACCATTGAGGCGATTGCGAAGCTGGAGCACCTGTACGATCGCTTTCCGTTGACGTTCGCTGGCATGCTACCGACCCTCGCGTCGTGGAACGCGAAGAGGAACACTACGCGCGTCGTGTCTTCCCTCAAGCCTGGCCGTTAATTCTCACAGGGCGTGCGGGGAACGCGGTCGACAGGCGCGCGAGAGAGAGGCAGCGTAGGAGAGGAGAGAGAGGGGGAGGGGACGCGCATGCGCTGGCCCTCACCGCGGCGCTGCGCAGGAGAGAATTTCGGCATGTCGAGCCCGCATTTCAGAGGAGCCAACCGAGGCAAGCGCTGGACCTGAACGCGCGCAGCGCTCTACCACTTTGAAGGAGAGGAGACTAGAGGAGGAGAGTAGCGTATGCGCCGTGAGAGCAGAAGCGAGAACGCAGGAGAAGCGCAAGCAGGTGCTGGTAGAGAAGTGGAGAGAGTAACGCGCAGCTGGTGAGGTTGGCAATTTTTGCAGCTAGGTACGGTATACCTCGATGAAGTCAGGCTAAGAGAACTGGATTACCTTACCAATGTTGTTGACACGAGACCCATAGATGAATCTGTCCACAGCTTTCATGTCAAGCGTGTAATGGTGCATCCACGCATTTCCACTGAAGCGAGGACTGCGGCTGCTGCTGGTACTGGTGCTGACGTTGGCTTCTCTGCTGGACGACGGCACGTGAAATATCTGGTACACGACAACGATGAACACTGCCACAACAGGCAATAAACGTACGAGATTTCGTTTGGCGAGCCGAAGACGTCGCATGATTCTTCTTCTGCTTCCTCTGCTTCTGGCTATCTGCAGCAATGCGGCGTAAGCGCAGCTGTATTCGCACACCCTGAATGTAAGTCCCTTGTCAAAAATTGGGTGAAGCAAACAGGTTATTTTTTATTGTAAATACTCGCGTTTGTGTTATGGCAAGCTTTACTGGCGATGACTACTTAATTTGCAATCAAGTAACAAATGCACGGGCCATTCCATTCTGTCAAGGTGGTTGACCATCGAAACTGGTACGGTAGTTGTATGCTAGTAGTACTACCATACAGCACCATGATGGTGTATGGTAGAACTGCTATGGTATGGTATACCACTACCACCATACCGGCCTCTCTGTCATGATGGTGTATGATAGTAATACCAGCGAAGCTGGCATTACTATACACAAAAACATTGCCGGGAAGACTATATTTCGGTGGCAATATAAGCTGTGTTATGGTGTACTGGAATGGGGTAGTGTGCCGTCTGGCGCCGGAAACGTGGCTCTTTTTGCGATGACAGCTGCGGTGCCGGAGCACACCGTACTACTGTGACGCCACCTGACGCCGCCCCCTGAAGTAATTTATGGTAAGCTAAGATACAAAGCCTCTGAGATAGGTAGTTGTAGTTGCCGCGCTGGGGCGCTATTTTGTAAGCGTTTTGTCACAAAACGGAGCCGGGACCGAACGGAAGAACGAGAGCGAGAAAGCAGCCAATAGCCAGCTAAGGAATTTGGGAATGTTTTCAGCGCACAAAAAAATATGAAATTGTTAAAGCTGAACATTAATATTGCCTGACATTGTTTTTCAAAGCTTGAAGCTAAAGAACGCGATTACTTCAATAATTTGTTTGTATTAGCATCTTGACATGGCGCAGTTTCGAGAGACGGTCGATAGTGGCACTGGCTACCACGCTGTTCCAACCAATGCTTCTAGTAGTTGTCCACTTGTAATACTTGAACAGCGCCAGCACTCGAACCGTTATTCAGACGAAAGTGCCGCCGGTACTCCTCTTCAGTCTACACCTCAAGCGCATCTTCTACCTTGAGGCTTCGTTTCTGCGTGACTGCTGCAGCCACGCAGGCGGCACGAAATGGCATGAACGAGAACGGAGACGCCATTTTCGCAAACTGTCGCAAAAGGGAGATGGCTGAATACCAGTCAGCGCGCTCTTCTCTCCTCAGCCCACGCACATACGTTTTGATCCAATCCAAGTCGTCCGGAGACCGTGTTGTATCCATTTTTGTGATAGAACGGGGAGCGGAGGGCAATGGAACAAGGTCTCCGGCCGTTCTGTGGCTATCACGTGACCGTTCTATGGCATTTGCAGGCTATTCTCACGTCTTGGACCATTAAACAATGCATATTAAATTTGAACTTGAATCGAGCCTCGACCGACCCCGTGCAGCTCATAGAACGCTCCGCCTCCGTTCTGTGACAGAACGCTTACAAAATAGCACCCCTGGTCGTGCGCGCACGTGGGAAACTTGTTGATTGCCTCCCTCTGTTTCTCATGACGCGTTAGCGAATTTTTTCGTGTGCGTGGCAGACTCAGTGTTTGAGGAAGCCTGATGCATTCAAGTTTTTGCAGACCGATTGGAATTACGGACTTACTCACATAGGATAAATCCAACACCCCGAATACATCGCGGTGCGTTTAGCTGCATTCCTGCGCTTTGGCGCCCCTTTGAAGAGTAAAATCTCTAGAGAAATGGAGCAGCATTCGTCATTGAGTGTTCTATATTTTCTGATTAAAACCTTGCGACTGCTCTTCTGGCTGGCGCAGGTGACGGGTGGTCGTGCAGCTCACCTGATGCTGTTAATGTTAGCCCGGCGGACCTCCTCGTGTGTTTCGACGCGTAACTTCAAATTACTGTGATAGCTAGACAGGCGTACATATGCATGGAATGAACAGCGATGTGCTTTTATTGCGATAGCAATTACATGGACAGTCTCGACGGGTTTTTGCCGTCGCCGTTGCCATCGCCGTCGCCGTCATGTCCTTCCGGTATGAAGTCCAAATTGATAAGATCCCCCCGCGCATTGTATGTTCTACCGCGGGTAAAAGCGCTCGAGCGGGGGAGATGAACGCGGCCGAAGCAGAGTTCAAACAAGCCGGCCCATTGCTCGCAGGGTGCATGCGATAACATCACCCCGCTTGGGGGAGGCCTGCCGTCGGAGCAGACAGGAAACGCCCCGCCGTCTTTAACAACCATGAAAAAGGACGCGAGGGGGGAGCGCGGAGGGGGGGGGGGTGTTGTAGCGCGAGCAGCCACTACCTCGAAGTTTGGATGTGAGGGGGCGGTCGCGATCGCTGGCGCACGCGCTATCTCGAAAGCCATCACAGCGGGCGGCTCGTATACCTTCTACGAGCTTCGACTCTCAACGCGAAGTGACTATGCGCAGAGCATCGCTCCCTGAGCGGTCGATTTAGAGCTGTGCACGGGCCGCATTTCCGAGCCCGAGCCCGGCCGGGCCCGCTGACTTTGTCGAAGGCCCCCGAGCCCGACGGCAAAGGGCTGCGAGCCCGCCGGCCCGGCCCGACGTACAAAACACAATCCCGGGCCCGGCCCGGCCCGGCCGGCCCGGCCCGGCCCGGCCCGGCCCGGCCCGGCCCGGCTTTTTGAAGGTTCGCCGCGAAACAAAACATCGTTTTCCGGTAATTTGGCATTTTATTGAGCATATCAATATGATCAAACGAACATGACGAACGGTCTCTATTACACAAATTACAAATTACAAGTAGACTGCCTCATGCAGCAACAATGCAGTTCGCTCGCCAAAGCCGTCACGTGTATGGGTTTGCCCATGCAAGCTTGCACGAAGGCGATCTACGTCGGGTCACTCGTCGCTGTCGCGTGCATTTTCACTCATATGAGATTTGGCCTCAAATCTAACGCGAACATTCACGTGGCGCCGTCACTAGCTCAGGTGGTATTACTTCTCTGTCTGTCGGAGTGCAACAGAGGCAGTGTTTTACCTGCTCCCCTTTTGTTTAAAGTAGCGAATGGAAGGAAAAGCGGTAAAGGGCGGTCGCGGAAAAGGCGCTGTGTGCGTGCTCGAAAACAATTCCCGCTCATCTCTATATTTCGGGCTTGAGTCGGGCTTTGCGCCGGGCCCGAGCCGGCCGATAAAACTCCAGTAGCCCGAGCCCGGCCCGGGCCCGAGGCGAAAATACGTCGGCCCGCCCGAGCCCGGCCCGCGGGCCGGGTCGGGCTCGGGCTTCGGGCTACCCGGAGCCCGTGCACACCTCTAGTCGTATTCTCTTACACCAGCGTTTGTAGTTACGCGACATCGGATAGAAAACAGTTAGCTGCCAGCCTCACTTCGTATAACTACAACTTGTTTGCTATCGCATAATTGCTTCGCCTTGCGGTGAACTGTGACTTTTTTATGCCTGTTGCAATCAAAACACTAAGCATGCAGACGGTCCGGGACGCTGCTCTGCGATAGGAATTGTGCAAGCTCAGACGACGCAGACAACTTATTTATTGCAATAGTGCAACCAAATAAGTTTAAGCGTTTAAATCTTGCAAATATTTACTTTCAAACGTGTACGTGACCATTTGACTCAAGAACTCCAGAAATTTGCGCAATTTTGATTTAAATTTCGCGCGCCGGGCACGCCGTTTGATCGTGGCGCCCTACTGGTGGCGTCATTGCAAATGTGACCAACGTCCTCCCATCTTGAGCGACACCAATGCGCCCAATTGTCAGTTCTGATGCAACACCGTTCTCCCATTGGTTTGCTGCGAAGACGGCACACTACCCTATTCTAGTGCACCATAGCCGTGTTATATAAAAATATAAAGGCCCTGCGACCTTCTTTATTATCTTAATAATTTTTTAAATACAAGACATTCATATTCGCATTTTGCAAGCGTGGGTGTGCAGCTTAGTCAATAAGGACGTTGTCTTTGCAAAAGTGTGAAGTTAAAGTTAAAAGTGTGAAGTTAAAGAACACCGTCTGCTCGGGTAGCAGACATCATGGAATGATTCCGCGGAGCATTTCCAAAGTCTGTTCTCGCCGTTGCTGGGTTGCTATAGGCTGTAAGTCACCTGTGGCACATACCCGCATTCCATATGGGCCGTGGTAGGCAGATATATGCCACACGTGACTGAGAGAAAGGGTTTCGTCACATACGCGACAAGCGTGTCACGTTATTCATACGCTCATGTCCTCCTACCCTAATTTTCGTTTATATCAACTTGAAGAAACGAGCATGAGAGCGCCCAGAAGTTGGCAGCTAGATAGATAGATAGATAGATAGATAGATAGATATATAGATAGATAGATAGATAGATAGATAGATAGATAGATAATAGATAGATAGATAGATACTAGATAGATAGATAGATAGATAGATAGATAGATAGTATATATATAGATGATAGATAGATAGATAGATGATAGATAGATAGATAGATAGATAGATAGATAATAGATAGATAGAACGGTGAAAGTGACTTTAGTGGCCAAAGAAATGCTTCGAATTTGAAAGAGCGAACTTCGCATCGACCCACGTGCTACGTTCGTCAATCGCGCCCTCCAGTGAGTGAACTTAATATTGCAGTTTATAAGGCGCTCTCTCTCTCTGTCCGGAAGAGCAAGGAGGGTGAAACTCAATTCACAATTCAGAACTTTGAAAAGTTCTGATCTTTCTAAAGTGCACATATCTAATGATGCCGCGTAAGTATGCATTCCGCGTAAGTAAGGATGGTATAAACGCCCGGCATTTCCATGCAAAGTCGCACCAATAAACGTTTCATTAAATGATTGAATGAGCTTATTGAAGCGCATACTGATTTCCTGAGACTCATTCTAATGGGTATGTGCAATAATGATTGCATGTACCCACTACAGAAGAGTCTTCTTTCGCTTATCAGCTTGCTCACTGAAATGCATGACGGTGAAGAAGCCGGTCGTACTGGGTTGCATGTGCACACTGAAGTTATGCAAGTGGACGACCAAAATTTGGTGTAATGTATATCCAAGTGGACTAATAGTTCACCAAACGCTATGGGAGAGACTGTGAAATAGAAAAAAAAGACACTTACACAGAACACGAAGTCGGGAATAAACATTGAATAAAAGGCGAAGCCACCGCCCACAAGAAAAAAAAAATGTCTTGGCGTTTCGGCACCCAGAAGGGTTGCAGCAAAACAGGCATTTGGGCTAGTTGGTAACGGTTCATATCTTAAAGCAAATAGGCGCACTATGGGAACAAGGACAAAAGGGTGCGTCGTCGGTTCCTCCCTTTTGTCCTTGTTCCCATAATGCGCCTATTTGCTTTAAGACAGAAGGGTTGCCTTGCTCACAATGTAATGACACTCAAATGAAATATTAAGGTCCCTTAAATCTTTTTTTTCTTTGTTTCTTTGTTTTGCGGTACCGCTCAGAAGAGTTTCTCCGAGCGCATGAGCGGGCACGTCCCGCGCACCAGCTACAAGACACTACGCATGCCCCAAGGATCGTGCCATTAAAGACACTTAACATAAAATGCCGGCTTCGACGGACACCCTTCTGGTAGGAAGTCTTGTGCAAAATCTAAAGACACTTAAACGGGACATTACTTGATGTTTGTTCTTTTTTCTTCGTTTTTTATTGTTTATTTTTTCAGTGGCACTCAGAAGAGCTTCATTGGGCGCATGCTCGAGCATGCACTTTTGCTCGAGCGGGGTGTTACGCGCACATGCTACGAGACATTACGCATGCGCCAATTGTCTCAAAAAGTACTTCGCCTTTGCGAAGTACTTCAACGATGCGGGTCTCGTGTGAATGCAATTATTATCTGGGTATTACATGCCAAACAAAGATATCACTATGAGACAGCCGTAGTTGGGACCTGGGACATTTTGACCACTTGGTGTTGTTTAACGTGCCACGTGCACGTGGTGGATATTGAAAGCGCTGGAGGTAATCATAATTGAAGATTAACGCTCAGGACAGGTGAGAACGCCACAAAGGTTGGGGTTGTGCTCGAACACTGACGAGCTTAAGAGAAAGCGCTCAAGAGAAAAGGCACGGCGTTGTAGATGGCTCCGGAATGATTTTGACTCCTTTGGGTTCTGAACATAAATCTACGAACACGGGAGTCCGTGCACACCACCTCAATCGAACTGCGGCTTCCGTCTTCGGGAATTGAATCCGCGTCCTGGAGATTCGCAGCTTCACATCTTCCCTACTGAGTTACCACGGCGCGAGTCGAAATGGCTCATTAATACTAAGGATATCTACATGGACAAAGAGAAGCCATTCACAATAATAGATTTCCAACCTCTTACACTGACTTCAAACTTACAACATCTTATCTGAATCGGCCCAACCTTTGGTGAAACCTCGTAAGCGGGTAGATGCCAATATGCTAGAATTATCATCATTGTCCTTCCCAGCGTTCTCAAAGACCGAGACGGAGAGGATGCCCAGAAAGTGCCCACCGGGCGCCGACCATGCATACTGCGTTTTCCATCGACCCGCGCACGCCTCACGATGTGTCCGACGTGACGGGCCACGGTGCTTACCAGCGCCGCCTCTTCGGCTGCGCGGTGCACTCCATCGCCTTTCCACTGACGCACTCGCTCGCCTACCACGTTCTCGCTCGACCCATGCAGCACTGGTGTGCCCCGCCCTAGTGTTCGCAGGCACACAATTTCAGAGAAAAGAACAATTTAGTTGACGAAAAAGAGAAAAATTCGGCACATCCCACGTACCGTGAGAGTCGATGTTATGCGAAGCATGCGGCTCGAAGGTGACTGTGGCGTCATTTTTGTACTGAGCGAAACGTTACAAAATGACGCTAAATATTTGCATAAATTTTATACGCGCACATATATGTTGAAGAGCGGCATATGTGTTATATAACTAGTTCTTTACACTGGCATAGCGCTGCCAACGCAACATGGGGTATTACGAACACCAAAGGCGGTAAGCTGATATGTAGTGCTTATACTTGTCACTTATGATGAGAAACGCACGCTCGTTTCACGAACCCGTGTGCATGTGTGGAAGAGGTTCGTGACAGTTCTTGAACAATGTCATCATCACCGTGATCAGTGAGCACCAGGAGCTGGTCATGACTCGTTATTGATCCGGTCATGATCGCGGGGACGAGGGGTCCATGTGTAGTTAAGTATGGGTACAGTGGTTGGAAATCGTGGATGCCTCGGTCATTTGGTCGACAAGAGTGTCTGTCGATAGAGCCAGCGACATGTCGGAACCTGAAGTCACCCTTCGCGTTGGGGTTATACACACGGCCGCAGGTTAAGGGCAACAAATAAACTGCCCCTATCCTGCACCTAACGAACTTTCAGCTTTCTTTTGAAAGGCAATTACATTTATTCTACTTGATTTTTTTTGTCGAATTTTTGGTCCACCGCATCACAGATGCGTTGAATCTTGTTGGGTGCACTGAAAACAACCTCTACACCAAAACCGATTGGCTATGTGGTTTAGCTGATGGGAAAAACGATGAATGTAAGGTAAAACAGCGATGCGTTTGCGTTAAAAGCTAGATCAGGAGCACACTTCTACAAAGAAAGACACTCAACGCAAACGCTTCGCTGTTTTACCTTACATTCCTCGTTTTCCCATCAGCTAAAGCACATAGCCAATCGGTTTGGTGTAGAGGTTGTTTTCAGTGCACCCAACAAGATTCAACGCATCTGTCGTGCGGTGGACCAAAAAAAGAAGAATAAATGTGCTTGCCTTTCAAAAGAAAGCGGAAAGTCGCGAGGTGCAGGATAGGGGCAGTTTATTTGTTGCCCTTAACCTGCGGTCATGTGTATATAGGGTCAGACTGGCCGATGCATCACACTCGCCTTAATAAACATATGAAGTCATTGGATAATAGCATAACTCCCATCTAGCCAAGCATTGTAGGAACTGCCAATGTCATCCTGTGTGGTGTGATACTAACATTTTGTTTTATCATAAAGACAAGACAACTTGGGAAAATAGTTGAAGCTTTCCTATTAGAAGGTGTGCTGATAAATGCGTAAGCACCCATCGATTGACAAGGAGTTCGCCTTTTGAGTAGCAGTTGACTTTTACAATCTGCTGCACGTTGTAGATACTTTTGCAAAATTACTGTCATGATGTTGTTTTTTCTTTTGTTTCCTTATGTGTTGCTTGTTTGCTTGTTTGATTCTTTTTACGCACATGCGCTCTTGAGCTAACCCTGGTTATATATTCGTGTACTTCCTTCAATAAACTTCGTTGTCAGTTCGCGCCGTTTGTCTTCCTCGCCTTTCGTTTTCGTCTTTTGTGTGCGCGCCGAAATGTTTCCAAGAATGTCCTCAAACCAACTTGCCCATCTCTCCATACTATTAAATAAGGCATGTTTAAAGCGTGCGAGTTTTGCTGCTGCGCGTTTCGCGGTTTTGGGACATCGCATGGCAGGCAGGCGGCTTTAGAGCATATCAAAAGTTGTCTGGCCAATAGTGAAGGACTTATGACAGGAAGATGCAGTACCACAGCAACTAATTCTTTTATGTTCGACATAATCATTAGGGGTCATCACGCGATAGAGTGTTTTCGTGGCTTCTGTTGCATCATGTGACACACAATTTCTGTGGAAATCCGAAAGAAGGCAGGAGTCAGGGGAAGTTGGAAGCTTTAATAAAAATTCGTAAACAGGTGGTGCGCTGGAACAGACGTTTCGACAGGCGGACTTGTCTTCTTCAAGGCTTGTCAAAGCGTCGGCTCCAGCACACCCCCTGTTTACGAATTTTCATCACAACTTCTGTGGATAGGATACTGCCACGCTTGCTTATTTATTCTATTTAATGTGATTAGGTTTCACCACAAAAACCTATTACCATCGCTCGTCGAAGGCAGCGCCGCATTTCTTGGAAACTTCGTGCCTGTTTCAGACTGTTTGTTGATTACATGCAGGACACGAGTAACTAAGTTTATGCTTCCAAAGCAACGTCGAGCGGTGCCAGTGCACTTATTGTAACTCGGAACATCCACGGCGCGTCTTTCGCCACAACACTGCTGCTCTTGCTTCCGCGCACACGCAGACTTCTCGGATTGCATCCGCGGTGCGTCACGATGTAACTATAGCTCACTAAAAGTGCTTTCGGTCGAATGAGCAGCGCCTGCGCGCGCCTGGTCTTGCCGCCGCCGCCGCGGCGAAATGCAGCAACCACCCGCCTTCGCCGCAGCGTCTATCCGTAGTAACGCGTGACTCGGGCACCCAAGCGTCGCGCCCAAACTATGGGCTTGGTTTCCCTATTCTAGATTAAATTCGAGCACCAGCGGTAACGCTGGAAAGATCGATAAGACATGTGTCAAAGCTGATGAGCTCCACAGACGGGGCAGATTACCGACGGCAGACGACTGTGATTGCCGTTATCAGAGTCCACTGCTTGTACTTTGAATTAGTTTTCTGGGCATACGGTCACCCAATGAAAAGTTTCGTCTCTACCGGCGGATGCCGTTTTCCTCACCGTCACATCACGTTACATGACAATTTGTTCAATTACTGAGACCCGAAGGAAATGCGCAAGTTTCTGTCGAACTTGCGCAGAAGCGGCCACCGCTGAAATTTTGTGCACTATATATATATATATATATATATATATATATAATATATAGTAATATATTATAGTATATAATATATAATAATGATATATATATGTAACGTATGAACAACAAGGCGATGGTAGGAGAAGGCGACGAAGAAGAGGTGCGCGTGCATTAGAATAAATGCATGGCAACCGAACCACGACGTGTCTCTGTTTTGTAACGTTACATTATATATATATATATATATATATATATTCTATATATATATATATATAATATATAATATATTAATATTATATATATATATATATATATATATATATATAATATACCACTGTGCTTAATATTCGCATACGTATTAGTCAGCTTTCTAGCGTAACCTTCTGTGGGCTCGCAACAAAAGCCAATTTTGGTGGCAATGTTGACCGCCGCCGTTGCCGCCGCGGTGCCTATCGCAGTTATCGCGCGCAATGACAAAAAAGCAAGGTTCGAACCATGATAGAACCCAGGCATTGCATGCACAGCAATCAAGTACGCTACCGTACATCTAGCCAGGCCAGTTTTCGAAAATTCTTCGGAAAAAGACCCTATACATGTCACGTCACGTCAGATGAGAAATCACGGTAACAGGTCTAATTATTGTGTGGAAGAAGAGTAGAATTGCTCCAGGCGTCAGGACATGTGGTACTGCGTAACAAGTGGGCGGTTTTAAAGTTTCCCAACCATTACAAAGAGCTCAGCCATATGATCACCATCATTATCATCCGCCACAGCACAACAAGTGTGCAAAACGTATTGCGCGTATTTCTTAAAGACGCTGTGGTAGTTGCTACTTACTTCGCGAACTCAATTATGGCGTGGTGGGTACTTCACTACTTCAGTAAATGATGATACAGCGGAATGGGTACCAGTCGCAACTTGCTTTAGGTGCCCTCAAAAAGTTTACAGGCGGCTCTGTTAAATCCGCTCTTCCAGATTACGCTGCGACCATGCTGCGTGTTCCGCGCAGGCCTGGCGTTTTCCAGCGAAGGCTGTTGTGAGATCACAACCGATTTCGGTGCCGTAGTTGTCCGCTGTCGCCAGTGTCGGTAACAGCTATCTGGTCAGAGCAAAAACAATAATAATCAACAAAGCCTAACAGAAGCGTATTGGGTAGCTCGCTTCTACGCATAATGATGAATATGGCATAGGGGCTATTTTTCTATAGCGCAAAATTATGACTATTTAGTTGCAGTGGGTGCCTTCCAACTGTAATTGCAGTAGTCGTCCGAGAGAGTTTGTAACAGGTTCCGAAAAGGTTCCGCCTCTAGCTTTTGCTGTGACTATGTTGCGTGTTTCATGCAGACCTGGCGCTTCCTTTTGTTGCTAAACACAGATTTGCCAACGTTTCGTATTTTACATGATCATTCTTTCTCTGCGTGGAGGCGCATGTCTTGCCTAGCGCAATGAGAGCAGCCTCTACTAATTGTTGCAGTAGTCTCGGAAATAAAGCATAAATATAGGCATACCTCCACTCTCTTGTTCGTAATGATATTCAAGTCCTGTCGTTATAAGCGGATTCGAGTAATACATTTTGCGTGCACCTCCAGGTTCCTGACTATGCCTAGTAGTGGGCGTGTTCCACATTTCGGGATGCTTGCTATCATCATTTCTTCGGAGGCATAGCCATGACGGTATGAGGCGGGTATGAAGGCGCGAAGATTCGTTCTTACGACTCTCTAGCTTTCGTCGATTACAGAACAAAGCCTCCAGGAGTGCCGGGAGGAGTACAAGAAGCCGGGGCCAACACACACCGCCTGCTTACCGCCGAACGCGAAGTGCGCCATCGCGGCCAGAGAAGTGACCGCTGCTGAACGGAGAGTCATCCTCGAAACGCACAACGCCTACAGGAGCAATGGTGGGCCATGGGCAAAATCAGGTACTTTCCCGAGGCTAGAGAGTATGCAAGCAGCTGTTCTGGGATGAAGAGCTGGCTTCCGTGGCACAGGCGCTGGCCGACCAGTACACACCAGACACGGGAAAAGCTAATTCACGATGAACCTGATGCCCGGTTTCACCACCAAGTTCAGCTTCACGGGACAAAACTTGGCCGTCCGCGCAAGCAGTGCCCCTTTCAAAGGCCCCGACTGGCCCGGTCGGATCGAAGCGTGGTTGCACGAGTACCCGCACTACCTGCCGAGCAGACTGGGTAACTTCTCCTCTCGCTCCAGAGATCCTACTGTACACTTTACGCAGCTTGTGTGGGCGACGACGCGCTACGTGGGCTGCGGCTACGTCAGTTACAACGTCATTGGTTACTCGAAGTTGCCGTACATGCAGCTGTAAGTGTGCAGCTACGCCGACGCTGGCAACGTCCGCACGTTTCCCGTGCAGGTGACATGTGCTCAGCCTGCCCCGAAGGTACCGCTTGTGTCGAAGATACCGGACTGTGCTCCTCTCTCGAAGAACGCGGCTAGTCTGGAATGAAGGCGGGGTTTCCGGAAGCGCGTCGCGGTGAACGCGGCGACCACTCTGCGTCAACTCGAAAAAGCACAGCGCCTGGAAATGTTCAGCCGTTGAGGTCTAGTGCCACGGTGTGTGTGATTGCTGCAGTCTGCGATATGATATTGGACTAGTGGGCATCTGTCATGTAACCGGAATTCCACGCAGAGCATAATCTCTCATGTCTTCTTTTGACATCTGTCTTCTTGACACTGACGTTATTCTCCCATGAACGGATAGATTTGCACGAGCTGCAGTTAGACCACCAAATATGCGTAGAAATGACAGATGTATGGACAGCATTATCTCATGACCAAGGGGCCCGCTGCTCGGATATTCTTGTCGAGTTAATTGCGTGTACTTCGGATTTACCTGGCGTACCAGTGGAGGTGCCGTTACTTATTCTCCCTGTGAACAAACGTACGCTTTACTCTCGACCACTGTGTACGCCTTCATTTGTGAATACCGGGCCGTTTACTTCCGATCCTTCCAAGAGGGGCCGGAAATCAATTTGCGACATCTTGCTCTTGTGCCCGATGAGAACTGAAGCAATCAAGTTTACCTAGGTATTACCTACAGTGATTGCTTTTAATTCTTTCGCTGAAATGCTCACAACTGTTTTCTTTCTTTTGTTTTTAAACCACTCATATCAGGAGAGACGGTCTTAAAGAGGTCATGCATATTGCGCCTAAAAAAAAGAAATAAATTAATCTGATTACCATTCCTCTTAAAGCTGAATATTTTGACAGAGTTGCCTGTGGTTGGTTAGGGTGTCGACTTGGGCTTGTTGGTTTGTCATAATCGTAAACTGTTGCGCGGAAAGACGTAGACGGGGAACACAAAAGTGCGCTCCGTGGTGTCTTTTGTGTTCCCCGTCTACGTCTTTCCGCGCAACAGTTTACGATTATGTCTGGTTGGGCTAAGACTGTCATAAGGGTCCAGCCGAAAAATAGCTTTGTTTCCCGACGATTTCGGTATCTTCTCCATTCCATCTTGAGGGGAGTGACTGCGGAGGTGTCGAGGTGCAACCATTAACTTCTCACACGGACCACCTTGGGAGAAAGAGGGAAGGCTCATCTTCTTTCGTGGTGAGGGTTTGAAGGGAGTTATGGTTGCTGCGGTTGCGTGGGCAGCCGGGAGCCGGAGCTTGGCCATTAAAGGCGGTTTTCTTCTCTGGCTGGCTCTGGGTCCTTGCTCGCCTTCCCACACTCTGTGTAGCCCTTTAGTTAAGGCCTCTGTCCTGTACAAGTGAACGCGTTAATCCGCCTTATCCAAGCAGGTGACGCTCAAAGTGCTGGGTGGTTATCGCCTATGTCCTTGACAGTCTTAATGGCGACGTGGTGTGCATGAAAGTCCATTGTCGTAGTCCATTGTCGTAGTGCGTGCAAAGTGAGCGCACAACGCTCACTTTGCAGCTTTTCACACCTCATTTTGTTTCCGAAATTTTAAGAGCTAGCGCTTTGTGTGTGTGTGTGTGTGCGTGTGTGTGTGTGTGTGTGTGGTGTGGTGTGCGTTGTGTGTGTGTGTGTGTGTGCGTGTGTGTGTGTGTGTGCGGTGTGGTGTGTGTGTGTGTGTGTGTGTGTGTGTGTGTGTGTGTGCGTGCGTGCGTGCGTGCGTGCGTGCTACACAATGACCATTTAAGGTTACGCCCCAGCAAGCTCAACGTACAACCATTGCATTGCGGTGAACACAGAACATGTATTTTCGCAGCTACTCGACGGAGAAAAGACCTGCGCATGCAGCAGCCCAGTGTTACTAGCGTACTTTGCTAACATTTCTGTGATATCCTGAAATCTGCCCAAGCACGCCACCTAGAAAAGTATCAAGATTATAGGCGTTCGGAAGCGTCCAGGAGCACTTATCTAGGCTGTCTTCAGCGGGTCATCCAAACTACTGTATCGCTGTGAGCATACGACAATCTTGTGAGGTAGATCAAACAGGAAGCACGTAAAACGGGAAGCACCACAATCAAGTGACTAAGAAAGCTAAAGCGCCCTTACAGACCAAAAAGCTATTTTGAGAATCTTGCACAAGCAGTGTGAATCAAAAGTTCTTCCCGGTGTGTACTTCACTGATGCTACCATAGCGCAACCTTCACAGACAGGGTACGAGAAATCACGGCACACGCATGCGTACCTCACGCTTTGACCGAGCGAAAGCGCATTTTCGTTTCGAATTTTGTGATGAAAGGATGGTGAGTTTTGAATAAGGCATCACATTATCAGTGACGAAATTTATTTAATTGTCTTTTCTGCAATATGAATGAGAGTCCATAAATTTGCAATAATATTACGACAAGATTGAAGCATCCGGGAAGTTATGGTGCTATAAGTGTGGCGCTTTTCTTCCAAGTTACGAACATTCCAGAAACAAGGAACGTCTCCCGCTGAGGTTGTACACAACCGTACGTTTTCTCACAGTTTGCAGTAAGCTTCAAGAATGGTGACCAGGGATCTCTGAGGCTAAACTCTTGACCACGGTCTATAACCACAGAGCTCATGGCTCACCCTCATAAAGGGCTTAACATAATATGGCGCCGTTTCGACATTGTCTGCTACAGAGAAACATTGCGTGCGCAGTGAAAGCCCTCAAGCACTGAACAACCTAAGCATGACGGCGAAAGTGAGCTTGCAGGGCACGGAGAAAATTAACACGGGGATATTAAACAATACGGTGCAGGTATGCGGAATGTCATGAAAGCTCGTGGCGCATTTTATAGTTTCTGTAGCGAAGCCTTGGAACTGAGTAATGAGTTGTGCTCTCCAGCGCCTTTTACAGCGAAAGCTGTTATGAGATCATTTCACCGGCCGTTTTTGGCGCCGTAGTTGTGCGCGCCGCCGCCGCCCCGCCGCCGCCGCCGGTGTCCGTAACCAGTGTCGCTCGAAATAAGAAAAAAAACGAAATAAGAAAGAAATTTTAAGATGGAACGAGGTTCGAACCTGGGCCCTCTGCGTGGGAGCCCAGTATTCAACCTCTGAGCCATGCCGCTGCTTGAAACTGCTTTGAAAAAAGGTCCTATACAGACTTCATGTTGGGAAGGAACCACATTAGCATATGCATATCGCGTGGTAGAAGAGTAAAATAAACACCAAGCGTCGCACAATGCGAATTCTGTAACCAGGCGTCACACAATGCGAATTGCGCAACGAGTAGGTTATTGAATCCTTCCAACCCATTACAAAGGTCTCTGCCATAATTCTTCATCGTCATCAGGCACAGCATCAACAAAGTGCGCATAATGCCTTACATGCGTTCAGCAGTACCACGGCTCTCCGTAGAATGACGAAAAATGGCACAGTGCCTGCTGCCCTACTTCTCAAAATTACAATGATTTATGGCGTGGTGGGTACGTCCTTGCAAGTGCACTTGTATTGGTTGCCAAGGAAGCCCATAAGCGCATGATCCATTTCCTCGGGGTCTCAGTAAATTACAATAATTTAGAGCGTAGCGGGTTCCTCGCAAGTGCACTTGTATTGGTTGCCAAGGAAGCCCATAAGCGCATGGTCCATTTCCTTGGGGTCTCAGTAAAATTACAATGATTTATAGCGTAGTGGGTTCCTCGCAAGTGCACTTGTATTGGTTGCCAAGGAAGCCCATAAGCGCATGATCCATTTCCTCGGGTCTCAGTAAAGTTCTTCGTCCCCCCCCCCCCCGTCTCTCTCCACGTCAACGTATGTTATACAGCATAGCGGGAGAGGGAAATAGCGACCGGGCGTCACCCAATGCAAATTACATAACTGGTGGGCCGTTTAAAGCTTCCAACCCATTACAAAGGACTGAGCCATAATTCTGTCATTGCATCAGTCGTCGCGTCAACAAAGTACACATAATGCCTTACAGATGTGTAGCTGGTGCCCCGCTTCTCCGCAGAATGACGAATAATGGCCTAGTAGGTGCTTCCCAACTTCACAAAAATTGTGATTTATGGCGTAGTGGGTACCTTTCTAATGTACTTGTAGCCCCAAGAGAGCTTACAACGGGCTCTAGAAACGCCGCTCTTCCAGCTTTCGCCGTGACTGTCCTGCGGTTTCAGCGCAGGCCTGGCTTTTTGTGGGTCGTTTTCTTCGGCTCCTCTTGAAAGAATGCCGCTCGCGCTTTGACCTGGCTGTCGCCATTGAGTCACTGAGTACCGCATTGTCGCTGAGTGCCGTCAAACAAAGGCCCTAACAAATTCGTGGACCCCCGGGTGTTGCAGCACCTCCACCAGGGCAGAAATAATTCCAGGGTGTTTTGCGCCTTCTCACAAATTTGTAATATCCTTCTTCAATTCTCATGCAACGTACAATCTCATATGCTTCCGTTAAACGTATTACTTTTTCACAGTCATCACCATGTAACAAATACAGCACTATCCTTATTAGCTACATCACTGTTCATTATTACAGCTGAAATTAGTGTTGCCCGCTTCGCAAACTCCCTTCAGGTGGTGGATGAAATTCAAGTTTATCCATTGTTGTTGCATGTACAAAGAAATGTACTTACATAATAGAAAAAAAAGTTCATTCAATCATCAATTATCAATATATACAGCATCAGAAGGTCCCAAAGTTAGAAGCTCTCAGGGGGACTCCTATCATAAGTGCCTGATTATGATTATTAAAGCAGCAAGAACAGTGCGAATAAACCGGGGAAAAATCGGGAAGTTTGCACTAACTGGCGCAAATTCCGCCGCGATGATGTAGCTGTACGGCGCTCGGCTGCAGACCTGAAGGTCCCGGATTCGATCCGGCCGTGGCGGCAGCATTTCGATGGAGGCGAAATGCTAGAGCCCCGTGTACTGCGCGCTATCAGTGCACGTTAAAGAATATCGGATGGTCGAAATTTCCGGAGCCCTCCACTACGGCGTCCCTCAAATCATGACCAATTTTCAGAGCTTAAACCCCAGATATTATTATTAAGTCGCGTAAAGCTTGGCACAGCGAAGCCCAGGCCCGTCGCCGTCCGTACTCCCCGTCGACCGACCCGGCTAGCTTCGAGATGCGCGGCTTCCTTCTCGGGAGTATCCACTTTCTGAGGACGCCACATCACTGCCTGGGCACGATCGGTCGCAGCCAGGCCATGCACTGCAGAGCGGAGGTTACGCGCGATGTATCTGTCGGTGGGCGTGGCTTAGCTACTGCGCATGCGTGGCCTGGCCAGGTGGTGCGGTATCAGGTCGCTAGACGAGGCGATGCTTGCTTTTTCTCTCTTTCTATAACTTTTCCCTCTCGCTCTCAAGTTTCTTTCTCTTTTTCGTTGTGATCTTCTGTATTTCTCTCTCTTTCTGCATTTCTCTCTCTCTATGTCCCTTTCTCATTCTTTGAGTGCTACGCTTTTCTCTCTCCCTTCTCCATTCCCTCCTCCCCCATCACATCCCCCCTCTTCCCGCTCGCTTCCATTTCACACCCTTCGCTACTCTATACTATACAAGGCTATGTTATGCTCGGCTAGCGTGCCTGGATAGCCGAGTGGTTGGGACGCTCGCCTTCGAATCAACGGCCCGCGGGTTCGAATCCCGCCTCGTGAAGAATTTCTTTTCGGCAAGTATTTCTCTCTTTCTTTTTTATATCTTCTCTATCTCTCTGTACTCACACTCTCACCCATCAGGGTTATTACAGGCCACGCCGTAGAGATCGGCGCACGTGTTCTGGGAGCGAAGCAGAAGATGAAGGAGAGGAAAAAGCCGGCAGATCCCACGCCTTGTGGGAATCGATGTAATGCGAAGCAGCCAGCAAAGAGCTGCATACATCGTCTTGCATGTCATTGAGGAAAATGCGTGTCATGGTTTTCATGTGAACTCCTATTATTTATGTTCGTCACACAGTAACGTCGCGCAATACCAACTTCGGTGTCGATCAAGCTAGAGAAACGGCCGCCAGCACCCCATGAGCGTGGCACGTAAGTCATGCTGTACATGACATGCGTGTCATTATTTTCATGTTAACTCATGTTATTATGTTCGTCACATACGTCGCGCAATACCAATTTCGGGGTAGATTAAGCTAGCGAAACGGCTGCCAGCGCCCCATGAGCGTTGCACGTAAGTCATGCTGTACGTGACATGCGTGTCATGATTTTCATGTTAACTCGTGTTATTTATGTTCGTTACACAGTCACGTCGCGCAATACCAATTTCGGCGTAGATCAAGCTAGCGAAGCCGCCGCCAGCGCCCCATGAGCGTGCCACGTAAGTCATGCTGTGCATGACATGCGAGTCATGATTGTCATGGTAACTCGTGTTTTTATGTTCGTCACACAGTCACGTCACAAGATACCAATTTTGGTGTATACAAATCTAGCGAAACCGCCGCCAGCGCCTCATGAGCGTGGCACGTAAGTCATGCTGTACATGACATGCGTGTCATGATTTTCATGTTAACTCGCGTTATTTGTGTTCGTTACACAGTCACGTCACGCTATACCAATTTCGGGGTAGGTCAAGCTAGCGAAACCGCCTCCAGCGCCCCATGAGCGTGGCACGTAAGTCATGCTGTACATGATATGCGTGTCATGATTTTCATGTTATCTCGTGTTATTTATGTTCGTTACATAG
This sequence comes from Rhipicephalus sanguineus, assembly GCF_013339695.2. Classification (NCBI taxonomy): domain Eukaryota; kingdom Metazoa; phylum Arthropoda; class Arachnida; order Ixodida; family Ixodidae; genus Rhipicephalus; species Rhipicephalus sanguineus. The sequence continues at coordinate 116,219,703 of NC_051179.1, forward strand.
TCACGTCACAAGATACCAATTTTGGTGTATAAATCTAGCGAAACGGCCGCCAGCGCCCCATGAGCGTGGCACGCAAGTCATGCTGTATATGACATACGTGTCATGACTTTCATGTTAACTCGTGTTTATGTTCCTCACACGGCCACGTCTCAAGATACCAATTTTGGTGTATATCAATCTAGCGAAACGGCCGCCAGCACCCCATGAGCGTGGCACGGAAGTCATGCTGTACATGACATGCGTGTCATGATTTTCATGTTAACACGAGTTTTATGTTCGTCACACAGTCACGTCGCGGAATACAAATTTCGGGGTAGATCAAGCTAGCGAAACTGCCGCCAGCGCTCCATGAGCGTGCCACGTAAGTCATGCTGTACATGACATGCGTATCATGATTTTCGTGTTATCTCGTGTTATTTATGTTCGTTACACGGTCACGTCGCAAGATACCAATTTTGGTGTATATAAAGCTAGCGAAACGGCCGCCAGCGCACCATGAGCGTGACACGTAAGTCATGCTGTGCATGACATGCGTGTCATGATTTTTATGTTAACGTGTGTTATTTCGTCACACAGTCAGTCGCAGATACCAATTTTGGTGTATGTCAAACTAGCGAAACGGCCGCCAGCGCACCATGAGCGTAGCATGTAAATCATGCTGTACATGACATGCGTGTCATGATTTTCATGTTATGACTTGTCATTTATGTTCGTCTTGCACTCATGCTACGCCATGCCAATTTTGGCGCACATTCGATGAACCAAGCGACCAGGAGAGCACAAAGTCGTAGGCGGCTAGATAGATAGATAGATAGATAGATAGATAGATAGATAGATAGATAGATAGATAGTAGAGAGATAGATAGATAGATAGATAGATAGATAGATAGATAGATAGATAGATAGATAGATAGATAGATAGATAGATAGATAGATAGATAGATAGATACGCTCAAAGTCGCAGAAGTTCGCTAAGAAATGCTTCGCATTTAACAAGAGGACGAACCGAGCGCGTACCGGTTCGTGATGATGATAGGTTTGGCTCACGGCTGTATTGGGTAAATAAAGCATTTTAGGAAGCCCAATTAGGCATGATTTATATTTCCGGCATCTCAAAAATTCTTAACACAGTAAGTCAAAGCGCTCAGAGTGCGTCAACATAACCGTCCTCCCATTTCGCAACAGCGCGCCATGCCACGATTCTGAATGCTACGCTTTTGGTGGACTGCGACATTTGATGAGTGTTGGTTAATTGGAGGCCTTAATTTCGAAAACGTACTCACATACGCATGACAGCTTCACGCGGCACAAGAAAAGCACATAAAAAGAAAGGACGAGACGAGCCATGTTTACGTACCCATTCGCACCTGCCAAGTGGCACATATGAAGTGGCTTTAGTTTATAAGTGTCAAGCATTTCTTAGCGAACCAAAGGCAGTTTAACCACTTCTATCAGTCTATCTATCTATCTCTGTAGCCGCCTACAACTGGGCACTGTTGTCCTATGCATAACGTGGTATGTTCCAAAGTTGGCATAGGCGGAAACGAGTGTATGATGAACACGATTCACGGGTTCTGACATGAACAACGTGACTTTCCTGCCGCATACGTCCTGACACCCTCTCTAGCAGTATCGTGTGACACATACCCGCATAACATGGCCCGTGGTATACGGGTATGCGCCACAAGTGATTCACAGTGTGTATCAAACCAGGACAAGCGAGAATCGACTTTGAAAATATTAACGTGAAAGCGTTAAGGAGCTCGAGTCGCAAAGAATGCGGCGCCGGCGCTGTCAATAAACAAGAACTCCCGATGGAAGCAACGAATAAAAATCAAGCCTAGAGTCGGAATCGAACCCAGGCATTCTGCATGACACTCAAGTAGTCTACCACAAAACCACGCTAGTAATTCAAAGTTCTTAGGAAAAAGACCCCGCTCAAGCGTGCTGCTGAAGCAAAGCCAAATGTGGTTGCAGTAGAGGCTATCCGTTTTGATAAAAAACTCCAGGCCTGCGCGGAAAGCGCAGCACAGTCACAGCGAAAGCTCAAAGAGCGGTATTTCTAGAGCCCGTTTTAAACTCTCTTGGGATAAGTACACTCGCAACGCACCCACTACGCCAGAAATCACCATTTTTGTGAAATTGGGTACCACCCAGTACGCCATTATTCGTAATTCTGCGAAGAAGTGAGGTACCATCTGTGAGGTATTTTGTGCCCTTTGTTGATGCGAGGGCTGATGACGATGGAGAATTATGGCTGAGCCCTTTGTAATGGGTTTGAAGCTTTAAGCTACCCACTAATTACGTAATTCGCATTGTGTGACGCCCGTTCGTTATTTCACTCTTCCACTATGCTATATAACATATGTTGACGTGAGAGAGAGCGAGAAAGAACTTTATTGAGACCCTGAGGAAATAGATCACCTCCTTGGCAACCAATGGAAGTGCACTTGCGAGGAATCCACTACGCTGTAAGTTTTGCGAAGTAGGGAAGCAGCCGTTACGCCATTTTTCGTCATTCTGCGGAGAACCGTGGTACTCGCTAAACACCTGTAAGGCATTATGCGCACTTTGTTGATGCTGTGGCTGATGACGATGAAGAATTATGACAGAATCCTTTGTAATGGGGTGGGGGTGGAAGCATTCAACAACCCACTCGTTCCGCAATTCGCATTACGTGACACCTGGTTACAGAATTTTCGTTGTGCGACGCCTGGTTGTTATTAGGTGCGAAGCAGCTTATGGCGGAGTTCAATCCGGTGGTGGTGGTGGCGTGCGGTGTGACCACCCTTACTGCGCATGCGCATCCTCCTCTCCCTCCTCTCCTACGCTCCCCCCCTCTCACGTGCCTCATTCTCTCCTGCGCAACGCCGCGATGAGCGCCAGCGCATGCTCGTCCCTCCCCCTCTCTCCTCTTCTACGCGCCCCACCTCTCGAGCGCCTATCGACCGCGTTCCCCATTCGCCCTGTGAGAATTAACGGCCAGGCTACAGGGAAGACACGACGCGCGTAGAGTTCCTCTTCGCGTTCCACGACGCTTTGAATGGATGGATGCAGCTTACAGCGCGGGACTTCGCACCAGCTTAAGAACCTGGCGAGCCAGCTCCTAAAAAATCACACCATCTCCCGCTCAAGCGAACCATCTCCCCGCTGCTTCGCATCCACACATGGTTCCCTTTAGTGGGAGATGGTGTAATTTTTTACTCTTCTACCACGCTACATTACAAGTTAATGTGTTTCGTTCCCGACATGAAGCCTGTATAAGGTCTTTTTGCAAAGCAATTTCAAGCACGGCGTGGCTGTGAAATAGAATGCTGGGCTCCAACACAGAGGGCCAAGGTTCGAACATCATTCTATCATGGAAATTTTTTCTTATTTCGTTTTTTTTTTCGCGCGATAGCGGTTACGGACACCGGCGGCGGCGGGCAACTACGGCGCCAAAAACAGCCCACTGACTGCGCAAGCTATCGTCAATCGTTGCTCGAATACGCCGACGAACCCTACTTAACGTATGCACCTCATCGGACCGTACCGTGGACTTCGCTGCTCTAATGTGAGTGCCGACGCTACTTCGGACAATGACCTATCATATACACGCGCGTGTAGCCGGCGTGCCTGCCCATGATATGCGCGCAGTTGCTAAATTCACACAAATGCGTCATTAGACCTCGTAATCAGGGTGTCGGAACGAAATGTTTTTCGTTTCGGTTTTAGTTTCGTTCCACCGTAAAAGTTCCGTTTCGTTGCTGTTACGGAACGAAAAAAAAATGTTCCGTAATGGTTCGTAACGGGTTTTTATGGAAAAATTTGAAGTTAAGGTAATCATAAAAAACATTGGATTTGTGATGTAGTTACTTGCCCTCCTCTTAGGAAAGTGCGACAATGGTAAAACACGTTATGCAGAGGAGCAGAAGTAACTGTACCACGAATTCTTACCAACTAGCACAAACCAGTATTAATTTCAGTCATAGTATTCGTTTTCGCAAAAGACAAATACGGCTTTCTTTAGTGGGCTCCATGCTTTGTGTCAAGGGAGTGAGCACGATCCCAGAAGCAGCACGTCCTCGAGTGTATTCTCTGATGCCCGAGACCGCTGTTCTGATAACAGGATCACCAGGCCTGCGCGGAACACGCAGCACAGTCACAGAGAAAACTGGAAGAACGGACTTTGTAGAGCCCGTTGTAAAGTCTCTTGGGGCAACTAATACAAGTACATACAAGCTACTCATTACGCGATAAATCATCGTTATTTTTTTTGAAGTAGCGAAGTTCCCACTACGACATTTTTTGTCATTTTTCGGAAAATCGTGGTACCCGCTACATATACATAAGGCATGCGCATTTGTGCTGTGGCTGATGATGATGAAGAATTATGGCTGAGCACTTCTAGATCTAAAACCCTCTAGATCTGCTGGTATTAGTTGGAACAATGCACCGCTAGGCCACCTTGTGCGATTTCATCGAATACGGAACGCCGGGCCACACTGCTCCTCAGCACTGACGATTGTCAAGCGCACCTCGCAACCATGGATGGGGTGAGGAGAACTTTTTCTGTTCGCCTGTGCGCAGGTGTGCAGTGTCTTCCTTGTCGCAAAGGTTATTTGCGTGTGTCAAGCACTAAACTGCTCGTGAGAAAAAAACGCCAGGCCTGCGCTGAAACCGCAGCACAGTCACAGCGAAAGCTGGAAGAGCGGCGTTTCTAGAGCCCGTTAAGCTCTCTTGGGGCTACAATACAAGTACACTAGAAAGGTACCCTACGTATAAATCACAATTTTTGTGAAGTTGGAAGCACCTACTAAGCCATTATTCGTCATTCTGCGGAGAAGCGAGGCACCAGCTACACGTCTATAAGGTATTATGGCACTTTGTTGACGCGACGACTGATGACGATGAAGAATTATGGCTCAGCCCTTGTAATGGGTTGGAATCTTTAAACGGCCCACCAGTTATGTAATTTGCATTGGGTGACGCCCGGTCGCTAATTCCCTCTCCCGTCATGCGTATAACATATGTTGACGTGGGAGAGAGACGGGGGGGGGGGGGGGCGAAGAACTTTATTGAGACCCCGAGGAAATGGATCATGCGCTTATGGCTTCCTTGACAACCAATACAAGTGCACTTGCGAGGAACCCACTACGCTATAAATCATTGTAGTTTTGAGAAGTAGGGCAGCAGGCACGTGCCATTTTTCGTCATTCTACGGAGAGCGTTGGTACCTGCTAAACCATGTAAGGCATTATGCGCACTTGTTGATGATGTGCCTGATGACGATGAAGAATTATGGCAGAGTCCTTTGTAATGGGTTGGAAGCATTCAACAACCTACTCGTTGCGCGATTCGCATTGTGTGACGCCTGGTTACAGAATTCGCGTTGTGCGACACTTGGTGCTTATTTTACTCTTCTACCACGCTATTGCATATGCTAATGTGGTTCCTTCCCGACATGAAGCCTGTATAGGATGCAAAGCAGTTTCAAGCACCGGCATGGCTCAGAGGTTGAATACTGGGCTCCCACGCAGAGGGCCCAGGTTTGAACCTCGTTCCATCCTGGAATTTTTTCTTATTTTTTTTTTCTTATTTCGAGCGATACTGGTTACGGACACCGGCGGCGGCGGGGCGGCGGCGGACAACTACGGCGCCAAAAACGGCCGGTGAAATGATCTCATAAAAGCTTTCGCTGTAAAAGATCAGGCTATGCATAGAGTATTCGCCACTTTCGTGGGGGGGGGGGGGGGGGATCAATGCAAACCAACGTGCCGGGTAGTTGTTTCTCCCTTCAGTATCTGCTGCGATAATGCATTTGTTTGTACACTAACTTATGCCGCGGTTGTAGTAGGGGGTTGCTTATAAATGTACCGTGCTTGTAATCAGCCAAGCCATTTAAAAAATACTGCTTTATTGTTAAATTCGAGGCTCTGACTTACTAATGTTTGCAGTTTGAAAAACAGCAGGTAGACAAAAACGTGCGCAATTTTGGAAAAGGACGTAATTCCCATTCCCATTACATTCCGTGCAAAGGCGCTTAAATTCATTCTCATCCATTCCTCCAAGCGTTGTCCCATTCCATTCCGGGTCGTCGCGAAAATGTGGAATGATTTCGGAGTGATTCCAATTCTGGAGTGGCAACTCCGCAACACTGGTGGAAGCATTAAACCACCACTTAACGCATTACCATTGTGGAATGACACTGGTTGTGATTTCACTCTTCTGTCACGATATACGTATTAACGCGATTTCTTGCCCGACATGACGCCTTATCGAGTATTTTTGCGAAGGTGTTACAAGCACTAGCGTGCAATGTGGTGGAAGACCCGACTGCCACGCAGAAGGCGGCGGGTTAAAATCCCATCGATCTAGAAATTCGTATTATCTCATTCAATTTTTTTTTCTTTTTTCACGCGATAGCGGTCACGAACACCGGCAGCGCGCAGACAACTATGGCGCCAAAAAGTTGTGATCTCATAACAGCTTTCGCTGTAACAAACTTCAGCGCCGACAATGCCCTCTCCACTTCGGCCTGCGTGACAGGCGCGCAAAAGTCCAATTGCGTTAATATAAACATCTATCGTTGCCAACTGTTCTCATTTTTCTCACAATTTCAGCATATCTTGCTTTGGAATTCCTGCTGAGGTACGCTCAAATACGGCACCCTAACGATATGCTCACACTGGACGGCGAGTAGTTGCTCGGGTTGCGAAGTTTTCTCATGACCCGAAAAACGATTGAAAAAATTTCGGTTTCACTCCGAAACGAAATAAGATAGTAATGTTCGGTTACGTTTCGTTCCGGTCAAAAAATCGCTTTTTTCGTTTTTCGTTTCGGTTTTCGTTCCGTTCCGACCTTGCTCGTAATACCTTGCTCAACGCGAAAAATCCGGCGTAGGCATCTATCGGCGGTGCTTCGCATTAGATTCCCACAATGCGTGAGACCTGCCGTAATTTTTTTTCGTTTTTATTCAGGCACGGACAGTGAGTAGTCGATTCCTTAAAATATGGTATCATCTAGACAGCGACAAGCAGCAACGCACAGCGCCCGCGAAGGGCGAGATGGGGCCTTTAAACATGAACAAATTAAACTCATAATAGATATCGTCGTCAATTTTGCATACACCTTCGACAGTACTGGAGTGGGGAGGCGCCATACTATTAGAAGACCCCGCAAGCAGAAGGAGAATTAGGTTATAGCCACAGGGATGGTCTGCTCTGCTGTGTTTGGTTACATAAGTGAAACAAAAAGATGACCGTGTTAGTCTATTTTTCTCTGTTCATAATCTTGATTTGAAATCTGTCATTATTTATCTTAGAAAACCCAAATGATGGTCTGACTGCTTGCTCATTAAGTAATTTCATTTATTCGATGTTGCATTTTGAAGCTAAATTTCCAGCTTCGTTTAGCTTCATAGGTCTTTACCTTAAGCGCCTGCCTCCCGGTTCTTGGTGTGGGTGAGCGCCATCAGGAAGAGGACATCACACCATCATCAGTGGGTGGTTAGAGGTGAACAAACAAGAAGCCACGGCGACGGTATGAACAACAGAGAGGATCCTTTTCACGACTCTGTGGTATGGTCGACGGTCGGAAGCAGTGCCAGAAATGCCTCGAGGAGTACAAGAAGCAGCGGCCCGCACACACCGCCTGCTTGCCGCCCAACAAGGAGTGCACCATTAAGGCCACGCACGTAAGCAAAGCCGGTATCCAGCTCATCCTCAGAACGCACAACCACTATAGAAGCATGGTGGCCATGGGAAAGCTCCCGAAGTTCTCGACGGCCACAAACATGCAGCAGCTGCTATGGGATGAAGAGCTTGCTTCTGTGGCACAGGCCAAGGCGGATCAGTGCACGAACGCCAATGGAAAACTGGATCACGATAAGGCTGCAGACAGGTTCACTACCAAGTTTAAATCCGTAGGACAAAACTTGGCCTTCCGGAGAAGCAGTGCGTCATTCAAGGGAACTGACTGGCCCGGTCAGATCAAGGCGTGGTTCGACGAATATTATCACTACCCGCCGGACAGCGTGAACAGTTTTTCGCCTCCTACCGAAGAGCCGACTGGACACTTTACGCAGGTTGTGTGGGCCACGACGGGCTACGTTGGTTGCGGCTACGCCGATTACACCGTCGCCGGCGTCAAGCAGATGCCGTACATGCAGCTGTACGTGTGCAACTACGGCACAGCAGGTAACGTTCTGACGCGTCCCGTTTACCTGGTAGGGCCTGTGTGCTCCGCCTGCCCCAAAGGCACCGCCTGTGTCAAGGAAACCGGCTTGTGTTCCCCTCCTGAAGCAACTGCGGCGGTCGACGAGGAACGGGACACCAATTCACCCGGGCAGCGTAAAAAAAGTAAGGATGGGCAAATCAAACCATCCACGCCGTATCGAAAGAACGACGCCGGTATAATCTTTACGTCATCTTGGAACGCTCTTTTTGCCGTAATTGCTGCGACCTATGTAACCGTGTTCACCTGGTTTACGTCCCTCAAGTAGAGGCGACACGATGACCTAAGCGAATATTGAAAATCATAAGGTCTTGTTATTGCGCCGCAGCTCTGCGTGTACAGAACCACCTGTATTCGCGACCGTAGCGCCTACACAACAAAATGACATATTGTAATACGGTTCATGAGAATGACTCGGCGTGGTTGTCGCCTTGAGCATTACGAAATAGTGTTTACGAATGCTCCTCGATTAACCAGAGAGAACATATCCCCGAGCGCAGTGGGTGCATCGCAGTGGGGTGTCAGCGCGAGCCAGTTGGCGTGCCACCGTCATTGTGAAAAAGCGCTAGAAAACACAGACAATAAAACGGACCAGCTCTCGTTATGCGTCCTGATTCGTGTGTTCTAGCATTATGGTCGACTGTCTGTAAATGCGTAAAATTTGCATAACTTGCGGAGATGATTTGGAGCTCCAATATAAGCCAGCGGAAGTTAGGAGAATTCTACGCATTCATAGCCACTAAATTCAGTTACAACGTAATAATGTAATTCTTGTACGGTAACCTCATGCCATACATTTTTTAAGTAAACCGAACTGAAGCACCCAATCAAATTACACGAGAGTAACAGTGGACGCTAAGCATTCCTATAAGGGAAAAATATTTCGAAATAATTCCTGGCCGAAACACCCCAACGACGTCTGCTGAACACGGTAGTGCCTTCACCAAAGCGGACCTATGTAGCAAACTATTTCACTCAGAAGTTCTAATTTTCCCTAAGTACAATGTTGAACTTATTATACCGTATTTATCGAATCTAAGCCGATGTTTTTTCGAAAAAAAAAAACGATGTGTGAATGAGGGAGCAGTCGGCTTAGATTAGAGTACAATGATTACGTTTTTTTGTTCAGGCTTTGCGAATTTCGGGTTTCGGCTTAGAATCTGCGCCGGCCTAGATTCAGTAAATACGGTAAGTCTGGTTCCTGGTACCTCCTCGCCAATACTGCAGAGAACTGGCGAAAGTCAGTCGTGCGCACGAACGAAGACTTCGTGCCTGAAAGCATAGCCGACTGGTCTTAAATCATTTCGTGGCAAAGAGAGAAAGCCCTTTTAAAACGCCTGTTTCGAGGCGCACCCTCTGACGAAGAAGCTGTTCGAGAAAGTGATGAACGGAGGCAATCGCACGGTCCCTTAGGTGCTAGTTCGCCTAAGACGACCCGAAGACGAATGTATGGCCCACCCTTCCGCCCCCCCCCCCCCAACCCCGAAAGCTTTGTGCACCTAACGTGGTTTTACGATGCAACCGGGATCGGCCCACCTATGAGCAAGCGTTAACGTCATGTGATGGCGTCATCATGTGAACTCGCACTATGTACCGTCATAGTGACTTCATGATAACGCCACAAATACTGACGATCTGTGACGTCATTATGGCGTCATATGGTAACGTCATTAAAAAAATTATTCTTTTTTTTTTGCATCGTTCGAGTTGACGCCGACGGTCACATTCTGCATTTAATGAGGCATCTAAGGCTTCTGCTATAAAGTTGCTGAAGTAGCCGACAGACGCAACAGTCGGCATTTGCTTGTCTGTCTGTGCATTTTTTTCTTCGTGCAGATCAGTCTGCTTGGTAAAGCATGTTAACGCATCTGCAAGCGGATTAATCCGCTTCGTTTTTCTTTACGGGTGGGCATGACGCGCCACCCCAATTTCGAAGTCGTGTGACTGGCGCCGAATGCCGACAAACGCTTACCCAGAGTACATAGACCGCAGAAGTTTTCTCGGCAAAGAACAATTTTTCGGAATGTTCATGGTGCGAATCCACCACGACACTCGGACACATAAGATATCAATGCACGTAGCTTCCTCTCACGCCGTCGCAGCGCTACTTAACGCGACACTCACTAGTTGGTCGTGGCTTTGCGCGACTCTTAACGACCCTCGACAGGGCTCGGTAAGTCGAAATAGCCAGTGGAGCGCTAAAAGGGAGCCTCAACGCACAGTAACCAAGCGGCATTTCCTTCAATATGTTGTTTCTGTCTCTCTCTCTATTCCCCTCGGTACAGCGGAATCATGTATGGAGCTTCGATATAGCAGCACGCTAGTAGCAGCGCGAACGGAGGGACGCGGCATCTATCGTCAGCCTTTAGAAATACCGGTCAACATGCAGAACCCTTAACGTGTTTACCGTTTTCATCAAGTACAGAGCGCGAAACCATTTTGGGAGGCTTGCAGCATACTTGCTCGAGCAGGAAGCAAACTAGTGTTGTTCGAGCGCTTGCGCTGAGTGCTGACTTAGCGAACATTTCCAAGCAACGCCACTTTCGAGTACGCCCCGCTCAAGTTAAACGGCATCAAGCTGCAGCGGCAACAGTTGGCGGCTGTTGGAGTGTCACACGCAAAACGCGTATGCGGCAAACGGCATTCACCCGGTAACGTCGAGAATTCACGGGGACCGTAGGTTCTGCCTTCCATCAGGTCAGATAGCTGCGTGTCTTAATTGCATCCCATCGAGTGTAAATGAGGGGACACGTGAAGACAATGAAAAGGGACTCATTGAGCCTTCGTGTAGGAGAATTTAATGCTTGGCAATCGAATTGCACTGAAATGACTGCAAGCTGGTGCGCCAAATGTACCCGTGTTCGTAGAGTTACGTGCATACTAAAAAAAGTCAGAGTTTCGCCGCAACGGCGAAGCAATGAATGCGATAGCAATAAACTGGAATGTAACGCGAAGAACGGAAAGCAGCTCGAAATTGCCAGCGCGTCGCTCGAGCCCAAAGGACGCACGAAAAGAACGCACACAGGACGAGCGCGAACTATCATGCGTCACAGCTCGACACTTGAAGCGCACTGCTCAAACAAAGCAGGACGCACGAAACGAACTAACAGGTACACACAGGACGAGCGCGAACTAACTGTTACAGTTGTTACTTATTTCTGTTTGAACAGCGCGCTCCTTTCGCAAACGCGGCCGCGGCAGCGAGCGAAGCGCGGACATCGCGGGGAAAGCACAAGACATACAACCGCCCGCTCCGCCGCCCCCTTCTTTCCTCGAAATAAGCGCACGAAGGCGACCACGCCCTGTAGGGCAAAGAGCAACGGCGTTCGTAGGAGTGCGGAGACGATCTTTAAAGCGCGCACCGCGCGCACATCGCGCCATCTATGTTCTCAGAAAGCATGCTGAAGGAAATGGTCTATATAAAAAAAGTCACAGTTTCGCTGGTTTCGCCGCAAGGGCGAAGCAATGAATGCGATAGCAAGAAATTAATGCTATACGAAGTGAGGCTCGCCAATGGATACTCAGCGTTCCTGCTGCAAAGGCGGCCGAAGCAGCGAAGGAAACTAGCGTGCTTCAAGTGTCGAGCTGTGACACTTGATAGTTCGCGCTCATCTTCTGTTTGTTCGTTAGCGGTCCCTTCAGCTCGAGTGACTTTCGTACGCTCGGTAACATGAGCGCGGACATCACGGTGAAAGCGTGAAACATTCCTCTTCCCCTCACCGCGATAATAATAATAATAAATATCTGGGGTTTAACGTCCCAAAACCACGATATGATTATGAGAGACGCCGTAGTGGAGGGCTCCGGAAATTTTGACCACCCGGGGTTCTTTAACGTGCACCTAAATCTAAGTACACGGGCCTCAAACATTTTCGCCTCCATCGAAAATGCAGCCGCCGCGGCCGGGATTCGATCCCGCGACCTTCGGGTCAGCAGTCGAGCGCCATAACCACTAGACCACCGTGGCGGGGCTCCCCTCACCGCGAGAAAACCGCGCGAGCAGACAACGGAAGGGCAATGTTCTCGCTGCGCAAATATTAAGAAGCGAGCGAGCTCGGCGACGACTTTTAAATGCGCCCGTCGCGCTGCTAGCGCCATCTCGCTGGTAATGAAGAAACGCTTATTATCGCCTGCCGTGTCTGAGTCCGTCCAGCGGTAAAGGGTATGCATATAACGCTCGCCGTTAGTTACGTGGAGGAACTGCGTTTCGTGGCGTAGTGGATAGCGCCACTCGCTGCGGAGCAAGAGGTCCCTGGTTCGATTCCGCGCTTCGGGAGCATTTTTCTGAATTATCTTTCTTTGGGGCTTTTATATATATATACATACTTATACATATACGGTGCATGACGGCGGCGACGGCGACGGCAAAATCCAGCCGAGACTGTCCATATAATTGCTATCGCAATAATAGCTCGCCGGTAGCAGGCTGAAAGACGGTACTGTTGGAGGCGTAACCGTCTAACGCCGCGAGCTGGAAAGCGACAGGTCGCCCCGTCGATTCCGCGCGGGCGAAGTTTTTCTGAATTATTTTCTTTGTGGCTTATATATATATATATATATATATATATATATATTATATATATCTTATATACAGGGTATTTCAGCTAAAAAGCGCCAAGTGTTAAAAAATTAAGCATAGGCGGTACGCGTCTACAATTAGTGCAGTATTGTTCTGAGCCATATAGAGCACGTCAGAATATTTTTTCCAATCCGCCAAGCTTGGCAATTAACAATGATTGCTTAATGAACTTTTTAAATAGTAACTCTAGAGAAAAGTTTTCCATACAAAAGTTGTAGCGCTTGTTCAGAAACATCGAATTTTTCATTCTGTGTTAAGATAACTCCCCTGCCTAAATTTTTTCCGGCCTTTCTTTCAAGCGCGCGAATTTTAAAAAATACCACGTGACTGCCGCCAAACGCGCGGCGCTTTTAGTGCCCCCAAATGTAAGCTGAACGAATTATCAAAGGCTGCTTCGCGCACGAAGATCGATGGAACAGGCTATCGGTGACTGCGATGGACGTTAAGCGACAAAATGAGGATACCGTTTCAACAACAACAAAAAAATTTCTTCAACGACAAAGCGGTAGCCATGCAAATGCTGCATAAGACCGTAGGCAGCATTTGATGCAGTGTAGGCATTTTTTCTTTTTTTTCGCACCAATGAAGAAACGCATTGGAAGGGGCGAGGGTGACAGCGTGATGAAGGATCGAGATAAAAGATGCACTCACATGTGACGGCTGCTCTTTCGTAGATCTTTTTTTTTAGATGGTACGCCTCTATCATAATTTAGCGTCCATAGTAGTCACCGGTAGCCTGTTCAACGAACTTCGTGCGCGGAGCAGCCTTTGATAATTCGTTCAACTTACATTTGAGAGCACTGAAAGCGCCGCGCTTTTGGCGGCAGTCACGTGGTATTTTTAAAATTCGCGCGCTTGAAAGAAGGCCGGAAAAAATTTAGGCAGGGGAGTTATCTTAACACAGATTGAAATATTCGATTTTCGAACAAGCGCTACAACTTTTGTATTGAAAATTTTCTCTAGAGTTACTATTCGAAAAGTTCATTGAGCATTTTTGTAATTGCCGACTTGGCGGATTGGAAAAAGAATTCTGACGTGCTCTATATGGCTCAGAACAATATTGAGCTAATTGAAGACGCGTAGCGCCTATGCTAATTTTTAATACTTGGTGCTTTTTAGCTGAAAACACCCTGTGTGTATATATAATATATATATATATATATAATATTATATATATATATATATATAATATATATATATATATATATATATCTATATATATATATACATATATATATTATATATATATATATATATATATATATATATATATTATATATATATATACAGTGCATGACGACGGCGGCGACGGCAAAAATCAGCCGAGACTGTCCATATAAATGCTATCGCAATAAAGGATTACACCATTTCCCACTAAGGGGGAGATATGTGGGGATGCGAAGCAGCGCATTAGTTGACTTTTAATGTTCCGTTCATCATGGGCACCTAGTCCGATGTTGACGCGTCCTTGCAAGTGGAGTCTGCAGAATATCGTTCCCCGACGCCATCACGTGATTGCTGAGAGAGTGTAAGAGGGAGAGGCTGCAGCATCTTACCCAGCCCCTTACACAAGCCCGAACGCGCTAGCACGTGCGAGCACACATGGTTCCCGAGAGTGTAAGGGGAGAGGCCAACAGCCCCTTACACAAGCCCGAACGCGCTAGCGCGTGCCACGACACGTGGTTCCCGAGCGGACGGACACAGCCTCGAGCAAAAGCTGTTTCGCATCTAAAAAAGCCTCAGATGGGTGAAATTCTCCGAGCCTTCCACGGGGGCCTGCCTGAATCATGTCGTTGTTTTCACATTTAAAACACCAATGGATAATAAGTTGGTGCGCTCGCGTATCCGTACCTTGCCATGGATAGCTTAACACTACACCTGCTTGACTGACAATCGGCCGTCCCTACGTAATCCATTCGTGCGCTCACTTACCAAAGCTAGCCCATGCATATGTCAGCGAATCGGTCTTAAGCACTATGTTTAAAGCATTGCACACTTTGTTACAAGGCGCTGTTTATGGCGCGAGATTCTTCCAATGTGCTTCCATGCTCAATGTTGTTTCTTATCTATAATCATTTATTCAAGGAGGCGGTTGACGCATTGCGATTGGAAAGTGTGTGCATAAAAAACAAACTATATATGGCAGCAATAGGATCAAACACAGAGGACAGTGGGAAACAAGAAACGTATATTATATATATATATATATCTATATATATATATATATATATAGCTGCGACACTTTTGTGTACCAGGGCCGACGCTCCACATTACGGTTTCGCCACCTCCTGGTTTTCGCGATGTCCTCTGACCCTGGTGATGTAACGTGTTCCGCGACTTCAGTATTACTTTGCGAGCTTTCTTGAAGCGCTTTCCTGTGCGTTCTCCTTTGTGTAGTGATCGTAGGCGAAAGGGAAGCTTGGAGGACCTTCTTGCGCTGGTCTGGGGCTCAGGCAGGCCTCGGGCGGCGCCACCTTCGCTTCTCCACGAAGATTTCAGGCAGCCATTGAAGGGCAGCTGCGCTGAGTAGCACCAGCCCAGTCATCACAGGTTTGACGGTAGTACTCTCCCTTCTGTAATAAATATCTCCAGAAAGCTTGCTGTCAGTACTCCTAGCCGTCCAACGGCATACGAGACGGCCAGGCCCCGGCTCCTGATGATGGTGGGGAACACCTCGGCTGTGTAGCCGTAGTTCACACTCAGCGTGACGGCGGACGCGCTCACTACGACCGCGTTGGCCAGTGCTAACAGCACAGCGATGCCGGCCAATTGACGGCCACTCGCACCGCCAAGGAGGACAACCCAGAAGCCCGAGCATGAGGAAGAAGGTCTCGCGCTGACCGTGGCTGTGCAGGTGCCGCCAGACCGCAGTTGTAGAGCGCCACCTGTACGAGAGTGCGCACAGCGAGAGACAAGTCTTCGGTGGAGGCGTCACGTTGGCCAGCAGGCCGTAGTAGGTGAAGTTGACGCTGAACCAGCAGGACACACAAGCCAATGCGCGCGCCGAAATGCAGCTGTCATGGTGACGGCCGTCGCTAGCACTCGACATGGGGACATGGGCTCAGCTTCTTCACCTGCTCCCTGAGAGCCTTATAGGTGAGGCGAGCTTTTGCGATGTCGACGCCGTTGGTAATGGCGGCAGCTTGATGACCTGCTCGGCAGACCGCGTCTTCCACGTCGCTAGGAGCCAGCTGGGGGATTCATCGAGGAGGTCGCACAGAGCACGAGTATGGCCGTCGGCAGGACAGGAAACGCGTGCGCCATGTTCAGCGCGGATTTCAGCTGAGCTACCAAGTGGACTACGGGCGGCACGGTCGTCGTTCCGACGGCCGGTCTAGGACTCCGTTAGAGGGCGCGTCGCTCGTTGCCGGTCACCTCGTAGAGCAGGATGAATATCAGCAGCTGCACCGAGCAGCTAGTCGGCTGACACGAAAAACCGGCTCACCAAGAACATAGCGAGTGTCTGCGAGGCTCCGCAACCGATGCTAAAACATAGCAGGGCCACAGCGCAGGCCAGAATGGTGGGTCGCCGACCAACCTTGTCCGCAAGCAAACCGGCCATTGGCACGCACATTACCGCGCCCATCATGTTAGCCGCCTTGATGGCCTTGAATAGCCAGACGTGCCCGCACACCAGGTCCCACCGGCTGACAATGCTGTCGCCTTCATCGGCGGTGTCGTACTGCCAACGGTCGCAGGGCACCACACGGCGTTCGTCGTCTTCACCGTGCTGCATATAAAAACCATCCTTGATCGAGAACTAGACTTTGATCTTCGAAACGCGTCTTAAGTCGAGAACCTGTCATTCGACTATCTACATTATTCAGCCACTGCACTTGACTTTTGTACGGTATTACCGACGCTTTGTCATTGCATAAGAGAAACGTGCTCCAAAAACGGGAAGCTGCAGCTCAATAAGAGGAAGAATTTTTTGAACAAACTTCTCTGATATCACGAGCCTGCTGTTTCCGCAGTATATGACATGACTAATTGCAAACCTAATTTGCTAATATTTTCATAATAATGATAATCTTGAAAATTACTAAACATATGAATTAGGTGCGCAATTTTTTTTTCCGAAATTAGGCACAGCCGAAGACATCCGCGATTATGTCCACTAAACAGAAACCCTGCAACCAGCAAAACTCTTTAGATATGTGACCTTAAAACGTGGAACTAAACGCGCCACTAGCGTTCCAGTAACATGTTTCCCGAAACTGTCCTTTTAAAATTTCGGGAAAATTTGTGACGGGAATGCGGAGTTCAACAAATCTTTCGGATTTATATCCTGAAACAGAGTTCAGTTTCTTTCGACAGATGAAATAAAACGTGCTGCTACTCTTAGGGCTTCGCGGATGGGACAAAAATTTCACTGCACGTCCTCAATCTCGCTTTTGCATCACGCGACTTAAAGTTACCAATGTACGACTTCATCAGCTCAGGCAGGACTGGTACTTCGTATTGCACTCGGGCAACGCCGCACAAGAGAAAAGAAACAAAGAGGGCACACTGTATACTTGCAACTGGTGACAATTTGACAAAAGTTTTTTTTTCCTAAGTGCGTATTTCCATTGTCAGCCGGCTTCGCCAATAATATGTCCCGCAGTGTGCATAGCTGAAGCATTCTCTTCCGAAAAAATTGAGCGTATGATAATTTTGTGAATACGGGCCCTGAATTTTATTGCAGCAATCGCGTTTTTGTGGGTGCACAGTGCCAGGGTTCATATTCATATGCGCACTTTCTCACCAAATCGCCAGAATATCAAATCCGCCAATTAACACGCAACGTTCGCACGTACTTTAAGATCAGCGTGCAGACGCGAACACTGTGTAAAACACAACCACGGCCGAATGAAAAGGCAAAAAATAGCTACAAAATACTAAATGCAGGTAAAATTCGATACAAAGAACCTCAATACAACGAAATTCTCGATATACTAAGGATTGTGGTGCTGCGAACTATAGTCAGATACAATTTTAAAAGTCCGCGGCATTTTCTTTTCAAAGGCGGATGCACACAAGCCTCCACCAATGGGTGCGCAAACATGCCATGAGCCGGAAGGCCGGTGACCTCGCCTTCGGAGAACGCTGCCGAGCGCATGAGGGGCACTATTTCTTAAATCACGGAGGCGATCGGCCACCGCACACCAGTCATAAGGGCGGCTTCTCCGAGCTTCCTAAGTTGTATAGTCAAGACGTCTACTGACAGCTTTTTTTTTTTCGTTGTACTCCGTCCGTAAATTCTACATCATCAAAATCAAATTTTGATTTGATTTTATTTGAATTGATTTCACTTTTCGCCGTTTCATGTACATGGAACACTATATATTTTGAACCTCGATATAATAACAAATATTGCTCTCCGCGATGTCGATCTGCCAAATTTAGTTTCAGTGCGGCCCCAGAGGAAGACAGAGGCGATAAACTGAGGCTTCTGCTGGGGCCAGAGCTCATATGGCAAAGTTACACACGGTTTTTGCGAGCGCTGTATTACCACAGTACGTTGTACCTGCATTTTCTCGGGTTCACGCATGATGTTCCGCCGCTGTCAAGAGTACTTCTTCTCCGGCGCAGCATCAGGCCGCGGTCGTCATATCTCGGGTTCAGCAAAAGTGACTTTTTTTCGCGTTAATCTGATTAGTTTTTAGCATTGCCGCATTATTTTAACATTTTTCCGGCACTAAGCGCACAAAAAAAGAAGCATTTGGCAACCATAGTTTGCTTAATGTGACGAATTTCAATTTATCGACGTTTCGGTATAACGAAGTAAATTGATAATTTTACCGACTTCGTTATGTCGAGGTTTTGTGTAGCGAAATATGACAAACTAGAAACAACAGAAATATATTGCAAGAGCCAACAAAACCTTCTCAAGAAAGCACGCCTAAACCAAAGCAATACCTCTCTTCCAACAGGCTGCTAAAACTAGTGCATACCCAATCAAACGCTGGATGAAGAAATGCCGGGCATGAAAAGTTTGGCACACTCGATATCTTCGTTGTAAAGTAAACAAACGGCAAGCTGATGAGACTGTTTCCGTGTTTATTAAAGTACAAAAAAAGCACATTAGTGTTATGACACTCAAGCTCGTCTTTAGCGTTAACTGAAAATGAGTATTCTAAGCTAAGCGCCCATTCTCATTGTTTGCAAAAGCTTCCCCTCGCATGCTGGCATTCAAAGTGTGTTTGTTCTTTCGTTTAAATGACCTCCCATTCTATGATACACAGATGGTGACCACAACTCAGTGGAATCTTCTGGAGAACATTGCACTACATTGCTCGAACAAGCATGGGAACTATACGACGCATTGTAACGTTGGTCCACGAGATTCTAGCGAGTTGTGGGGATCTACTAAACAGGCGAGAATCTATCACTTGAAGGTGGCGGCCGTCTTTGGAGTGAGGATGCGCGTCAGGTGAATCAAGCGACTATATGCAGGGTGTTTCAGCTAAAAAGCACCAAGTATAAAAAATTAAACATAGGTGCTATGCATCTCCAATTAGTGCAGTATTGTTCGAGCCATATAGAGCACGTCAGAATATTTCTTCGAATTCGCCAAGCTCGGTAATTAACAAAGATTGCTTAAAGAATTTTTTAAATAGTAACTCTAGAGAAACGTTTTCACTACAGAAGCTGTAGCGCTTGTTCAGAAACATCGAATTTTTTAATCTATGCTAAGATAACTCCCCCGCTTAATTTTTTTCCGGCCTTTCTTTAAAGCGCGCGAATTAAAAAAAAAAATGGCACGTGACTGCCGCCTAACGCGCGGCGCTTTTAGTGCCCTCAAATGTAAGTTGAACGAATTATCAAAGGCTGCTCCGCGCACGAAGGTCGACTGAGCAGGCTGCCGGTGACTGCGATGGACGCTAAATGATGATAGAGGCGTACCATCAAAAAAAAAAAAAACCTACGAAAGAGCGGCCGTCACGTGTGAGTGCATCTTTCATCTCGGCCTTTCACCACGCTGTCACCCCTCGTCCTTCCACTGTGTTTCTTCATTGGTGCGAAAAGAAAAGAAAAAATGCCTACGCTGCACCAAATGGCTACCTGCGTCTCATGTAGCATTTGGTCCGTGGCTGCCGCTTTTTTCAGCGAAAGCTGTTATGAGATCATTTCAACGGCCGTTATGGTGGCGTAGTTGTCCGCCGCCGCCGCCGGTGTCCGTAACCACTATCGCTCGAATAAGAAAAAAAAACGAAATAAGAAAAAATTTCCAGGATGAAACGGGGTTCGAACCTGGGCCTCTGCGTGGGAGCCCAGTGTTGTACCTCAGAGCCATGCCGGTGCTGAACTGCCTTGCAAAACGACGCTTACAGGCTTCATGTCCAGAAGGAACCACATTACCATATGTAATTTAGTGTGGTAGAAGAGTGAATAACAACCACGCACCACACAACGCGAATTCTGTAACCAGGCGTCACACAATGCGAATTGCGCAACGAGTGGGCTGTTGCATGCTTCCAACCCACTACAAGGGGCTTTGCAATAATTCTTCATCGTCATCAGGCACAACACCAACAAAGTGCGCATAATGCCTTAAATGTTTTTAACGGGTACCACGGCTCTCCGTTGAATGACGAAAAATGGCATAGTGGCTGCTTCCCTACTTCCCCACAGAAAGTATGATTTATAGCGTAGTGGGTTCCTCGCAAGTGCACTTGCTTTGGTTGCCAAGGAAGCCCATGAGCCCATCATCCATTTCCTCAGGCTCTCAATAAGTTCTTCCCCCCTCTCTCTGTCTCTCTTTCTCACGTCAATGTATGTTATGTTGCATGGTGGGAGAGTTAAATAGCGACCGGGCGTCACACAATGCGAATTACGTAACTGGTGAGCCGTTTAAAGCTTCCAACCCGTTACAAAGGGCTGAGCCACATTCTTCATCGTCATCAGTCGTCACGTAAACAAAGTGCACATAATGCCTTACATATGTGTGCTGGAACCTCGCTTCTGCGCACAATGACGAATAATGGCGTTGTAGTGCTTTCAAATTTCACAAATATTGTGATTTATGGCGTAGTGGGTACCTTGCTAGTGTACTTGTATTAGTAGCCCCAAGAGAGTTTACAATGGGCTCTAGAAATGCCGCTCTTCCAGCTTCGCTGTGACTGTGCTGCGCTTTCAGCGCAGGCCTGGCATTTTGTTGAAGAATTTTTATTTGTTGTTGTTGAAACGGTATGCTCATTTTGTCGCTTAACGTCCATCGCAGTGACCGATAACCTGCTACACCGACCTTCGTGCACGAAGCAGCCTTTGATATTTCGTTCAACTTACATTTGAGGGCACTGAAAGCGCCGCACGTTTGGCGGCAGTCACGTGGTATTTTTTTTAAATTCGAGCCCTTTAAAGAAAGGCCGGAAAAAATAAGCAGGGAGTTATCTTAACACAGATTGAAAATTGGATGTTTTTGAACAAGCGCTACAACTTTTGTACTGAAAACTGTTCTCCAGAGTTTATTATTAAAGAGTTCATTAAGCAATCTTGTTTTTGCCGAGCTTGGCGGATTGAAAAATATTCTGCCATGCTCTATATGGCTCAGAACAATATTACGCTAATTGCAGACGCGTAGCGCCTATGCTAATTTTTTATTACTTGGTGCTTTTTAGCTGAACACCCTGTAGAGCCCGACCGCTACGCGTATCGTACGCTTGCCGCCGTAGTCAGCTGCTGCGTCACCGAACCCTCAATCATTGTGCTGGCCGCGCCAACGGGTGAAAATTGTGCCGCAATTATGTATTGTTGCTGTACACACAAGTGGGACAGTACTAAGAACTGCCAAGGATTGCGATACATTCAAACCCTACTATATCAACTCGGTAAATTGAATTATCCTTCATATCGAACTATTTTCGACCGCGAGAATGCTTTACCGACAATGTATCGGAATATATACGGCTGCATCGAACAAAAACGGCTGGAATAGTTCATAAATCGAACATCGGACAGCGCGAAATGCCCCAAAAACTTGGCTTTCCCTCACAAGTTGTTGGCTTTTCCTCATGGTCGCGTGGCGCGACTAGAAATTATCGCTCACCATCACGTGCTTTTCCCCATGAATCCTCGTGACCGCGCCTTTCGGCCCGTCGTGCGCGGTCGCCGTTTGCTTCGCGAAATATTACGCTTGCGGTGCATGTATTTAGAAAACAGAACGCAGGCTTATGAGATGTGCTATTTACATCGACACCATATTTTCTCGCGTATAACCCGCCTTTGCATATAACCCACAGCCCCACAAAACATCGCGAAAGAAACTTGAAAAAAAAAAATGAAAAAGCGATCCCCGCAATCCCCGCGTATTACTGTGAAGCCACCTTCCTTGGTTTATCATGAGGCAGTGTCGTGAAGCCAACTTGAGCATCGAAAATACGGCAAATATATCTGAAAATTGTATATCGACGTATACGATATATCGAACTAGCTCCTTTTTTTGCGAATCGATATATAAGAATTTGACTGTCATTCCTAATGCGCAACCTAACGCAAGCGCAGCTGTTTCTCATTCATTCGACACCGGAAGCATTAACCGAAATCATGCATATGGCGCGGATGAAGCCACGCATATCCAGTTAACTCACATTTGTCGTGTGGGTATACGCCAGCGGATTGTGTGCATTTTGCTAAGTAGATAGCCTAGACAGCGCATCGGGACCATGCTTCTTTCGGCGGGAGGCGAATGCCGTGACCATACTGTGGGAACGACGACAATGCAATACGCATAAGCTATTTAATACAGGCACAAACGACAAACAAGCAACTCCCTAGCGAGCGGTTTATAACAAAAACTGCCTTGGTGCTGTTCCTCTCGGTCAGTGCGTTAAGCCCTCTGTTTTGACGTTGCGACAATATATTGAGGCAAATAATCTGAGAAAGACGATGCTACAGACAGCTCTTTATTATTTATTATATATTTTTTTTCTGTTCTCTCTTTTTAGGAGCTTGCTCCTTCGCTCGCGCCTCGTCCGTTATCGGCGGCGTCTACACTACTTCTCATTGGTCCCGCCAGAGGCGCAGCGCACTCTCTCCGGCGATTTCAAGAATGCACTCTAGATGGCGCGCCGCCGCTCAAGACGGCGCCAAGGAGGATACATAAGACTTGCTGGAGTGGAAGCCGCCTATGCACCCAGTGCGAAAGGCCAAGCGCTGCCGAAAAAGTTGCTCGCGTTTGTAAACCAAGTAGTTCTGAAATCAAGTATTCTGGGTGCAAACATTTATTTCCGACTTGTAAGAAGCCAAGTGACCGGTATAGAAGTGAATTCACTTGCAGAGGCATTTAGTAGAGACGCTTAAATCAGACGCACGGTGAAAACATGATGACCGAGCCCTACTGGTGATTGAAGATAATCACCTTTGACAGAGATGGTCTTACCTTATTATTGAACCATTCTCGGTTTCGTTCATTCGTCATGTGGCGTATACCCACTTTTACGTATTCTTCAGCGATTTGCTTGCACAAATTGTAAACGTTCAAGCGGGTCGAAGTCAAGGATGCGCTGCTCCAGTTTATGGAACCACTTTTTCTCGGAGGAAGCTACCAGGACTTCCGAGATGGCGTTTTGCCCTTCTTCACGGTTATGATGGCATCACATGCAGCCTGTAGCTACCAGTCCTTTCTCTACTTCTTCACACATGCCACTGATGCCAGTGACGTCTTGCGACGGTGAAATAATTCCACCTCTGCTCTTCTGTTTAAGTGAAGGTGCGACCCACTTTAGTGCAGGGCTGTGATGCACTGCTCAGATGTAGTTGTTGTACGAACTTTTCGAGCATTGAAGCTTGCTACGTGTGGCACCATGAAACTGGAAAAAGCAGAGAGGCTTTCGGTCAGTATCGGCCTGCAGGGCTGATGATCTGCGCTTGTCAATGAGCGTGCTTTTTGCATCTGCTATGGCAGCAGTAGTGGCTGCATTCAAGATGGAGACAATGTCTTGGGAGCAATTTCCTGAACCATAACTTCCATCTGAACCAACAGGCGCTTGTATACAGCCATAGGCTGTGCAGCTGTTGCATTGTTATGTCCGCCTCATCCACGTATTAACCCAAAGAGGTTTTCGGCATCGTATTGACTGAGTTTGTGTCAGCAAGTACTTCAGCTGATCCTGCCCGACAACCTCGTCAAGTATTCTTTCGGTTGCTTGCCATATACATATCAAAAAGCCAACAAATCCAGTGTTTTTTTTTTCAGTTCATCTGTCACTGCACTTCCTGCCGCGGATCTCTCAGCCCATTTGCATATGCTCGAGCCTAAGAAAAAAGCGCCTTCTAACAAGCAGTCAAAATAATATGCGCGAAGTGCACGAGCATATAATGATCTTCGTCTTTCGCATTCCGCTTTACCACGGTGAATGGCCCTCTCCTTTAGGAACCTGTCAAAAATATCACGGCTATTATTGTTGCAGCTCATACCACGTCAGCACATCTCAGTAACGCGCGCGGATTGGCTCAATCGAAGACCTTTTCGCGTACTTACGGACAGAATGTGAGGTCACAACCTTTCTTTAGCCTGTTTGCACATTTATAAGCGACACAAGAGGCAACCATTGTCAAACTGTTAGTGTTTACATGCTCACAGCGTCATATAACGCACGCAAGCAGCAGCGCGCGACTGCGTGGAGCGCGCTTTCTGCCTCTGGCAAGATGGCGACGCCGGTTTCACTCGACGAGCACCCCCTCCACTCCAGCGAATTCTACGTATCCTCCTTGGGCGGCGCACACCACGCTCGGAGCATGCGCTAGTTAAATGGGTGACCGCTAGATGACCGCGCCTATCGTTTGGCGTAGAGTTACTGTACATGCTACCTTTAGGTAGCAGAGTTGCGCATCTCTCTTCCAAATGCCGCTAGCAACCATGCATTGCGGAGAAGCTGACGCTCGGGCCCACTTTTGTATTTTTGGACGCCGCCGCTGTAGCGAACTGAATTAACACTAGTCATCGATAATCAATGTTTATCGCCGGTCTTCGACGCGCCGGACAAGTTAATTGCCGACACCATAGGCATGTGACCTGCACAAACGGAGTGCTACTTCACCGCACAGCTGTGGTTGCTAGCCGGACCTATGCGCAACTCTGCTACCTAAAGGTAGCATATACAGTAACTCCAGTTTGGCGCGCTCCCTTTCTCCTCTGGACTACGGTGACGGGGCCCGTCAGCGCAGTACCGTCGTAAAAGTGACGGGACCCGTCACCGTAGTGTAAATTGTAATAGTGGCGGGGCCCGTCATAATAGCGACGTACTTATAGTAACGGGCCCCGTCATCGTAAAGTGGTGACTACGGTGACGGGGCCCGTCAGCGCAGTACCATTGTAAAAGTGACGGGGCCCCTTTACCGTAGATTTCTGGTCGTTTTAGACGCCCTCGTCGTGTGGCGTTCGAGGCGTGGTAGTTACTTGTTTGAGGCAATAGAGAAAAAAAAAAGCGTTCATGGTGTAGTTAGTTGGCGCGCTCTCCATGGAGTGTTAGGGCTGCAGGTCGTCAGTTCGATTCCTCCCGTTTTTTCTTCCTTTTTTTTAGGTTATGCGTCAACATCAACGTTACTGCTCTGACGGAGTCGTAACTTTTTCGTTCATATCTGCGGCGGTTAGACAGCCCTAGCGTTCGGGTGATGCGTTGTTCCTAGGCTTGTGCGAATATTCGAGCACTTCGAATATTCGAACGAATATTACAGTATTCGAATTCGCTTCGAAACGAATTTAAATTCTAGGAAATTTCGAATTATTCGAAATGAACGAGTAGACATATAAACCGCATGTAACCCCTTGTAAAGGTGGTTTCACTGCAGTGTAGGCGCGCTATAACGTGAACGCACTTTATCAGGAGAAATCCGCACTGCCGCGAAGCCCCACTTCAAGGTGAAATGAGCATGTAGTAAAACCTTGTTAATTCAGAGTCACTGGGACTGTGACAAATTTAATTAAGCGGGTTTTCGAATTAACCAAACATACAAAAGGCGGGATGCAAGGAACTTCGTATTACTGGAAGTAATCAGAAGTGGTCGTTTGCTGTTCCTGCTAGTTTGCGGCTACAAGAGTTATGTCTTCCAGCAATACTTGGTCCGAATTTTGCCACTAAACCGGGGAAACGGCGGGCCTCGCTGAGGCCAGAGCAAAAAAAAAAAAAAAAAAGAGGGAAAAAAACGGTCTCGTGGTCAATAGAAATGCGCGCCTGCGGAAAAGAAGACGTGCTTCGCTGCAACACAGTGGTGACACACGGGCAGCATGTCACCGGCTCCTCGCAGCGTCAGTGCGTCATGATGCGGCCATTCGCCGATCCTTTCTGGTAAAATATTGTAATAATGACCAGTGTGACGGAATTCTCGATGTGTTCTGGGTGGGAAAAGAGGATCATTCAAGCTTTCGAACTGAGTTTTCGAAGTAGGCGTTGCGGGCAAGTACTCTGCCAGCAGTGCAAGTGCGCAAATTGCCGGAACAACCGCCAATCCAAGGTTCACACACATCGCGAATTCCGTCAGACCGCCCTTTATTAATTTCTCGATTTTCCATGAAAGAATGGGTAAATCATGACGCACGGACGTTGAGAGAAGCATTCGTCATGCTGCCCGCGTGTCATCGCTGTGTTGCAGTGAAGCATGTCTTCGTTTCCGCATGCGCGCATTTCAGTTGACCACGAGACCGCCTTTTGTTTTGTTTTTTTCTTGCGCTGGCAGCAGCGAGGCTGGGATGCTTCACTTGTCACCCATTAGTATCGCTACATTGCATTGCCTTGTGGCTCCTAAGGGCCAACGTTTCTGCGGATTTCCGGCTAAATCGGGATCGGGAATTGGCACATGGCACACAAAGTTTTTGAATTAACCGGGCTGGTACTCACCGCCGCTTCAAATTATCCACTCAGATTTACATTGCAAAATACAGGGCCATAGAAATCCTAATTATGCGGGATTTCGAAATAAAAGTTCGAATTAATGAGGTTTTACTGTATTACCCTCACATCGATTCATCATTAAGTTTAAAAGCTTGTTATACCGGCTTATATGCTCTAATTATTGTAAATTTTAATTAGCGTATTTTACAGGTTATCACTTGCATTCAACCGAAAGTCAAATCCTGCTACTAGTCAAAGTTGCTTCGAATTCGCTTCGGATCTAAAATTTACTATTCCCACAAGCCTAGTTGTTCCTATGCGACCTCGGTTCTAATCCTGCTGAGTAAGAAAATGTTTCCTTTGTTTTTCTTTTTTCAGTATTGTTTCACAATACTGTCCCGAGCTTCCGGCTAGTCAACAATAGTTACTCATTCATGGTAGCACGGCTCAGCGTGGGAGAGCGGAGCCCGTTAATCAGCATGTCGCTGCGCCGCTGACGGTCATGCGCTGCGCAGCCAGTTACAGGGACGCCATGGGCGCAGCGAGGACAGCCAGTCAAATCAGCAACGTTCCCTCCGAGGTCTCTTTCGACCATGGAAAGCAATTCTAGAAAACATCCAGGAAGACTTCATGGCTGTTTTGGTCGGCGGTGCACGTCACTACGAAAACATTTCGGGGGTTGGGGGGGGGGGGAGCAGCGATGCAGCGACATTGGCGGCATGCTGATATGCAGGGTCAGCGGCGCAGCGACAATCTGATTAACGGGCTCCGCTCTCCCATGCTGAGCCGTACTACCACGAATGAGTAACTATTGTTGACTAGCCGGAAGCTCGGGACGGTATTGTGAAACAATATTGAAAAAAGAAAAAAAAACGGAAAAATTTTCTTATTCAGCGCGATTAGAACCGAGGTCGCACAGGACGCTAGGGCTATCTAACCGCCGCAGACATGAACGAAAAAGTTACGACTCCATCAGAGCAGTAACGTTGACGTTGACGCATAACCTGACAAAAAAAACGGGAGGAATCGAACTGACGACCTGCAGCCACAATACTATGGAGAGCGCGCCAACAAACTACGCCACGAACACCACACGACGTGGGCGTCTAAAACGACCAAAAATCTACGGTAAAAGGGCCCCGTCACTTTTACGACGGTACTGCGCTGACGGGCCCCGTCACCGTGGTCACCGCTTTACGACGACGGGGCCCGTCACTATAAGTACGTCGCTATTATGACGGGCCCCGTCACTATTACAATTTACATTACGGTGACGGGCCTCGTCACCTTTATGATGGTACTGCGCTGACGGGCCCCGTCACCGTAGTCAGTGCCTTCTCTTCGCCGGGAGTTCACTCATTGAACAGAGGCAGCGTTGGCAGAGGACTGCGCCTCTCGTTTGGCGCGCTTCCTTTCTATTCGCCGGGAGCCCACTCAGTGAACACTATTCGTGGCCGCTCCGCTAGATGAACACTCCAGCCAAGGCAGCAGTGCGGTGAGCTCGCAACGCAGCAGCAGCTCGGGCTCGCCGCCAAGACCCTGTGGTGAGAGCCCGGGAGGCCGAAGCGAAGAGGGCTAATGTATATATAACAATGTTGTCACGTCTATATATGATGGTAGACGAATGTGTACGGTGGATTCACGGGTTACCCGATCATCTCCGAGCAAGCTCCTCTAACATAATTCACTTCGTGGATATGGCAGTGATATTCCTTGCTTTCTTTAATTTTATTATTTTTCTTCTGTTCCTGCGGCGCCTCCTACAGCTACAGATAACTCTTTCTATGTTTTTATTATTTATTCCACATTTTGTGTTTCGTTGTTTATTGACATTTTTCTTTTTTTTTCGGCGGCGTGAACTGCAGTGCACAAGAAGAAAAACGTCGCGTGGCTCGAGGAGCGTGAGCTCGGAGGTGTTTCGCTGCGCTCGCTCGCTCGCTCTGCTACGGCGATCGTGGACCAAGGGATGACCCTCAACCCAGGAACGTGCGCCCAAGAGCTGCGCACTAAAAATCTGGTCCACAGGATTAATTAAGACGTGGCTCAACTCAGGAACGGGCACCCAAGAGCTGCGCTCTAAAAATTTGCTCCCAGGACAAACTAAGAAGTGGGCGGCTAGGCCTTCAAGATCGACGCCCATGAGCATACCACTCACCGGAATGGGTGGATCGTAGACGCTACACTGGCTGGGCTCGCCATCAAGACCCAGCGGGATGGCCACGTTCCTCCAGACGCTCGCGGGGACGTCGCGAAGCTCGTACGGCGGTGCGCACCAGTGGAGAACGTCGTGGGTAAAAAGCTGGCTTCCAAGGGCGTGCATCAGTAGCGTAACCACGGACAGCATTCCGGTGAAGAGGACGCGACGCTGGAAGGTCCCGTGTCCCACTATGACGTACACATTGTCCTGGATCGCCTTGTGGGTCTCGGCTATGGAGAAGCCCGTTATCAGGCTCGCTTCGGGTCTTGGACTGTTGACAGGTGTCGCCTGGGCTGACGCGCTTGGGGTCATCACGACCGCTCGATGCGACGACGCTCCGTGACGTCAGGTCACACAATTTGCCAAGGGGAATCGTGCAGAGCCGCCTGTACCG
This sequence comes from Rhipicephalus sanguineus, assembly GCF_013339695.2. NCBI lineage: Eukaryota > Metazoa > Arthropoda > Arachnida > Ixodida > Ixodidae > Rhipicephalus > Rhipicephalus sanguineus. The sequence goes on from NC_051179.1 coordinate 116,248,901, forward strand.
ATGGCGCGTTTCTTCTTCTGAGATCGCGTTATCACGAGCACTCGACCTTCATGACGATGATGATGATGAACTTCTAAGATGGCTCGTACCCACGCTTGGAGATTGGTCGTCTGAACTCATAAATTATACTTTGAGAGATAATAAGCACCTATGTTGACAGAGGAGTGGTTTAAGGTGGGACGGTCCCTTATTCCAGGACCCCCATGGCCTGCACCTCCCGCCAGGCCCGAACGACAAGATACTGAAAATATTGTAGCATAAAGATAAAATTAATGAAAACGTACACGACGAAACTCTAACAATTGTGCGCTAGTACAATCATACCAGACAGCTTCACAGAACATATATAATATTGGTAAGGGAACGGAACCCAACTTTATTTTACAGCGAAGGCTGTTATGAGATCATTTCAGCGGCCGTTTTTGGCGCCGTAGTTGTCCGCCGCCGCCGGTGTCCGTAACCACTATCGCTCCAAATAAGAAAAAAAGGAAATAAGAAAAAAATTCCAGGATGGAACGAGGTTCGAACCTGGGCCCTCTGCGTGGGAGCCCAGTATTCAACCTCTGAGCCATGCCGGTTTTTTTTTTTTCTTTATTGCAATGTTAATACGTTATATACATATACACATGTGCCACACATCACCCACCAGCATGCGTAAGGCTGGCTGGATCTACTTATGCACTTTTGGCTGTTTCAGTGTATCTAATATACAAATCATTTCATCACTAGCCCCTCGGTGCTCCAGCACTTCTCTGAGCTTCGTGATCTGTTCAACGAAATAGGCGTTAACCGATCGCGCTTGTGGCTCAGCATTTCGTCCGGTGCTTGAAACTGCTTTGCAAAAAGACCCTATAGAGGCTTCAAGTCGGGAAGGAACCACATTAACATATGCAATATAGCGTGGTAGAAGAGTAAAATAAGTACCAAGCGTCGCACAACGCGAATTCTGCAAACAGGCGTCACACAATGCGAATTGCGCAACGAGTACGTTGTTGAATGCTTCGAACCCATTAGAAAGGGCTCCGCCAAAATTCTTCATCGTTATCAGGCACAGCATCAACAAAGTGCGCATAATGCCTTACATGCGTTTAGCAGGTACCACGGCTGTCCGTAGAATGGGAAAAATAGGCATCGTGCCTGTCTTGTCCTACTTCTTCTCAAATAATTACAATGATTTACAATGCGTAGGGGTACTCGGCAAGGTGCACTTGGTCTGTTGGTATCCCAAGCCAATAAAGCGCTGATCCATTTTCCTCCGGAGTCCCTATACTGTCTTCGCCCCCCCCACCATCTCCTCCCACGTAATAGTATGGGTGATACAGCTGGCGGGAGAGGGGAAATAGCGACCGGGTGTCCACCCAATGCAAATTACATAACGGGTGGGCCATTTAAAGCTTCCAACCCATTACAACGGGCTGAGCCGTAATTCTCCATCGTCATACCGTCGTTGCATGTCCAACAAAGTGACGAATATTGGCTTAGTAGGTGGCTTCCCACTTCCCAAAAATTGTGATTTTTGGCGTAGTGGGTACCATCCTAGTGTACTTGTATTAGTAGCCCCCAACGAGAGCATACAACGGGCTCTATAAACGCCGCTCTTCTAGCTTTCGCTGTGACTGTGCTGCGGTTTCAGCGCAGGCCTGGCGTTTTTTTGTTTGTTCATTACTACTATTAGAATATTTGTAAAAGTGAAAACTAAAGTAGTATTCGATCGTTTCGTTGCGTGACTGAAACCGCAAACGGCATCACTGAGACCCCTATGTACTGATGCAGAACTATCGATGGTACTATCGATACTATCGATAGCTGACTCACTATCGTACTATCGATGGTAAAAGATACTATCGATAGCGCTATCGATAGTAAATTCGATGGTACTATCGAGAGTATAAAATCAACAGCGCGAACTCATTGCAGCATAAACTTGGTTCCCCGCACGCTGTGGGTACATAGGTGAGCCAGAGGAGCAGACTGAAGGGCAAGGAAGTTGACGTGCTTGTGTTCTTAACCAAAGTGCTTTGCTGTCAAATGATCATAAAGCCAAACTGTTCAGCTGTAGTCGAAAGGAAGCCGTTACATGTGGTGGAACTGCGCAGCTTCAAATTTATATTGCGTTTTATGATTTCAAAATAAAAATGAAATATCAAGAACTAAGTTTGTTAATTGTAAGGTGTAACTGGTTGCTTTTAAATATGAATTTATTTATGGACATATTCCACCATTTTCACTGCGAAAACAATTTATTTCTCTCGCCAAAAATTGCTCATAAAAGAAGCTATGTTGATAGTAGGCTATGGCAAATATTTTGGCAATATGACCGGCCAGCAGCAGCATCATTATTCACACCACTAACGATAGTATTGTCACGTGGTTGCTACGGTCATGAATGGCGCAGCTATCATTGTGAACCATTATTAAAATATGAGCTGACACAAAAGTAGAAAAGGTTCTCATTTGTGTTATTGGACGTTTCAGAGATTGATTTCTCTATGTTTTCTCTACGTTAACTTTTAAGCATTGGCACGATGTCTACATATAATGCTGCTGCAACCCGATTATTTAATTGTTGCAACATTAAAAACATGACGTTATAAGGAAATGTAGAACCAGTAACAATAATACAACATTACATTTCACTTTCAACGTTGCGTCGATTAGTTGCATTCAGGCAACGTTGACTCAACGTTCTGCGTTACTTGGAGGCAAGACTGGGAAAATACGGAGCTTTTTATTGGGTGAACTCGTGCCATAAAATTATTACAATGTTTGTAACTGGGCTACGAGTATTTGGTGATCGTTGATGTTGAGTGACTGCCGCGAAGAATTAGACGCACGGACGAAGAAAAGAAGCAGTGTCAGCAGCGTCTTCGTGTTTCTTTCCTTCATCCGTGCCTCTAATTTTTCGCTGCAGCCACTCACATGCATAAAATCAAAACTCTCTATACAAGCGATAGACACTGCGCACTGATAGCGGAGTGAACAGTCGTCGGCCTCGAGCAATCTGATCATCGGTGGAACGCGTCGTCTTTTATACATCAGTCATCGAACCTTCCAGATGGTCGCGCAGGCTCTCGAATAAACTTGACTATTCGGTCCGGGCCGTAGTCTTAACAGAATGATCTCAAACAATCGCGAAACTTCTGACACTGCGGCGCAGTCTGCGTCAAACGTTGCTACTAACGGTCTTTGTGGGTGAAACAGGCGTACTAAAACAAAGCAACAAACACGCGTGGCAGTAATATCGCTATAGTAATATTCAAAATAGTACTACAGATTGCACTATCGATAGTTTGCCGATAGTAGCAATATCGATAGTTTGTTTACACTATCGATAGTTTCAAAAAAAAAACTATCGATACTATCGATAGTCAATTTACCGATAGTTCTGCATCACTACCCCTATGACTAAATCCCAAAACCAAATCGCTGAAGGTGACAAAAATTTCTGCTGTGAAATTTAACCTTAAATTAGGAAGCCCGATATTCAGATTATTTTTTTCTTAGTAACATGTAGCGGTGTAATGACAAAAAAGTAATGTTCTATTGATTCTATATTTCTAAGGACAATTTGTTATTAGTATTATATTCTTAACCCATGGCTCATTCCCACCACGGGGACTGGCGGAAGCAGAGGCTCAAGCTGCCTGACTGGTTAATAAAAAAAATAAAAGTTCGCTTCAGAATTACCACAAACAAAGCTCGAACGCGCGCAAGTGGAGCCTTTCGCATGCTCACATCACTCAGACATCACTCAGCAATGCCCAGATTGCACAGAACTTCATTGTTCACTCTCGCACATGCCCTGGCAATGTCCCGCGTTACCTCAGGGATCTCAACAGTGAGTCCGATTGGGAAGAGGCACTCAGGAGCTGCGAGCTCCACCACAAACTCAATGCTGTCCAGACGGCCCAAGAACTGGCGGAACGCTACCACGTCCCCGCCCCGACTCAGATGTCGCCAACGGGGCGCCTGCTAGGATCTCCCTCGTGGATACCCCGGCGGCCTAAACTCCCCAGGACCTTTCAATAAAGTTCTTAACTGACTGACTTCAGAATTTGCGAGCAATGATGACTTCAATGCGGCCGATTCCAATAAAAGAATGCCGCCGCGTGAGTTGAAAATTTAAGAAATATTAGGAGTGTGCGAATATCTGAAATTTCTAATATGAATCGAATGTTTTCCTTATTCGAAGCATAATCGACTCGAAAAAAAAAAATGCATCTTCGTATTTTTCCGAATATTGAGCCGCTTTTCCTAATAGTATTCCTGTATTTCATGTTACGGTGTAGGCCCGCAGGAGCGGTTTATTTTTCACCGACTTTAATTCTAGAGCTTTCTTATGCAGCACATCTTGTGCTTTCGTGCTCTGTAAATAGACCCAATAAAATAACAGTCAAGTATGTTACCTAAATCATGTTTAAATGCCGGGGAAAATAAAATGCTATGTGCGCGCATTACAATACATCTTGTCACTTCAACTCCGAGGCGGATGGTTTTTTTTTTTCACTTTCAGATGTGTTCTTACAGCAAATAATGAGTGCTTACCATGTAAAGATGTCAAGCAGTTAATTTTTTCGCATGACAGTTTGTAACGACTGCATTACCGGAAGTATCGTCCATGTACTGCATCCTAATGAATCGGAATTTCATTGATTTGTTTTAAAAAACGCAATGAAAGCTATGGTAGTTCCCTATTCGTACCTTTTTAATTAAACACACATTGTCAATAGTTCGTTGAATATCCGAATACAGTTTTTTTTTCCTTACTGTATTTTTATTGTATTCGATTCCTATTCAAAAATTTCAATATTCACAGACCCCTAAAATGTAATAATAGTCAAGGAAGAAGATTTAAATGCTTAGCCTATTGGAATCAAGAATGAATTCCTGAACAGCGGCGTGGATATTCCTGCTGTGGCAGCCGAGGGTCAAGAGTCTATATAAGAACGTGACGGGATTGTCTCATACACGCTGAAGCACAGAAGAGTGATTTCTGAAGAACCGTTTGTTCAGTTTAGCACCTAAGCAAAGCGCCCGAACGAAAAAGGAATCAAACTGTATTGACAGTTCTGGCAGTGCATGACAAGTCACGAGTCGTCACAGCGCCAGGAGCCTAGTCACGCATGACTAGGCTCCTGGCACCACGAGTACATCAGAGAATAGCGGACAACTGCAGAAAAAAAGTCTTATATATATTAACCCATTCTTTTGTATTCATTCGAGAAATTTCAGGCATCTGCACACACGATCGCGGCAACGAAGCGCAAATTAAAAAAAAAAGACGCGACACAGCGACATGGCCAGGCGAAAAAGGCTATCGCCTTACGCAGGCTGGGCCAGCTACTGAGCATCAAGATTTTGGGAAAGAGGAATTGTGTTAGTCGAAGAAGACTTAAATTTTCTTCCTCGTAAACTACAGTAGCCAGAAGGAACATTTTCGCTAATAAGTTTTAATTAGTTATCAATGTTACCTTTTGCACCTGGAGAACCCGGCACCTAGTTATAAATAGTCAACGATTCATCTGTAGGCATGTCTAAGTGATCGCAAAATGCGCTGTTTTAGCAGACTATTAGGTACACGCTAATTTTTTTCCGCATGATAGAAAAATTCCACGAAATATGAAAACTACCACGTGGCAACGCTTTCACCTGCATGAAAGTCACTGAAGCCTCTGTGTTTGGACACTAGGCTGTCTCGCACGCGCTCGCGCGTTCCCTCTCATAAATATGACGCCTGTACATTTATGGTGCCCTGTCAGGAACCCTACCTCATTTCCGTGATGACCAATACATACGGAAAGTGTGCGCATTCACACTCAGATGCCGAAAACGTGGTGTGAAAGCGAAACGTTAAACATGACAGGGGCTCATTGTGCTGGTTATATTAGCACGTGCAAGAACTGAAATACGCAACGCGTTATTTACAATGAAACAAAAAGCGCGGTGATGCGGTATCACCCCTCTATCCTCAAATAAACTCAGCGTTGCACGCATACGTCCAGTAACCTGTTCTAGTAGAGTCACGGCTATTCATTCCTATGTCTTCCTGATAAATCAAGGTAGTTAAGCATTCATTAGGGGGGTGCGAATATTCGAGTTCTGAATTCGAATCTAATAATACCTAATTGAATAATTCGATTCGACTTTCGAATAGCTAGTATTCGAGGTTTCGAATAATTCGCCATGACGAATATCTAAAGCGCGACAAAGGCCAACGCTGCATTTTGGTTAGGCCGGGATGGCTAAAGCTAACGCTAACGCCTGTACAGCACGCCTTTCGTTGAAACTTTCACCGATATCCTGGTTCAAAGCGACCACATGTTTATCTTAAACGAGATTATGCCATTTCTGTAGGCCAAAAGTACACGCGAGAGAACTATCAAGCCCTTCCCAACATCGTTTCCGAAACGAAGGCGCCTATTTCTTGCGTAGTTCGGTCGCGTATGCCGCAAGCGCCATGAAACGTCTCGAATTTGGCCCGCGAAACCATCTGTGATTGGCTTGACATGTGAAAGTTTGTTCACGCTGTGCAGTTGTCATTGTCGCAATGCACCACTCATTCAGAAACTCCCATCGTTCCGTCGCCGAGTAAAAACGCTGCTGTGGACGGACGGCCGAAGATTTTTAGTCCTGGAGCACTCATGGCGATGAAGCGCAGCGTTGCCGTTCTCCTTTCTTTCAATTTTCATTAAACTTCTTTGTATTCGATATTCGATTCGATATTCCACATATTTGGCCACTATTCGGCGCTATTCGATTCGAATTCCATTCGAGATTAAATTTCGCTATTCGCACAACCCTAGTATTCATCGTTCCCAGGCTACTCAGTTGACTGTGCCCACTTGACGGTATCATTCACGAGTAACATACGATCGCTTGAGCGGTGTCGCCATATATGTTTGATCCCTTAAAAAACTAAATCCGGCGCTTAATTTAGCGCTAATTCTGCTGAAACCCAGCGCTAATTATGCGGTTCATGTAGCGCTATTGTACTACTTGTGTAGGTCTTGGTGTAGTTCTAACTACCGCGCTAAATCCTGCGCTAACGTCATTCTTGTGTAGATCATGGTGTAGGTATAAATCCCGCGCTAAATCCCGCGCTAACGTCATTCTTGTGTAGATCATGGTGTAGTTCTAAATCCCGCGCTAAGTCCTGCGCTAACGTCATTCTTGTGTAGATCATGGTGTAGTTCTAAATCCCGCGCTATATCCTGCGCTAACGTCATTCTAGTGCAGATCATGGTGTAGTTCTAAATCCCGCGCTATATCCTGCGCTAACGTCATTCTAGTGCAGATCATGGTGTAGTTCTAAATCCTGCGCTAACGTCATTCTTGTGTAGATCATGGTGTAGTTCTAAATCCCGCGCTATATCCTGCGCTAACGTCATTCTAGTGCAGATCATGGTGTAGTTCTAAATCCCGCGCTATATCCTGCGCTAACGTCATTCTAGTGCAGATCATGGTGTAGTTCTAAATCCCGCGCTAACGTCATTCTGGTGCAGATCATGGTATAGTTCTAAATCCCGCGCTAAATCCTGCGCTAACGTCATTCTTGTGTAGGTCTTGGTGTAATTTTAAATCCCGCGCTAAATCCTGCCTAACGTCATTCTTGTGTAGGTCTTGGTGTAGTTCTAATTCCTGCGCTAAATCCTGCACTAACTTCATTCTTGTGTAGGTTTTGGTGTAGTTCTAAATCCCATGCTAAATCCTGCGCTAACGTCATTCTTGTGTAGGTCTTGGTGTAGTTCTAAATACCGCGCTGTATGCTGCGCTGACGTCATTCTTCTGCAGAACTTGGTGGGGTTCTAAATCTCGCGCTAACTCCTGTGCTAACGTCATTCTTGTGTAGGTCTTGGTGTAATTCTAAATCCCGCGCTAAATCCTGCGCTAACGTCATTCTTGTGTAGATCATGGTGTAGTTCTAAATCCCGCGCTATATCCTGCGCTAACGTCATTCTAGTGCAGATCATGGTGTAGTTATAAATCCCGCGCTATATCCTGCGCTAACGTCATTCTAGTGCAGATCATGGTGTAGTTCTAAATCCCGCGCTATATCCTGCGCTAACGTCATTCTAGTGCAGATCATGGTGTAGTTCTAAATCCCGCGCTATATCCTGCGCTAACGTCATTCTAGTGAAGATCATGGTGTAGTTCTAAATCCCGCGCTATATCCTGCGCTAACGTCATTCTAGTGCAGATCCTGGGTGTAGTTCTAAATCCCGCGCTATATCCTGCGCTACCGTCATTCTATTGCAGATCCTGGTGTAGTTCTAATCCCGCGCTATATATCCTGCGCTAACGTCATTCTAGTGCAGATCATGTGTAGTCTAAATCCCGCGCTATATCCTGCGCTAACGTCATTCTAGTGCAGATCATGGTGTAGTTCTAAATCCCGCGCTATATCATGCGCTAACGTCATTCTAGTGCAGATCATGTGGTGTCCTTCTAAATCCCGACGCTATATCCTGCGCTAACGTCATTCTGTGCAGATCATGGGTACTTCTAAATCCCGCGCTATAGTCCTGCGCTAACGTCATTCTAGTGCAGATCATGGTGTAGTTCTAAATCCCGCGCTATATCCTGCGCTAACGTCATTCTAGTGCAGATCATGGTGTAGTTCTAAATCCCGCGCTATATCCTGCGCTAACGTCATTCTAGTGCAGATCATGGGTAGTTCTAAATCCCGACGCTATATCCTGCGCTAACGTCATTCTAGTGAGATCATGGTGTAGTTCTAAATCCCGCGCTATATCCTGCGCTAACGTCATTCTAGTGCAGATCATGGTGTAGTTCTAAATCCCGCGCTATATCCTGCGCTAACGTCATTCTAGTGCAGATCATGGTGTAGTTCTAAATCCCGCGCTATATCCTGCGCTAACGTCATTCTAGTGCAGATCATGGTGTAGTTCTAAATCCCGCGCTATATCCTGCGCTAACGTCATTCTAGTGCAGATCATGGTGTAGTTCTAAATCCCGCGCTATATCCTGCGCTAACGTCATTCTAGTGCAGATCATGGTGTAGTTCTAAATCCCGCGCTATATCCTGCGCTAACGTCATTCTAGTGCAGATCATGGTGTAGTTCTAAATCCCGCGCTATATCCTGGCGCTAACGTCATTCTAGTGCAGATCATGGTGTAGTTCTAAATCCCGCGCTATATCCTGCGCTAACGTCATTCTAGTGCAGATCATGGTGTAGTTTCTAAATCCCGCGCTATATCCTGCGCTAACGTCATTCTAGTGCAGATCATGGTGTAGGTTCTAATCCCGCGCTATATCCCGGCAGTAGTGCAGATCATGGTGTAGTTCTAATCCGGCTATATACTGCGCTAACGTCATTCTAGTGCAGATCCATGGTGTAGAATTCTAACTCCGCGGCTAACGTCATTCTGGTGCAGGATCATGGTATAGTTCTAAAATCACGCGCCTAAATCCTGCGCTAACGTCATTCTTGTGTAGGTCTTGGTGTAATTTAAATCCCGCGCTAAATCATTGCGCTAACGTCAATTCTTGTGTAGTCTTGGCGTAGGTTAAATCCCGCGCTAAATCTCGCTAGCGTCGTTCTTGTGTAGGTCTGGCGTAGTTCTGTATCCCGCGCTAATCCTGCCCCTAACGTCATTCTTGTGTAGGTCTTGGGTAGTTCTAATTACCTGCGCTAAATCCTGCACTACTCTTCATTATTGGTAGGTGTTGGTGTAGTTCTAAATCCCATGCTAAATCCTGCGCTAACGTCATTCTTGTGTAGGTCTTGGTGTAGTTCTAAATACCGCGCTAAATGCTGCGCTGACGTCATTCTTCTGCAGAACTTGGTGGGGTTCTAAATCTCGCGCTAACTCCTGTGCTAACGTCATTCTTGTGTAGGTCTTGGTGTAATTCTAAATCCCGCGCTAAATCCTGCGCTAACGTCATTCTTGTGTAGGTCTTGGTGTAGGTCTAAATACCGCGCTAAATGCTGCGCTAACGTCATTCTTCTGCAGAACTTGGTGGGGTTCTATATCCTGCGCTAACGTCATTGTTGTGTAGATCATGGTGTAGTACTGAATCCCGCGCGAAATCTTGCGCTAACGTCATTTTTGTGTAGGTCAATGTATAGTTCTGAATCCCGCGCTAAATCCCGCGCTAACATCATTCTTGTGTAAGTCTTGGTGTAGTTCTAAATCCCATGCTAAATCTTGCGCTAACGTCATTCTTGTGTAGGTCCTGGTGTAGTTCTAAATCCCGTGCTAAATCATGCGCTAACATCATTCTTGTGTAGGTCTTGGTGTTGTTATAAATCCCGTGCTAAATCTTGCGCGAACGTCATTGTTGTGTAGATCATGGTGTAGTACTGAATCCCGCGCTAAATCTTGCGCTAACGTCATTCTTGTGTAGATCATGGTGTAGTTCTTAATGCTGCACAAACGTCATTCTTGTGTAGGTCTTGCTGTAGTTCTAAATCCCATGCTAAATCCTGCGCTAACGTCATTCTTGTGTAGGTCCTGGATGGTGCGGGCCGAGGTTTTATTTTTTGTTTCATACCTCACAATAAAGAAAGTAGTTCTAAATCCCACGCTAAATCCTGCGCTAACGTCAATCTTGTATTGGTCTTGGTGTAGTTCTAAATCCTGTGCTAAATCCTGCGCTAACGTCATTCTTGTGTAGGTCCTGGTGTAGCTCTAAATCCCGTGCTAAATCATGCGCTAACTTCATTCTTGTGTAGGTCTTGGTTTAGTTCTAAATCCCGCGCTAAATCCTGCGCTAACGTCATTCTTGTGTAGGTCCTGGTGTTGCTCTAAATCCCGCGCCAATTCCTGCGCTAACGTCATTCTTGTGTAGGTCCTGGTGTAGTTTTAAATCCCGCGCTAAATCCTGCGCTAACGTCATTCTTGTGTAAGTCTTGGTTTAGTTCTAAATCCCGCGCTAAATCCTGCGCTAACGTCATTCTTGTGTATGTGTTGGCGTAGTTCTAAATCCCGCGCTAAATCCTGCGCTAACGTCATTCTTGTGTAGGTCCTGGTGTAGCTCTAAATCCCGTGCCAAATCTTGCGCTAACGTCATTCTTGTGTAGGTCCTGGCGTAGTTCTAAATCCCGCGCTAAATCCTGCGCTAACGTCATTCTTGTGTAGGTCTTGGTGTAGTTCTAAATCCGTCGCTTAAAGAGACACTACAGTGAAAAACGATTTTTCTCATATAAGTAAATTACCCTTTCACAATTCCAAACTGACCATAGTTTGCTTGGTCAGTTTGCTTGGTAAGCGAGAAACGCGAAAAGAGAGAATGTGTGTGGAGACGCCACCTTGAAATTCCCGCACCAAACACCGTGACGTCATAGATTTTGACGGTGTCTACTCTGTCCTACGTTGTTCCTAATCCGTAAAAATAAAGTGCATCGACCTTTGATGGGGCCATAGACTCAACATAGCAAGTTTGAGGACATTTCGTTGAAGGAAATTTCGTCGCCAAAATATGACAAATGCACAAACGCAACTCGCGACGTGACGAGAGAAAATTTGGGCGCCCAACTTAAGAATGATACTTTGACCTTTATTTTCTCCTCTACTAACAAACTTATGATGGTGAAATTAATGACATTAGACTTCTCAGAGCACAATGCATCAATTTAATTGATTCATTGTTTCACTTTAGCGTCCCCTTAATACAGCTCCACTAGCGTGGAACATGAGGAACTGCGTAGCACGGGCAACCCAGCAATTCCCTTGAAAAACACGTGCTTGCCAAGGCGGTGGCGCCCTCTCTTGCGCGACGCGGGTATCAGCCAGATTTTTCAGAAGCGTTTTCGCGATTTTAAAATTATTGCGACTAATTGTTGGTTTTGTTCCTGCATAGTTTATATTGTTTTAGACCTTATTGATAAGGGTGTCCGAATATTCGAAAATTTCGAGTAACGAATCGAATAGCATTGTATTCGATCTGGTACTCGAATCGAATATTACGTATTCGAAATGCCGAATATTTTTCGAATAATCAGCACCGACGGGAGAACCACAAAAGAACGGAACTTTGGAACAGCTAAAGAAAGTTTTTGTCCTTTCAAGTCACTAAATTACCAATGTGCATGCGGCTCAAGCTTTTACGGGACTACCAAGGCTATATTTATTACCAGATAAAGGCGATTTTTCCGAAAACTTCACTCTTACTCAGCTTTCACTGTGGTGCAGCTGCATCGCACTAATGAGTTCCTGTCTTCATCCAGTAATAACTGAAGGTGGGCACTACGACAGCGTTCAGCTTCATGAATAAAAGACGCAAGTGTTGCGTTTGCTGTAAATTGCTCTTCAGCTTTCAACACCGTTTACATTCTTTTGGTGCCGAGGCCCACCTTGTGATGACAGGTTTATCCGTTTCATTACATCTTTAACCGTATTTGTGGTGCTGCAGCAAAACTGTTTAGCCGTTATGTATTTCATTTAAAGCAGGCGACCAAGTATCACCTCGATTACTGTAGTCACCGCTGCATTTCAACCTACAGGCGTAAAATATTTCGATGGGCCCAGGCGTTCCTGTATACGAGCTTACCACAGTTTTCATAGTTGTGGTATCTTCAGTCGGTTAAAGGTAACCGTAATGTTCATCGGTGAATGTTTGTGAATATTTGGTTCGAGTAAAATGTTGTAGAGTTTTAAGGCATATTATTACAAAGTAGTTCTCCGACATCCCGCAAGGTGGTGGAAGGGTTAAGAACCCTTGGGCCAGCAACTAAGAAGCTTTCTTTCTGAGAAATCCGTGCGGATTTCCTTGTGGCTACGTGCTACTACAGGGTAGTTTTCAATTTCCCTTTCTTGAGTTCGAAGACTGTTTTGAAAATGGCTGTCATACTATTCGAAAACTACTCGAAGAGTATTCGATTAGTACTCGTATTCAGTTCGGTTTCATTGCTATTCGATCCGTATTCGATTCGGTTAAAAAATTCACTATTCGCACACCCCTACTTGTTTGACTATTTAGCATTGCAAGCCCTGTTTTACGCCTGTATTGACCACTGCGTGACCATGCGACATGAGACAGTGGATGAACGACAAGCCGGGCCCCTAAAGCGCTACGCACTTAAAACAATGCCTTGTACTGTGGTAGCACATTCCTATCCCTCAGCGAAGACAAACCGGCAGGTATATCACTGGTAGGTCTCTTCGTATACCTCCCATAGGGACGCGTAATTCAAACGTTCTGCGACTCTTGCGCCGAGAGCGCCAAAAAAGCCGTTGAGTTACGGCCCTGGCGAGTGGAAGCGCTGTAATGGCGGCGATGACGCAGCGGTTACGTAACGATTGCGTTTTTACGTCGTCGGGGCAACAGTAACAACAGCCGCTCGCTTCTTCTCGCCCCCCCCCCCCCTTCCCCCTCGCACTCCTCGCGGCGTTTTCCTTTTTTTTTTTTTCGGGCGCGCTTGCTTTTTCTCCTCTCCCATGTCGGGCGCCGTTTTTTTTGCCTTCTTTCTTGGCGGCTCCTTTTTCTTCGTTCATGCCGCGCTCCGTTTTTTTTTTTTTTTCGTGTGCGTGTCGCGCTTTTTTTTTTTTTTTTCGCGTGCGCGCGTACTGTGCTTTGTCACGCATTTATGTTTTTCTGTCCGCTCGTGGTGCGCAGTGCGTTTGAATGCACGCAGCCAGCATGATCCAGAGCATAAGGGATGACTTCCACCCACAACATATCTGTGACTTCGTTTTATTGCTCCGTTTCCAAAACTCAAGATTTGCACATAATGGGGCACGATACAAGTTCCGGAGAAGAAGAGAATTAAAGAATGCACAGTGTGTCCATGATTAAACAGCACACAAGTTCATTGTAAAGTTCAGAAATTGGAAATTAAAAATCGAACACACTGAAAATGCAGGCCCTTTAACGTATACACATATAAGTAACACGATGTGTTTAGTACAATACTGACCAAAGTGCACAAGAGCTGCTGATGTGACAGAGTCATGAAATTCAAAGAAATGTAGGCGAAATGTAAGTGCATGACAAAAACAATAAAGATGCGCAAAATACCTAAATATGGAATAATATTGCAATGAACCACTTATTAACCACTGTACTAATACGAAACACAAAACAACTAGATATATATAAGCAGTACATCGCACTAAAAAGGGAAATACACATTATTTGGCACTTGACCACTACTTGACAGTTAGGTGGCGGCAACGGCATGAAGGCGATGGTCCGTTTATGCAGCAGCACATATAACATTCGAAGAAACGCATATTACCCAATGGCCAGGTGAAATAAGTCTACTACACAGCTTTTCTTTCACCGCGAATACAATGCATAGCTGTAAGATAACGTCACTGAAGTGAGAATGTCATGCCCTGTACACTGAGCACTTCATTGAGATAAACGCATACAATAAAATTCTGCATATTGGACACTTGCAATACTCAAGGCTCACCAGAAAAAAACAACTCTCATGTCTACACATGAAGGTTCTTCGAACGGTTTTTCAATAGGTAATTACAGAGGTAATACATAAACACAAAGAGTACTTTTTCAGCTGTAAGTACATATATTGAACATAACATTCACGCACCGAAAGAAAGCACTGGGGGCAGAGTAGAAAGCTGGTGCACTTGAGGTTGCGGATCGAGACTTCGCAGAGAGCAGATTCTATAGTTATTAACCCTTCCTTGGGCAAACGCGTCACTTGTGGCCTTCTCCATAATTAAGAAAACGTTTACGTCCTGCAGAAAAGCAGTTGCAAACCGAATTCAAACGACAAAAATTACGCAGTCACATCACGCAAACGTAGTTTCGTCGTCTCGGTATAGTGCAAGTTGAGATACACAGACTCAGAAACGCGTATTTAAACGAAGGCGAGTGATAAACAGGCCAAAAAATGCAAAAAGCACTTCCAAGGAAGCAGTCATGTCAGAAACGCAGAAGTTAAACTATGAGTCTAAAGTGCTTTATTTTCGTTACTTCTTGGTACAACGATGCAAAATCGTGCTCTTCACGATTCAGTCACGTTTAAAAACAACTGTTGTCCAACTGCGATGAAGCTATATATGTGTGGCTGCGAACGCAAACCGCATACTCACCTATAGTTTTTTCGATCAGGGAAGAATCTTGCGGAACTCGGTCTTGAAGTATCCGTGCACCGCTGCATGATGTACGAATGGCGTGTGCCGTTAACCATCACGGCGGCAAGAGAGCAATCCACGGAAACACCGCAAAAACTGCACACGCCGGCCAACGGTCGCTTCATGTAACGGAACATCACGAAACTTCACATCAAGGCCGGCGACTACGACGGGCTCCGATGTGGCGGCGGCAAGCACGGCTGCCCATAACGACCGCTCCAATAGTCTCAAAAGCGAACAATGATCCGCCAACCTCAACGAGAGACTTGCAGGTGTCCCCCAAGCATAGCCTGCCTGCACGGACAGCCTGGTGCCCGCGCTCAACGCTCGCTTCATGCTACAACGGAACTTTCGAGAAATTCAAAACTAGCGTTGCGGCGCGCGCGCGGCCTCGGCGGCCGGCGCGGGGCGCACGGCTTTGCCGGCACGGCGGCGGGCTGCCATTGGCTGCTTTCATTTTGACTCGCCATCGACTCGAGCGCCAATTTCGCCTTCAGTTATCGCACTTCTGGTTGGAAGCTCAGTTAGGCTCAGATTCAAGATGGTGGTGATGACGTAATTCTTTGGGACGCTTGTGCGGCAGTGTTTCCGACCGTTGGGTATATTAAGTGACGTACTCCAGTGGTCATATTTTAAAGACGATAGTCTTTCTTGGGGAACTTAAACGCAGAAATTTTGGTCTGTCTGTCTTTCTTTCTTTCTGTCTTTCTGTTTGTCGGCACGTCCCTCGATTCATCCACTCGGCCAAAGTTGAACCCCTTGCACAAGGGCCAGCCATCGTGAACGGCTCTTTAGGTTCATACTTGTCTACATGGTTGATCAAAAAGCAAACATTACGCATATCTGAGGCGCAACATCACTAGATAAGTATTAGGTGGTGTGTTCCTTTAATAGAAAATACATAGATACGTAATTCTAGAGACCCTAGTTTCTTAAGCTGCGCTGAAAATGCGACTGCGCCGAAACTTGGCTTCCACCGTGCCCTCGGCGCGAGCTCATTGTTGTGTTTCGGTTTCAGTTCAGTATTGCACTGTACGAGTGCCGTGGGGCGCCGCTCTGGCATTCCTGCTTTACCCAGGCGACGTGAATATAAAAGAGTGTGTGGAGAGTACTCGTTGAGTGCGGACGTTTCTTCTGCTTCGGCGCTTCGCGCCAAACCGCGTGTTCGGGCTGGCTGGCGTCCCCGCCGGTCGCGTTGGTCACCGCCGGTCTTGCCTGCTGCTGCGCCGGGACTACCAGCCGCAACACAGCATTCACGTTTCCCGACGTATTGCCAGATGGCGTTCATATCTCACGCAGCGCCTCTTCTATCGTCTTTACACGACATTTGCAGCGAAGCACGCAGATACGCGGCCAATTTTTTATTGATCTGTTTCCCTAATGATTCGAAGCAGTTTAGTCCGCGCCGAGTTACTTCCTTTTTATTGCGCATACCTTGCAGAGGCCACGTAAACACCGACTCTTACGACACAGCCGGTGGGCCTGCAGCACGTGCCTTCGGTAAAACAATCAGAAGCCATAATAGAAAGTCTCAGCCAGCACGCACTTCGAGCGTTAGACATCAATAATGACAGAGTTGGCGTTTTAACTGTTCTTCGTGTACGTGCACCGAGATTTTGCTTTCAATAAAGTTGTTTTCTGCCTGCCTCCTCCTAGCATGCGGCTGCAGTGATAAAATACTAGTCAGCCCACGCTACATATTGATCTTGCTGAACAAATTTCGAGAAATGCATAAGGGCCACTCATGTCGATGCGTTTCTTCTGCGATAACTATTCATGCTTTCGGCGAAACACCGAAGGTCTGACTTGTGAGACACTGGCTGGTGGCCACGGAAGTGAAACACTCGTGCTTACGCAAGAAGCATTCGTAAGTGAGTACAAGCGTGGTAGCCACGGCAACGCGACCTAATCTAACTCGACAGATCAGCGGCACACTGCAAACGGCTTTCAGCCTTTTAGCGAGTTTTAACGCAACAGCGTTAAAGAGCCCGTGTCGCAAAAATTTCCGCGTCGGAGTTGTTGGTTGTGAGCGAAAGATCATCATTGTCCGTGACCAAAAAATCGCCGTGGATGCAAATAATAAAACATGATGTACCCGAGGTGGGATCGAACCCAGGCTACGGCGTGGCAAGCAGGTGTTCTACCACAAAGCCAAGTCAATGCTTGGAACAGCACTGAAAGTAACTTTCATGCTTCACAAACATAAGCATCCTGCGTACAGCCGTCCCAATCCGACATGTGATACCGCAGTAAAGCATGGTACAAGCGTACATTGCCATCGGGCGTCACACCATGTGAACTGCATAATGAGTTGGTGGTTTAAAGCCGGCCAGCCATTACAAAATGGCGCACGTTGCTGTGCATATTCACTTGCGTACACCCATGGGTGCATAGCAACTTCGAAAAAGTATCGCGCGCCTAACTGCAGCTGGTTTGAAGAATGCCACCCATTACAAAGGGCACACACATTAGTGCGCGCATTCTCTTGCACACGTAGTGGGTACACTATTGTCATAATTGTGCTGTTGAAGAGGGCGGAAAACCTTTACCTTTACTATAGGTATGCCGTGGTGTGTGTGCGTGTGCGCGCGCGCCCGCGCGCCGTTTGTGTGTGCGTGGTTTGTGTCCGTGTGTATTTGTGGCAGGGTGACTGACAATAATGACAAGCGAACAGAGCGCGATAATGATGGGGCCGGGTATCGCTATCGCGTCCAACTCTTAAATGCGTAGCCTTTAAGCGTTGGCACATCTACAACTTAAGCGTCCCCCAATATTTAGGCTCGTTGTGCAGCGTGCATCATAAGGGTACTACGCAAAACTCTCTATAAAAGGAGGGTTTAAGAACATCCTTTGTTAACGGTGTCATAAAGTTGAACTAACAGATTCTTTAGGAGGAAACTTTGGTGTTCTTATTTAAGTCATTTTGGGGGCTGCAATGGAGCGCATTGGGAGTTTTTCTGCTCCTTTTGAGAGCTTTTACAGCCCACTTTTATTCGCGGCCCTAGAGCGGACCAAAACTTGGGCAACGTGGTATTTATTCATGGTAAAATTAAACAGCGACCTTGTGATGAGGGCAGATAAGACCTCGACACAATACTTGTGCTTTTACTTTGTCAGAAATTGTGTCCACAGTCGGAACCTCTTGTACTGGTCATAATAATGTATAGCAATATAATGCAAAACTGCAAAATAACGAGAGGGAAGAAACAAGGTGATTCAACAACGTGGTTCAACAGATTCAACTAACTTGTATCAATGCGATTAAATTAGCCTTGCACAACTCGCACATCTCCTGATGGCTAAAAATATGCACATGTCCCCCTGGCAAGTTCCATTGCTGATATGTGTGTAATAAAGTGGCAATACCATAAAATGCATGTGCGTCACAATACACACTAGAGGTGTGCACGGGCTCCGGGTAGCCCGAAAGCCCGACCCGGCCCGCGGGCCGGGCTCGGGCGGGCCGACGTATTTTTACCTCGGGCCCGGGCCGGGCTCGGGCTACTTGGAGTTTTATCGGGCCGGGCTCGGGCTCGGCGCAAAGCCCGACTCAAGCCCGAAATATAGAGAATGAGCGGGAATTGTTTTCCAGCACGCATGCATCGCCTTTTCCGCTACCGCCCGTTACCGCTTTTCTTTTCCATTGCAGTTGTTAGCGAGTGGAGCGACAGTGGTGAGAATGTAGCAGTCACGAAAGATGAGCTCTCCGATTATCTCTCTATGGATTCGCCCTCCTGTCCATCTAAAGTTTTAGTCTTCTGGAAAAACAAGCAGCAGAGATATCCCAAGCCTTGCCAGGCTGGCAAAAAAGATATAGCAATTCCGGCGACGAGTGCAAGCAGCGAACGTAACTTCAGTTCGGCGGGCTACATAATGCAAAAGCGCCGCACTACGTTGAAGCCGGAATCGTTGGACTGCTTGCTGTTTTTGCACGACAATTTGGAATCTGTGGAATAGAGACTGGTCGTCGTGTGTCGTTTGATCATATTTGATATGCTCAATAAAATGCCAAATTACCGGGAAACGATGTTTTGTTTTCGCAGCGAACCTTCAAAAAGCCGGGCCGGGCCGGGCCGGGCCCGGGATTGGATTTTCGTACGTCGGGCCGGGCCGGGCGGGCTCGCAGCCCTTTGCCGTCGGGCTCGGGCGGGCCTTCGACAAAGTCAGCGGGCCCGGGCGGGGCTCGGGCTCCGAAATACGGCCCGTGCACAGCTCTAATACACACTGTCACTTAGCAGATCTCTATCAGATCATATGGCCATAATTATATCGCTTTTAAATGATTTATTCTTTGAAACTAAATGAATCCACGCAAATGGTGCTAATGTACCTTGATATTCTTTTACACTTCTTTTTCTAAAAGACGGGCAAAGTGCGCAATACAAAAGTGTTGTCGAAAAGTCTTCTCACTTCCTGATATTGTGCTTCGGTGGGTTCTCACAGTTGCTTGGCAGCAGAAGTTTGGGAACAGAATAAATAGGAAACGAAGTTGGCCTTAAACGAACTTTTCATCACATGACAGCGTGATAATCGCGGCCCTTTGCTCCAGTGTATGTTCCCTGACAGCATTCTGCCTCATTCATGTTATATCGCACGCAAGGAAATTATTTCGTACAAAACGACTTTTTTAAGGGGCACTCGAGCGTCGATTGACTGGTCGTGCGAAGCATGAGCCATATTCACAGGACTTTCAAAACACGCATCGCACATCGTCGCTATATGAGCTTAATTGCTTTTTTTTTTTTCATTGCACTTTTCACGCGACGCAACGTGCAGAACGACACCTACAGGTGCTTCAGCAGAGAGAACATAAGTACTGTTTACCATTTTGGTTCCTGACTGTGCCGAGCACGCAAGAGGCCCATCATCTGCTTCGTAATACACACCGGCACGCTCGCTTGAGTCGACGGGCCATCGCGAAACAATCGCAGTCGCATTGCGGCATGTTACACTGCCGTCAAAACACGCCTTTCACGTCCAGCGGCGAGAACACAGTGAGGCTGCAAGCACGAAACGCGCGCACACCGGCCGACACAGCTGGCAATTGAGTTGTGGCGTTCACAAGGCAAGGTACGATTCGGAGAATTCCACGGCGGCTTCGCTTCGGCATCACACACGCCGCTGGCAGCCTCCGCTGGCAATTCGGAACTTGAACTACTCTCTTCTCGCGTTTATTTCTTTTAAGTGCAGAGCACTTTAGGGACCCGGCTTGTCGTCTGTTCGACTCTATTCATGCATCTCATGTGGCGTGATCGCGCTCACAGCACAGCGCTCAATACAGGCAATAACGAAGCTAGCGATGCTCAAAACCGTGTTCAAATGAACGAACAAGGTCTAAAATAATGTATATAACAGAAATAACCAAGTAATTGCACTATTTAGCTTAAAATAGCTAAAAACGTTTCAGAAACAGGCGATTGACTCAGATGCCGCGCAAGAGAGGGCGCCACCGCCTCGCCAAGCGAGCGAATGCCCCTTCCCCTGCACTTCGCCGGCGCCGCCAGCGCTGCGTCACTGCATCTGATGGCGGAAACAACCTGACGGAACTCGCTGCAGCCGACGCATATCTCAGCGTCCATAACAAGCAGGAAGTCGATAAAGCGCAGTAAAGGTAGCGCACATGTCGCACGCCGAGCCTGAGAATCTCCCTAAGGAAATTCTACTCGTGCAGGAGAAACCCTACATGCTTACCTCAAAATTCGACAAAATTTGAAGTCGTCGACGCTTTGCTCAACGGAGCAGTGGGAACTCCAGGAACGGAAATTGACGGGTGCCCGTGCTACGCGCTTCATCAGGTTTCACCGTAGTGGATCTGCAATACATATGTTTTTCCTTTTTTTTTTCTTCGCGCGTGCGTGCGTCGCAAAGCTTTCTCCCATTTCACTTGGGTTTCGCCGCACCTGGCTCTCGTTGGCAAGCGAGCGGGCTGCGGCCGCCAATTCAAAGAGCGCATTGTCGGTTCCTCTCGAACGCATGCAGCACCCGTTCAGAGCGGCCTCTTGAAGAGCGTCACCTATTTTTTTTTTCTTCGGGCTATCCATGCACGGGGTTTTATTCAGCGCGTTGAGCCACGCCGCCTCAAGCCAATTCATTATACAACGCTGAGTGTACATGCGGTGCCGATCAACCACATCGAGGGTTCGCAGGCTTTTCCTTTTAGTTTATTTATTTAATTTACTGTCCACCGCACAGCTGCATGCATGCCCGCCAGCACTGAAGGCATTATGGAAAGCTTTTGAAAAAATAAAGAGAAAAAAAATGCTAGAGGAGGTAAACTAGGAGTGTTTTCTTGGTTTTGTTCTTCAATTGCATTTGGCGAATGGCGTCAGATCGTGAATTTACCTCCTTTCTCCCACTTAATTTTGTAACCAAGTAAAATTGAGGACGCAGAACCTTATTAAACTCATCTTATTACACCAAAAGGCAGTATCGTCCAGATGCAGGTAGTATTAAGGAGGACTGTAGCCCTTAAAACACCCAATTAGGCTAGTTTGGCGTTTGAAATGTATGAGCAAGAATTACGTCAACAGTTGGGCGATCGCTTGATTTTGGTAAGCGCTTTTGAGAGAGAATCCTTGGTGGTGTATCTGAAGTTATCGACAATCAAGTAAGCGCGTATACAAGTGGCACTTGCAGATGTGTCAGTTAGTGTTTGGGCAACTTAAATGTCAGAACGTGGTGGAACAGGTCTGTGGGTTTAACGTGTCGTGCCGTCCGGCCTGGGTGTCATAACGTTAAGCTGAAGCGGGAGGGTAAACTTCCACCCATTCATTATTACCTCATACGGCCTTTTACAGAACACAATTTTACGTACGTAGGCGTATAACTATAATGACTTTTGCAACGACTTTATAAGCTCGAACAGTTAAGGCGAATATAGTTATGTGGACATGCGTAGTGAAAGACACGTCGCTGAATAGCCTATTATGTGCATCATTTGGGCATTTATGATGCATTCCCTTCTGCACCCCTGTAAATTATGGAGCAAGCATAATGCAAGAGATATCGAAGCCATCAAGCATAATTTAAAACAATGTTTCACATGAAGACAATTGCACAATACGAGTTCTTTAACGCAAAGAAATTTACAAACTGATGCCCTTATTTTCTCTTATGATAAGCATCATCGTGGAGAAGTGTATACGCCAGAACCTCGTCCAATTTTTATTATTTCTTCCTATTTTCCAGAAAACTCGCGAGACAGCGACAACATCTGGTTTGCTATACAGGCCTCGTTTGCGCATTCTTACAATTCGATAAAAGACGACAACAAAATACACGTCTGTTTAACCAATATAAAAGCTATCATTATGTCGTCTTTCATGAGGCGTCATTCAAGTGGTACGGGATGATCTGCAAAATTTCTGGTCTCATAATCCCGCACAGTTCTCAGACTTCAGATTGTGACGAGGACATCAACACTTCTCCTGGAATAAGTTGTATCTAATCTATTCCGTCGCTTGCCTCTCGGTGTGTGCCCTCGTCGAGCTCATCTTCTTCTACCAGCTTTGGCTCGACATATTCCATGCACAATTTGTATTTTCACCACGACCGTCAACGCAGTCCTCCATGTCGTCAACGCTGTCAAGGCAGCGCTGAACGCGTTTCTCCCGTTCGTCAAAGCAAGAAGCCTGCAGCGTTTCTTCGACGAATCGTCCGAGTACGAGCAGCGGGTCCATTTCGTTGAACCGACGAATCGTCGCAAGCCAACGCTTACCCCCTACTTGATTCGGCCCTCTGTTATTGGCGGCATTCGCTGCGAACGTGTGCATCTGTAGTTACCTCTCCCTCAAATGATAGACCACTCGGCTACGGCACAGCCCTGAGCGTTACCCTTGAAGATAACGGTCATCGCGGGTCACTTCTGTTTTACGTGTACGACGTGGCGTCCTTCCTGGTCCTCAGACCATGCTGCGAAGTGATCCTATCATACATCGAGCACCAGCACGGTGTTCTTCGCTACATCGTGCGAAGAGGGCGGCATGCACGACGTCGGCCCGGAAAAGGCGAGCACGATTGGTTGAGAGGGTCAGGTTGAACCTCTACACCGTACTCGCAACTCAAGCGAAGTCTAAACGACGTCTGGGGGTGTGCTATAGCGGTCTCTGGTGGCATGCTCCTCTGCACCTCCCTGCATCGGCGTCTACTTGAACTTTGTCGAAGAGTTCTGGACTCTTGAGAACCTGATCGCCCATACTCTACACGGTATTGGCGGGCCTCGATTTTTTGGACATCGCTATCATCAGTGACGCGATGGTCGAAGGGGTGAGTAATCAACTGATCTTGCAAGAAGGTTGTTGAGGACCTTTAAGCAACATTCAAGCTGCATCCCTAATTAAGAGTTCCGTACGCCATTTCAATATTTCCATATGTTTCCGCAAATGCTTACGGAAATATACGGCAACTATATGGAAAACTACTTAAATCTATAGGGATTCCATAAGGGAAAATATGGAATTGTTGGAATGGCATACGGAACGCTTCAGTTGCAATTATGTCGCAGCTTTTGCCTAAAGGACCCAGACAAATCTGTTGGCAAGTAATACATTCCGACTCTGAATCTGGATATTCAACAAAAACATTACGTTCCTTCTGATGTCGAGCTAAATAGGCTAGCCGAAAGAAAGGAAATGCTTGCTGCGAGAGAGTAACTTTTATAAGGAGTGGTATTTAATAATGCCAACATGTACTTCGTTTAATGCTGTCAATGGCTCGAATTCTAACAGAAATTTGTTACAGCAAGGACAACCGACGCGCAGACATTTGTAGAACAGAAGTATACATATCGCGATCTGGCGTTTTCTTTCTTTAAGATTTTTGTGCATAGTCATGCTGTGGTGTTGAAAAGTTAGAAGTGCCCTGCTAATATACTACATTGGTTGACATCAGTTCAGGAGAAAAAGGAGGATTGCAGCGATGATAAATCGCTTAACACGGAATGTCGCTGGCGCCAATGTTTTGACAATAGAACTTTGTCAAGGTCGCAAATAAGGAAGAGAAGTCCCTTCGACGAAAAACGTTCGATCCAGCGGCGTGCTGTCATATGCGCCCGCTACTGACTAGCGAGAAAATAACGAAATCGCTCGATCGGCATAAGTCCCTAGAATAAAGGAGAAAAAATGTATGGGCTTTAGGGCGGCACAGTAAAGGCTATGAATAACTGAGCTGTCAGGGAGGCAAAGACTTATTGCTCGACTGCAGACTTTTTTCTCCATGAGAAGAGGAACCATCGAAATTATAATGCAGCAACATTTCAGGCCAGTTACTTCAACTTGGCCATTGTCATTTGGGGCTTCTGTGGAAAAATGTATATGCCAGAAGAGTATTTTAGAGCGCATCTCTTAGGCGCCCATTCCTGCGCTGAGCGGCGCCGCCGTTGGCGTCAGTGTAACCGACAGACATGAAAGAATAACACCAGAAAACAAAAGTATCAGGATCATGATATTTGAAGCCGGTCCTTCTGCGTGGCAGTCGAGTATTCTACCTCAGAGCCCACGCTGATGCATGAAACTCATTTGCAAAAATACCCTATACAGGGTCATGCAGGCAAGGATAGCGTGTCACCTATGGTATATGACGTGGCGGAAGGGGTAAAATAACCACCAGGCGTCATACAATGCTATTGCGCAAACAAGTGGTGTGGTTTGAACACGCTTCCCGCCCTACTGCCCCCCCTGCAACCGCTCAGCCATATCCTTCATCGTCATCAGCCCACAAGGGAGCACCAACAAAATTGCACATACTACATTGCAGATTTCTAGCGGGTACCTGGCCCTAAATTCCTTCATCGTCATCAACCACATGCAGCATCACAAGGTGCACATATTACCTTACAAATGTGTAGCGTGTACCTCGCTTATCCGCAAAAAGACCAATAATGGCGTTGTGGGGTGCGTCCCTACTTAACAAAAATTATTTATTGCGTAGGGAGTGCCTTGCATGCCTACGTGTATAGTTGCCACAACAGAGTTTACAAACGGCTCCAGAAAGGCCGTTCTCCAGCGTTCTTGGGACTGCGCGGCTCGTTCCGCGCAGGCCTGGCGGTCCGCTGTCGGCGTATCGCTTCTTTCGCGACATCTACAGTGCAGTGAGTGTTGTGCGTAGCACTCGAGCGCTGGCAGTTTTTGTGGCAATATTTAACGAATGTTACATGGCTACGACTGCGCAACCACAGTTGGCGTTGCCCCAACACGAAGCTGCGCTCAAAATTCCAATTATGCAGTACCCTATTCGTCGGTGAATTTTAAATTGCGCTATAAATCGGTTACCATTTTAGCTGATGACCTTCTGTCACAAGATTTTCTTTTCTCATCCTTTTCTTGTCTCTGTGTTTTTGGTTGCTTATTTTCTTTGTGTTCTCATGTTTTAAGGAAAACGATTGATTAGTAGCTTAATATCAGGATTCGTTAAGAATGTAGGGATGGTAAAAACCGATGAACGTTTAATCGGTTATCGATTAAAGGTCCACGATTAATCGAATAATCGTCCATCCGATTTCCGCCGCTCGATAAATCAAATTAATCGATTAAAACTATTCCATTAATCGATTACGGCACCCCCCCCCCCTAATCCCGCCCCCAACCTCGCCCCTTGACCGGAGCGCATGACTGCGAGGCGCGCAATCCTGAGACGCAGATGCCGTGCACATCGTCTCTTTTTCACTGCTTTCACTACAGCGCATATTCCTGCGCTAGCAGAACGAGCCCGGAGGTGGCGGCGGCCATACCCATAGAGAAACATATGATGTCGCCCTGATCTCCGTCGCGTACGGCATCCCACTCCAAGCACTCCCCAGTGCTTCAAGCCCGGGCAGGAGGCGGCTCCACCCCATCGAGGCAGAAATGAACTTGCCCCGCTTCTCTCCGGCTCAAAGTCTACTGCTGCTACTGCCTTAACCTCCTCCCCATTAAAGGGACACTAAAGGCAAATAACAATTTGTCAGAGTGAAAGCTCAATGTATGACAACGTCCAAAACAGCAATATTATCAACAGCAGTGCCTCACTTACCGACAAATTAAGCAAAATGTATCACACGATGAGCGATGAGGGGGGAATTTTGGAAGTGACCCCGATGACGTGAGAGAGTCCGACTACAATTAATCACTCGTAATCAAACTAGCTGCAATAAAAGAAGAACCTTCCGTGCATCAAGAGACCTAATTAAATGATGCTTGTTGGTTTCTGTTTGATTCACGGAAAAAAGAACTTCTTTTTGGCGTTGACATGTGAACGGCGCGTGTGGTTCAAAGGTTCCGTTTTCGCCGAACTGCGCTTCGCCCGGCACCCTGATTCGCTCACGCGGTTGCATCTCAGTGGTAGTTTCGGTATCGCGTACTGCCGCGTGTGTTTTGCGCGCTCGTGAAAGTCGCTCTGACAGGAAGTTTGACAAAATGCCTCGTGCATGTGATGTTGCCAGATGCCCGAATGGTGCACGCCGCCGCGCAGTAAAGGCGGGCAACGTTGGGCACGGCAACAGTGACGTGAGAAAGGCCGCTTTCAGGCGGATGATTCGAAGTGCACTAACGTGATGTAGACCACTAAAACGTCATTTTATTTCAAAATAAGCCCTTCCTTGGCACAAAAGTAGCACTACAAGGTTTCTGGACCGCTGTTTCAACAATCAACGTCGACTTAATATTTGCCTTTAGTGTCCCTTTAAGCTGGTTGCCGTCGACCGCGCACGATGCGCACTTCTACGCAACTGCTTTGCACCAGTTGCACTGGAGGACGATCCGATGAACCAAATGCCTTCTCAGTTCAAGACATACTATAGTAACCCTGTAGTCGATCGCCGCACCAATTCGAATTCACTTGAGACTTGGCACAGCATGCTAACTGGCCTAGATCATGTGTTTGAGGTTGCAATGAAGTATTTGCAATTCCTGCTACGTCAGTAGCATTCGAGCGCCCTTGTTCGCATGCTGGATGTCTGGCGACCCAAAGGAGGTGTCGGTTGTCGCCAGAGCATCTCGGGCAACTGATATTCCTTCACCTAGTAGAAAATACATGTGGTTCGGAGCAGCAACCCCATGAAACAAAACAAAAGTGGACTGTTGAGAAAGTTAGCAGCACGGCGATTCGCCAACTATCAACACAGAAGTTTATTCTTTTCTGTAAATTTCACACGTGCTTATTTAGTTCGTTTTCGTTTTTCGCCGCGCTGTTTTATCGTGCTGCCGTATAAAACGGATCTCTCCTTACACTTGATAAACGAGTAGTTTTCGTCGCCTGTAGTGTCAATCACAACTTTCTTTGTACTTTATTCAACCCTCAGATTTTACTCTTTTTGTGTAAGTGCGGCACTGTAATATGCGCTGCTTATATCCTGACTGGTTCTTAGTGCCGTTCTGTTTTACTGTTTAGCAAATAAAATATTGTTTAGCAACGAAAGAGAGAGAGAGAAAATATATTACAAGGCAGAGAGGGTGGTCTGAGCTAGTACGCCCCTGCGTTCTACTCTTCACCGGGAAAACGCAATGGGGAAAAAAGAGTGATGAAGTATGATGATGGAGAGAGGATTGGGTAATCCGTATATACATAATAAGACACGTTTGCTAACGTAAAGAAGACAAGGACGCTAGTAACCATCTTTTATTATGCTGTAAACCAACTAGCCCAACTGTCCGTCTATAGCGTATATACCATTTTCATAATTGTTCAGCTAGCTTTCTTGTGATGCAGTTAGCCCAATTAATGGCAGCTAGTGACTTCTTCAAACAGAGTGTCCAAGCGCGGTTTGCTTGCGCTGGGACGCGGAAAATGTAGACTCGGCTCTCTTGACTCGAACACGCACAATCGACAAACGCCAGCACGTGCAACTACGACCTCGTCTTCTCTTGAAGCACGAATGTTGCTGCCATTAGTTGAGAGAAAATGTAGCGCAGGAATGCGCACTCGCGAATTGTGAAAAGGGTCTTATAGAGCCTTTATGTAATCTGCAACTTTACGCGTCGGTTTACCGAACGTCTAGCATCCAGTGCATTGCTCTTGAAGGAGTGACCTTGTAGCACTTCGTAGTATACTGTATGGTCGCATATTTAAGGAAAAATACAGCTTTCAGCTAGAGGCCCCCGTCTTCTGCTGACAAGAAAGAAGGACAGTCGCGAAATTAATGTTGTAATGTCTGATACATGAGATAGAGCTCACAGTTCAGGATGTACGCACGATTGAAAAGGAGGAGTGGCGCCGTGTTAAGGCAACGATAAAATGAAACCTGTGGAGTATACTGGCGCAGCTGTGGTGTGTTCCAGCCGGGAGGCAGAAACTCATGTCACTCTATTTCCCGCAGTTGCCTGTACCGATGGTCTGTTTTAGGCCAGTATGTTTCTGTGCAATCTTTTCATGGGTGACCTCAAGGGAAAGGTCGCGTCAGTCCGCAAGTATAGTATTATGTAGGGCTTCCACAATACCTAACCGACAAACTGAGAAAAGATGTCGTGCTTACGAGAGCGAGCGTCTTATTTAATCCTTCTTCCTCCTCGTCTCTCTTGTTCCTTTCTTGGATTTCCTCACCGCCAAACTGCATGTTTCAGCTGCGACTTTGCAACCAGTGTGGTCCCCGAACGCGCCTCCGGTTTCGATGAGCTCGTGTAGGCATGGCTTCGAGAAGATACGACCTGCTGCCAAATATTCCAGGGATGATGGCCACAGATGCTTGAATCCGCGACGTCAACCAAAGACGACGGGCCCCTTGTGTCCAGGTGCGAAAGTGGGAATTTTCGTGCACTGTACACAACGGGCCCGTCGTCGGCCACTTTCGTAAGAGGATTTTCGATCGTCAGCACGTCTGATAAAAAGATTTCGGTCCATATCAAACACGAACGATGCCTCTCAGACAGAGATATCGGTTTTAAAGCCCACAAAAAATGTCGATTAATCGATTAAAACGTTCCAGCGAAAGCAATTACTCGATTAAAGGCTAAATCGATTAACAATTAACGATTAATCGATTAAAATTTTAATCGACCATCCCTATAAGAATGATGTCTTTATTTGATGCCGTAATTTCTAGTAGGATACGAAAAAATTCTACGGCCCATCCAATACGCGAAGATGGTCTTACAGCGATGGTGTCTACACTCGATGCGGCATTCCTTGCAGTGGTCCTTGCTGCCCTTTGTAGTGGCGGCAACCGTTCGTTACCGTGTTGCTTCGGCTTCGTGACTTCGCACTTCGGAGTCCTCGGCTGTCCGCTAAAGAACCGCCTCAGGTTCGCGAGTCCGGAACCCGCCTCTTCGTCACGGCGTCGTCAATACGCGCGGGTCTATGCGATTGGCTAATGAAATCAAGTGATGTCAATCGGCCGCTAGATTTTAAATGCGCGCGCTTACACCTGATTGGTCAAAGTGGGATCACGCGACCTGCCGGCTCAGCCAATGGTTTTCTGTGTACGCTGACTACTACTATATGTGTTAACAATTTGTAGTGTTATTTTTGGTATTGCAAATTATGTTTGTAAGTCTGTATTGTAGGTAGTCATTACAGCGAAAGCTGTTATGAGATCACACAAGGGCCGTTTATGGCGCCGTAGTTGTCGGCCGCTGCCGCCGGTGTTCGTAACCAATATCGCTCGAAATAAAAAAACAAAATAAGAAAAAATTCCAGGATGGAACAAGGTTCGAACCTGGGTCCTCTGCGTGGGAGCTCTGTAATTTACCTCAGAGCCATGATGGTGCTTGAAACTGCTTTGCAAAAAGACCCTAGCAGGCTTCATGTCGAGAAGGAACCACATTAACATGCGTAATGTACCGTGCTATAGAAGTGTAAAATAACAACCAAGCGTCACACAACGCAAATTCTGTAACCAGGCTTCACGCAAAGCGAGTTGCGCAACGAGTGGGTTGTTGAATGCTTCCAACCCAATACAGTGAAACCTCGGTGATACGATCACAGCTCATACGAATTTCGGGGTGATACAAATTTTTCATTGGTCCCGGCCAAGACTCATTGGTCTGCAATGTAATGGAGTACGGTTGTTGCGAATCACTTTTCACCCAGTGACGTTTGATACGAACGTACGCTACTGCCCAGGTACGAAGAGGTGCTGTCCGCGCTGCCGCGGAAGATGCGCCAAGCACGTGCGAGCGCGGGAACGCAAGCGTGGGCATGCGCGCCGCACCGCCAAATTGTCAGAATCACGCTGTAAGAAAAACACTTTTTCTACGGTCAGAATGAACATTCAGAGACGCGTCACGGCCCCCCGAGATTGTGCGCGAATCTTTTAGGCTCTTATGTGCCTCCGTGTACCTTCGCGTTTAGATTACGGAGGACATTAGCGCCATGCTTTTTTTTCTAACGCGTCGACGCGGGCTGCTGTCGTTGTACTGTGATTACACGTGCCTGCCTCGTGCATCAGACATACTATGAAAGGTGGACGAGGACCGAAAGAAGGCGAGGACGGTCTTGGCGAAGGAGTCGGGCCTCACAACGTCATCATGCGCGACCGTTGAGCTCGCACTTGTGCGGGTACGGCCGTAAATCTCCCCAAAAAACATCCACAACACCTCCGCGATAACAAAATCGTAACACAGGACCGTGGTTGTGTAATTTTGTGGCCTTGATCCATCGCGTCAAAGCGCTTCTTTCGTTACTTTCGCTACACTACTCCGATGTCATGCAAAAAGCATACTAGAATTTGGAATGGGCTACTGCTGTCGCGGGTCACAACGCACCTGGTACATTAATAAAAACGCGCGCACGGGCCGCATATTTACGAGTGCTGGTATGATTGCCGACATCTAAAACTTAACTGACAATCATTCAGGGTTCTTCCTGACGTGCTGCGGCCCTGAAAACAATAAATGAAATGTACGCCAGCTTTCTTTTCTCGCATGCTCATTTTCCACGCTTTCTGGTGATACGAATTTCGGATGATACGAATATTTTCTTGGTCCCGTGAGATTCGTATCACCGAGGTTTCACTGTATTTATAGTGTAGCGGGTTCCTCGCAAGTGCATTTCTATTGGTTGCCAAGGAAGCCCATAATGCTCCCATGATCCATTTCCTCGGGGTCTGAATAAAGTTAATTCCCTCTCTCTCTCTCTCGCTCTCCGTTTCTCCGGTTAACGCATGTTATAAAGCGTGGTGGGAGAGTGAAATAACGACCGGGCGTAACACAATGCGAATTACGTAACTAGTGGGTCCTTTAAAGCTTCCAACCTATTACAAAGGGATCAGCCATAATTCTTCATCGTCATCAGCCGTCGCATCAAGAAACTGCACTAATGCCTTACAGATGGTACCTCGCTTCTCCTCAGAATGACGAGTAATGTCGTGTAGAGGTGTGCACGGGCTCCGGGTAGCCCGAAAGCCCGAGCCCGACCCGGCCCGCGGGTCGGGCTCGGGCGGGCCGACGTATTTTCGCCTCAGGCCCGGGCCGGGCTCGGGCTACTTGGAGTTTTATCGGGCCGGGCTCGGGCCCGGCGCAAAGCCCGACTCAAGCCCGAAATATAGAGAATGAGCGGGAATTGTTTTCGAGCACGCACACAGCGCCTTTTCCGCGACCGCCCTTTACCGCTTTTCCTTTCCATTCGCTACTTTAAACAAAAGGGGCAGGTAAAACACTGCCTCTGTTGCACTCCGACAGACAGAGAAGTAACACCACCTGAGCTAGTGACGGCGCCACGTGAATGTTCGCGTTAGATTTGAGGCCAAATCTATGAGTGAAAATGCACGCGACAGCGACGAGTGACCCGACGTAGATCGCCTTCGTGCAAGCTTGCATGGGCATACCCCATACACGTGACGGCTTTGGCGAGCGAACTCCATTGTTGCTGGCATGAGGCAGTCTACTTGTAATTTGTAATTTGTGTAATAGAGCGTTCGTCATGTGTCGTTTGATCATATTTGATATGCTCAATAAAATGCCAAATTACCGGAAAACGATGTTTTGTTTTCGCGGCGAACCTTCAAAAAGCCGGGCCGGGCCGAACCGGGCCGGGCCCGGGATTGTGTTTTCGTACGTCGGGCCGGGCCGGGCGGGCTCGCAGCCCTTTGCCGTCGGGCTCGGGCGGGCCTTCGACAAAGTCAGCGGGCCCGGGCCGGGCTCGGGCTCGGAAATGCGGCCCGTGCACAGCTCTAATGTCGTGGTGGATGCTTCCCAACTTCACAAAAATTATGATTTGTGGCGTAGTAGGTACGTTGGTGGTGTACTTGTATTAGTAGCCACAAGAGAGTTTATACCGGCTCTAGAAATGCCGCTCTTCGAGCTTTCGCTGCGACTGCGCTTTCCGCGCAGGCCTGACATTTTTATCTTGCTCACTTTAAAGGGGCCCTGCACACCTTTCTTAGTTATATGGCATAGTCTCATTATTGACGTATGACTCTTCACGAGTCATATGCCGCAAAAATTTTTCGAATCCGTCAAGTCTAAGTGGTGTTACGAAATTATAGAGATCACGTTCCGCAGCTTTCTCCCTCAACTCAACGCCGCGAGCGCGCGGAGATCTAGGCAGCGACTCGGGGAGGGAGCGCAGACGAGCGAGGCTCCGCCAAGAGCGCCGGCGGAAATTTTTCTTCATTTTTTTCTCTCTGACGTCTGGGCGCAACCACGTGGTCTGTGCCGCCACTTCCGGTCGGCTTGCGTCGTTCTCGTCGAGCGGAGCCGATCGCACTGTGACGCGCGTGCTTGAAAACTGCGCGTCGGTTTGGTAATGTTGGGTGTGCACCTCGAACGCCGTAGTGTTTTCATCGCTCTGCCAACCATGGAAGCAAACCTGCGCGCTCGTTTGGAACGAATGACAGCTGAGATCGGTTTCGGCCCATACTTCGATACACCGCCTCGTAAGACGGCACTGGCAGACGACCCGAAGCGCCGCCATTACCGGACGCCAGCATGTTATCGGAGACATGCTGCGCCCGTGCCTCGGTCGGTCGTGAGAACGTGCCGACGATGTAGTTCCCAGCTGACGAGGCAACACTCGAACGGCTGCCACTCTCAACGGCAACCGGCGATGGTCAAAGCACAGAAATATTCACGTTTTCGGCACTGCGCATGGCGAAGAAAACGGAACCACGCAACTACGAGCAGACGAGCTGTCGGTGAGACCGGAAGTGCTATTAATGTTTGTCCGGTGTTTTAACGCGATAACAATATAAACATACATATTATCTACTATGAACTCAAAATTAACAACGAAAGTAATAATGAGGGTGTTATCGTGATTATAACATCAGCCAATGGTGGAACTGCCGACAATCGCGTCATATTTTGCGGACTAATACATCATTTGTCGAGAAGAGGGAGCGATTTTCAGCTGACTTTGAGAATTTATTGTAAATTCCAGGCCGTGCGCATCGCTATAATATTTGGCTCGCGTGTTCTCGGGAGCCTCGACTACCGATCGGCAGCGCTTTTTGAGCATGCTCGAAAAGTGTTGCAGGGCCCCTTTAACAAGATGTAAATTTCTACAAGTTTGATTTGACTTTACTTTATTTGCTAATGAGAATTCACCTTCATTTATATTTTGACGTTATTCTTCTCGGCTATGTAAGGATTTACTTCTTTTTGTTTATCGGACCTTGAACTAGCGTTCGGCTACAAGTCCGACAAGTGTTCGCAACATGTGTTCGTACTGTGGAAATAAACGATGATTCATTCATTCATTCATTCATCCATTCATTCATTCATTCATTCATTCATTCATTATTCATTCATTCATTCATTCATTCACTCGTTCGTTCGTTCATTCGTTCGTTCGACTGGACAGCACTATCTCGGACAGTGTGGTTATGTGGTTTACAAGAAGGTTTAGGCCTCAGTATAAGTGTGCAAGCAAAAATTATGCTGATATGCGCACGCCGGTGACAAGAAGGAAAGAAGGCGCATTTATGAGCGCTCTTCTCATTGAATTGTTTACAACCGTTACGTTGCATCACAATGTCCTTCAATGCTATTTTCCTTTTCTCTCAAGGTGCGGAGCGTGAGACACACCCTGCAAAATGTCGCCCTCCTCTGAAAATCCGGACTACGCAACCAAGTAAGCATGATTTTGCTGCTTTCGCTCGAGCGCAGCTTCGAACAGACATTCATTTATATTATATATTCATTTATTCACATACCTTACAGGCTCCTTATCGGAGCATTGTGTAAGGGGGTGATACATGGTTAAATATAACATGTGATAAATACAGAAACGTTGAAATCTAAACTATACATTCTGAAAGGTGCACTGAGATACTGTGATGTAATCGATGGCCAGGAGAGGAAGAGTAACACCCAGGTAGAAAAAATAAATAAGGGAGGAGCATGCACGAAGCGGGAAAATTGCGAATTTAACATTAACGGTCAGGGATTGGGAAACGAAGAAAATTTTGGCAACGTTTACAATATTACAATGTGATATAATAACAGCGTTAAACGCTATTAAGAAAAAAAAGCGTACGAGGTACATGTCTGGAAAGAATTAAATGAGAAATAACTATGTAAGCTGAAATGTTCCAGTGGACGGTCGTGGAAGGCTTGGATTAGTGATCGAATGATATCGCCAGGGAGATCGTTCCAAGGTTTAACGGCCATGTGGCAGCGCAGAACAATAAAGCCCTGTTTTGCCAAAGGTGCGCTCGAAACTGGTCCTGATTATGGAGCCGCCATAGACATGCGCAGTGGGGTTTCAAAGGGAGGGAATGTGGCCTGGTGTTATGAATATATCTGTGAAGCAGGCACAAAAGGGAAAACGTACCGGCGAATGAAGAGGGGGCAGCGAAGTGTCGAGTTTTATTTTCGTAATACGGACTTGCGCTCGTAATTTCCAGTAATAAAAAGGGCGGCACGGTTTTGTGCAAGCTCTAAGTTAGTAATTAAGTAATTTTGGTGAGGGGACAAAATAGATGACGCGCATTCTAACTGTGGCGAATGAACACAAGCACACACACACACACATATATTGTCACGTGGTCGTGACGTCGATGAAGACAGCAGCCGGCGTTTTCATTCAAACCGTTTATTGGCCGAATTGTGGCCGAGAAACGGAAAGTTCGTTCACAGCATACGCACGGTATGCACTGATAGCGGCGAACAGAGCGTCGACCGTCGATCAGCTGACAAGCGGTGAAGCGCGTCGGCATTTTAAATGTGCCGACGAATATTCCAGCGTTATCGCTGGCTGTCGTGCAAATTCTAGAATAAGCTCGAGTGTGCGCGTCTTTCGCGCAATCTTAACAAAACGATTACAATGATCGC
The DNA here is from genome assembly GCF_013339695.2 of Rhipicephalus sanguineus. Lineage (NCBI taxonomy): Eukaryota > Metazoa > Arthropoda > Arachnida > Ixodida > Ixodidae > Rhipicephalus > Rhipicephalus sanguineus. Next base: position 116,284,150 of record NC_051179.1, read on the forward strand.
GAAGCTTCTCGAACAATGAGGCGCGGTTCGCGCTGAACGTTTCTGACAGTCTTTGTGGCCGAAAGCCGAATACAGCAAAAGTGATAAAAAACACACGTGGCAATATATATACTTTGGGTATGAAGATCGATGGGTCCGGTACGATAGATGAGTGAGAAGGACTACGCAACAAAATTTAGTTTTATACGTTCGGCTGGTGGGCCAGCCTTCGTCAGAATGAATGTATGCCCGTGACAGGCACTATTTATAAGTGTGTAACACAATCAAACGTCCTTAGGTGCAACACAAGAGCAACAGGTGCAACACAATCAAAACGTGCATCGAGAGCAGCAGGTGCAACACAATAAACGTACATCGAGAGCAACAGGTGCAACACAAAAAACGTGCATCGAGAGCAACAGGTGCAACACAATCAAACTTGCATCGAGAGCAACAGGTGCAATGATGCTGCGCATCGAGGGCGACAGGGTTATTCGCAGTGCGAACAACACCTGTTAATGGGCGTCTGCTGAACACAACACTGTGAATAACAATAGGAACGGCTGGCGAGGACAACAAGTTATGGGCGCATGGGAACATAAAACTGCGAATAACAATAGGAATGTGCTGCGCATCGAGAACAGCAAGTGAGGACACATGTGTGAATACAATACAGTTTATAGCAAGAGGAATAGGAACAAAGGCGAGTTTGTGCCAGCAATGAGGTGTGCATGCACTAGGCAAGTACGCTAGCCAACCTACCGCGTTCTCGTTTAAGGTAGGCACCATTCAAAAACGAATTTTTTTAAAACAAAGTATTTTTTGAATTCAAACATTTTCAAGCTCTTGTCTGTTGAAGAATATTTAGCAAAAATAATTATGCAGTTATCTTGAGCCCGTTCGAAGTTATGGACCATTTTCCAACACCTCTAAGATGCATTCGAAACCGAAAAGGAAGGTTTGATTCCAAACATTGCCTTGTCGGCATAAAATAAGTTCTTTATACGTGTTGCATTATTCTAAGTATCTAAGTTACATTCTAAAGCTTGTGGGCATGATGTTTTCGATTTTTGAAACTTTCATTACACGGCTGTGGCACTCTGAGTTTAAGTTGTGGGCATTTTCGCTCGGCTGTCTGTGCTTTCTTGTACACCACTCGAGCTCTTGGACTTAGTTGTGGCATTTCAAGGAGAAGGTATAGTACTCCATGAAATATGGCAAAGTATAGGACAAAAAAGCAGGATCAATATAACAAGAGTGGACCGCTGTGGCGCACTAGATCGAGTCAGCTGGAGACGCAAATGATCTAGAAAAATAGATGGGCTTCAGCAGCTCGAAAAGGGAATGCGCGCTTCATAGCGGTCCCAAGTATGGTCTGGAGATGTTACACCATTGAATGTTTCTTAATATCGGTACATTCGATGAAATCTGCAAAGCCATTTTTCTAAAAACATGATTTGCACCCTACACTTACTCGAACAGTGATTGACTTGCCTTTGATAAACATTTTTACATCCAATTTGCATACTGTTTCTTATAATTGAGTTGTGCATTCAAGCAGAATTATTGAAAATGAGCTGTGGACGTTTTGTACTATGCCAATTATGTGCAAAAACAAACCTGTCAAATAGAACTTTTCATTCTTTACGATAACTCGGCTTAGATTAGAGATGGGGTGATCGTGGAAGGTAGATGCACAGGATATGTCCTCATACGTACCTGCAAAGTTCGTTTCGATTGCAACAACCATCGTAGTTATGACTGTTGGCACAACATGCGTATTTGGCAGATTTTGATTTTTAAAAAATTTTGTTTTTTTTACATTTTTAGGAGTTTCATCATTCTAAATTTAAAATTTAACCTAAGCCCTACAAGCCAAATACATAATTACAACTTTCGGACTGCAAATGTAAAACTTTTCTCGAAGGTGGTGACCCACATAAAGCCGCAAGAAACGTGTTGAACTTGTGAATTAAAATGACTCGCGCATTTCGCGCTATAGTGGCGACGTAAATCCTGAGTCCAATATAGTGGCCCGTAAATGATTCAAAGGTGTGCCCGGTGCGGCGACGTGTCTAGATATTGGCAAATGAAGCATGGAGTGCACATGCGCTTTGTGGTTGTTGAAACGGTAGCGAAATGCATTTCGGTTTGACCGATAGATGCGGACTTGCAGATCGAGCACTCAAGCAAATAAACCACTATTGTCTCACACGAAAAATCGCCGCGAATTTCAAGGTAAAACCATTGGCGGTGCTTTTAGCCACAGTGGTGGTCGTCATGTGAGTGAATATTTGCATCGAGGTTTGTTCATGTATGGCAACAGCGTGTGGAATGTAGTTGTTTCCAACTTTGGAGGACGTGAGGATATCTGCAGATTGCTGCAACGCCGATACACGGCGTAGGCTAGCTCGGGAAAAACTTTCTTTAATGCTGCTTTGAGTCGGCATGTTGTAATGTTTCCTCAGAATTGCTGCTACATTGGGCGCTGAAGCGCTCATGCGTGAGTACAAGGTTAGCGCTATTGATGGTATGGGGACGTCTCTTGCGTTGATAAGCGTTTACGGTCAAGCTTGTCTGCGCGTGACACAGCGTCACTCAATAATGAGCGGGGGGGGTACTTCTGTTTTAGAAGGAAACACGTAGTTCATCGCAGTGGCACGGCACTGAAGTCTGCCTGCTCTGAGCAAAATGCGTTTAAACTGCTTGATATGTGGGATGCTGATTACATTTTAAGGTGACTACTGTTGAAATGAAGATATTGTTGTCGTCAGTAGGCTTCTGATAAAGCTTGGTCAATAGGTTCCCGGTCCTCAGGCTTACAGTGACGTAAAGGAAGTTAATAGTTTCCGCCGAGTAGGTGTGCGTTGAAGGATATGGATTGGTGCACCGTTATTAAACTCCGATATATAATGCGCGAAGTTTAGATTCCACCATGTGGCCAAATAAAAAGATGTCGTCAATGAACCTTTTGTAGCATACGGTTTAAATGACGACTTGCGTAAAAAATTGCTCTTCAAGCCTCCAATAAATATGTTTGCATGTTCCGGTCCAATCTTGTTCCCATAGAAGTGCCGCTAACTTGTAGGTGGGGACTTCATTAAACACGA